>NC_086445.1:1021406956-1021728831 GCF_028390025.1 Pseudophryne corroboree
ACCCTGTGTGTATGTGTGTTGGAGCAGTGCAGTGTAACCGTGTGTGTGTGTGTGTGTGTGTGTGTGTGTGTGTGTGTGTGCGCATGTGTTGGAGCAGTGCAGTGTAACCCTGTGTGTATGTGTGTTGGAGCAGTGCAGTGTAACCCTGTGTGTGTGCATGTGTTGGAGCAGTGCAGTGTAACCCTGTGTGTGTGCATGTGTTGGAGCAGTGCAGTGTAACCCTTTGTATGTGTGCATGTGTTAGAGCAGTGCAGTGTAACCCTGTATGTGTGTGCATGTGTTAGAGCAGTGCAGTGTAACCCTGTATGTGTGTGCATGTGTTGGAGCAGTGCAGTGTAACCCTGTGTGTATGTGTGTTGGAGCAGTGCAGTGTAACCCTGTATGTGTGTGCATGTGTTGGAGCAGTGCAGTGTAACCCTTTGTATGTGTGCATGTGTTAGAGCAGTGCAGTGTAACCCTGTATGTGTGTGCATGTGTTGGAGCAGTGCAGTGTAACCCTGTATGTGTGTGCATGTGTTGGAGCAGTGCAGTGTAACCCTGTGTGTGTGTGTGTACTGGAGCAGTGCAGCGTAACCCGGTGTTGCGTGTGTATGCTGGAGAAACCGGGGTGCGTACTTCATTTGTATGTATAGGAGGGGTGTATTTAATCACAGTATATTGGGGTATGGGTATATACAGGGGCACGTATATATGTTTATTTTGGTAGTATGTGTATATTCAGGGGCTGTGTAGATATGTACCATACTGTGTATTATTGATGGTGTGTACATGTATGGGAGGATGTATTTCTGTATGACGGGGCGGTAGGGTGGGGTGGGGGGGGGGGGGGAGGGTGGCGCCAAATGACTGTCTTGCCCCGGGTGACAGAGACCCTAGTTTCAGCCCTGCTGTCACGTTGCCACAGGTCACAGCCCAGGCCTCATCTCAGCAGCCTGGCAGAGTATAATGATTGATTCAAGTGCACAGTCTGGATCCTGATCCCTAGAGGAGGAGGTGGGACCCCAGGCAGTGGGACCCAGCGGTAGTTTTACCATCTAGACATAAGTGATGTGGGGGAGGGGGTTTGCTCGGTCGGTGTGGAGGCTGTCTTAGGGCACTTCTCATTGGTAGAAGACCTAACATTAAACATCATATCTTGACAGTAATAATATCTAATAATGTCATTAACAGGAATGGGAGCATTGCAACCAATCATCTTCTACGTACAATTTTATAGAATGCACTTTATATGTTGACCTCAACACTGATTGGTTGCTATGGGAAACTTCTTAACTGGTTCACTTCTCCACCCTTAGAGGAGCTGAACATACAGTATGCCCTTCCTGTATGTTTGGGAAAACTGGTATTTTCACCAGAAAAGGGCCTTTTTTTTCCCCTTAGATATATCAGTCCCTGCATCAAGCATTTATGGTGTCCCACCAGTGTTAAACGTTTTTTTTTTACCATGGCTGGCAGAGATACAGGTTTTTTTCATGAGTATCGGTAATAGCCGAGTGCCCCATGTATTTTTTCACGCTTGCACTGCAACGCATAGCTACTAAGATGCCAGCCAGTTGTCCTGCGCCGTGGCCGGCAGGAACCACAGATGGTACGCTATTTCAGGGGTCCATACCATTGATGGTTCCGCCTACAAAGTTCCAACCATTAATATAGGACACACCGATCTCCATCCCTAGTTTGGAGGAAACAAGGGCAGAGGAGGGAACACTTATGACACTAATAAAAAGAATTGAAACTGAAACTATAAGATCTCTAAGCACAGAAACCAGTTTTCCTAGTTATTTAACTGAACTTTCGCCACCTTGCTCGCCGACATTCTCATATTACCAATAGCGTGATTTGTGACTGATACTCCCACATAGAACATTACTGAGAGTACTCAGGCACAAATGTTTGGTAGTAAGAGACTCTTAGAGGCAGAACTCCACACATCTTGAAAAGAGAAAGAGAGGGGGATGGGGGGAGAGTAAGAGAGAGACGGAAAGAAGAGGAGGTGAGTGATAGGAGGAATGTGGAGAGAGAATATGGGCAGAAGAGGGGGGAAAAGAGATAAGAAGAAGAGGGGGAGAGAGTTCATAGGAAGAGGGGGAAATAAAGACTTGGGGCGGGATGTAATGAAGTCCGAGTTAGGCGGCCATGCCAGGTGCTGGTCGAACGCTGGCTTTTTATTAAAGGGGCAATCATGTATAAGGCATGGATTTGCCTTGTAAATTATTGCCTCTTTAAAAAAAAACTCTGAGTTTGGCCGGCATCCCCCATGGCCACCAAACTCGGACTTTATTACATCCTGGCAATGGAAGGAAGTGGAGGTGAGTGATGAGTGGAATATGGAGAGAGAAGGGAGGACGAGAGATGGGCAGAAGGGGGGGGGGGAGAGAGAAGAAGAAGAGGGGATAGGAAGAGATGGGAATAAAGACTTTAAAGGTAGAGGAGGAGAGAAAGGGGAGGAAGAAGGAGAGAGAGATGAGAAAGGGAGAGCGATGAGAGGAAGAGGAGAGGAGAAAGGGGAGAAAGAAGGAGAGAGAGAGATGAGAAAGGGAGAGCGATGAGAGGAAGAGGAGAGGAGAAAGGGGAGGAAGAAGGAGAGAGAGATGAGAAAGGGAGAGCGATGAGAGGAAGAGGGAGAGGCGGGGAAGTATCTGGAAGATAAGAGGAAATAGGTCTCTCTCATCTTTCCCTCTTTCTCTCCCTATCTATTACGTTGAGAAAAGCTCTTTTATTGAGTATATATTGTTATAGTGATAAGGCTTTTTCCTATGTGTCAGATCAATCTTTTGCCAACACCATCTCAGCGAGATTCATAGATATGGGGTATGGGTCGTTGGGTCGACACAACCTGGGTCGACAGTCATTATGTCGACCACTATTGGTCGATAGGCATTAGGTCGACACGGTCACTAGGTCGACATGGTCGTTAGGTCGACATGTACTAGATTGACAGGTCAAAGGGTCGACATGAGTTTTTTAAAACTTTTTTGGTGTCATTTTCTACGTAAAGTGACACGGAACCCCAATTAGTGCACCGTGTCCCCTCGCATGGCTCGCTTCGCTCGCTGCGCTCGGCACAGGTTACCGTTCCCAATTGTAGTCTACGTGGATCGTAAAGTATGAAGAAATTTAAAAAAAATTAAAAACTCATGTCAACCTTTTGACCTGTCGACCTAATGCATGTCGACCTATAGTGGTCGACCTCATGACTGTTGACCTAATGACCGTATCCCGATAAAAAATACTCTCATTAAATAAAGCATATTTTACTATCGGCACTGCAGCATCTTAATAAAAAAATTAAAAACCCTGGACTTACCACTGGCAGCTGGCAGTACTTTTGTTGGTGATATGCTATTAATTATTAATAAAGTGATACAAGATTTTCTATCGCTGATACAAGTGATCCTATCATAAACTCCCCCCCCCCCCAAATAAAGAGGTCAGAAATGGGATATAGTCATAGAAAGGATTTACTGGGTTTCTCTGGGAATAGCCTTCCCCATGCAAATCATGGGGAATCCTACGTAACACATATAGCGGTGATAGCTGGACAGTACATAGTGGGTCATTCCGAATTGTTCTCTCGCTAGCTGCTTTTAGCAGCATTGCACACGCTAAGCCGCCGCCCTCTGGGAGTGTATCTTAGCTTAACAGAATTGCGAACGAAAGATTAGCAGAATTGCGAATAGAAAATTCTTAGCAGTTTCTGAGTAGCTCGAGACTTACTCCTACACTGCGATCAGTTCAGTCAGTTTCGTTCCTGGTTTGACGTCACAAACACGCCCAGCGATGGCCAGCCACTCCCCCGTTTCTCCAGACACTCCCGCGTTTTATGCTGGCACGCCTGCGTTTTTCCGCACACTCCCAGAAAACAGTCAGTTTCCACCCAGAAACACCCACTTCCTGTCAATCACACTCCGATCACTTCAGCGATGAAAATTCTTCGTTCGGACGTGAGTAAATCTACTAAGTTTTATTTATTTATTTATTACCAGTTATTTATATAGCGCACACATATTCCGCAGCGCTGTACAGAGAATATTTGCCCATTCACATCAGTCCCTGCTCCAGTGGAGCTTACATTCTATATTCCCTACCACATGTACACGCACACACATTCATACTAGTGTTAATTTTGTTGGGAGCCAATTAACCTACCAGTATATTTTTGGATTGTGGGAGGAAACCGGAGTACCCGGAGGAAACCCACGCAAGTACGGGGAGAATATACAAACTCCACACAGTTAGGGCCATGGTGGGAATCAAACCCATGATCTCAGTGCTGTGAGGCAGTAATGCGATCCATTACACCATCCGTACTGCCCTAAGTTTTGTGCTGATATACTTACCATGTGCACTGCATACCATGCGCATGCGCATTTTTGCCTTAATCGCTCCGTTGCGAAAATCGGCAACGAGAGAACAACTCGGAATGACCCCCATGGTAACAAAAAGTCTAATTACTTAATGTTATTATTTATTTTTGCTGTACAATATATAAGTAGAAGTATTTGCTTAGCCTTACAGCGTCACTGCGCACGTGTGACCAGGCAAACTGGGTCACGTATGCGCAGATGTCCGCATCCTGGCCTGGTGAACTGAAACGTTAACGCTCACCGCTGCCAGCCAATCAGTGATAGAAAACCATTCCTGCTACCGATTATTATTATTATTTATTATTATCATTTATTTATATGGTTCAGCAGCACCTAACAAAGTACATCAACCATTATTAATTATGAATAAATTAACCAGAAAGGGAGGACGAAACAGAGAAAGGGAAATTACCTGCAAGCTACGTAACTTCAGTATTGCAATATATTACTATATTTTATTATATTATGACAAATATCTTTTATATTTATTTTTAGCACAAAATGAAACTTTCAGCTGCAGAAAATGTAACCTGTAATATATAACTTATGTAAATGCACTTTTTCAGCTTATATGTATTGAAATATATAAAGTATAATCTTTCTTTTCTCTTTGCTATTTGTTATTTATAAGATGTTCTATAGTGCTGGGATACATACAGTAAATATAAGATGTGGGATAAACCTTCTCCCGTCTCACCTGTTTGATGTGCAGAGCTGTGGGTACCCGGCTGTATCAGTGAGTGATGCTGCAGAGTCTCAGCCTCCAGTAAAGAAGACGAGCTGGTAGCACAGCACACAGCCCCTTATACTGGTGGACTGGAGGAAACAGGGGAGGAGGAGGAGGAGGAGGAGGAGGAGGCTTCAGGTTCTGGGAAAGCGAAACTAAAACCACCAGGTCTCTGAGAACAGAAACCTGGGCCCTCATTCCGAGTTGATCGGTCGCAAGGCGATTTTAGCAGAGTTACACACGCTAAGCCGCCGCCTACTGGGAGTGAATCTTAGCTTCTTGAAATTTGCGAACGATGTATTCGCAATATTGCGATAACAAACTACTTTGCAGTTTCAGAGTAGCTCCACACTTACTCGGCATCTGCGATCAGTTCAGTGCTTGTCGTTCCTGGTTTGACGTCACAAACACACCCAGCGTTCGCCCAGACACTCCCCCGTTTCTCCGGCCACTCCTGCGTTTTTTCCGGAACCGGTAGTGTTTTCATCCACACGCCCCTAAAACGCCCAGTTTCCGCCCAGTAACACCCATTTCCTGTCAATCACACTACGATCGCCGGAGCGATGAAAAAGCCGTGAGTAAAAATACTATCTTCATTGTAAAATTACTTGGCGCAGTCGCAGTGCGAATATTGCGCATGCGTACTAAGCGGATTTTCACTGCGATGCGATGAAAAATAACGAGCGAACGACTCGGAATGAGGGCCCTGGTTTCCTCAGTTTCTGCAGACAGTGAAGTCTGAATCTAATTCAGAGGTAGGCAGCCAGGCTGACTGGGCAGCCTGGGACTTGTAGTACCACAGCAACATCAGAACTGCATATTAAAGTCTGTTTTGTAATCATTGAAAAAGAACAAATGCATTACTCTTTACCTCATTTATTTTATTAAGTAAAGGTGGCCTGGCGCCCAATTATTTACTCTCTGGTCCCTGTTCACCGCTATACCTGCTGTATCTGCCCTACAGCCACTCAGCGCTCATCACCGTGTGACCCAGAGGTCCCTGAGGTGGGAGAGACTGAGCTACAGTTGGGTGGTAGACACAAGGGTACTGCAAGGCAGAATTTAGGAACACATGCCTAACCTATCACGTACCCCCCAGTAGCACCAAAAGGGGCGAGTGGGTACTAATTACCCGTGATGCGGGAAGGGTCCGAGTCTGCTACCCCACCCCCCACCCAAATATCACTGGGAACATGGCGCTGGCCGAGGAGGAGGGACCCACTTCCTGCAAGCAAGATAGGAAATGGGTGCCCGCACCCCTCCTGCCACCTCCCCTGCATTAGAATGACGCCCCCTGTGGAGCACAGCCTGCAAATATACATTTTAAAAAGTATTATTTTTAGGGAGCGTGGACATGACCCTTTTTAGGCCACACCCTCACATTCATTACCGGGGCCCGACGTGGCTCTCTACGCCCATGCAGCCCCAACCATCCCACTTTTGGCAAGACAGTCCCACTTTTTGGGCACTGTCCCACGGTCACACCCACAGGCCACAGTGTTCCGCAGAGGGAAAAGTACACTAACGTCTGAGTGTAGCTCAAACACTTTATACAGTGGTTCTTGGCAGAGTCACAGAGGGACATTCATGTATACATACACACATAGACACACACATACATACACACACACACATAGACACACACATAGACACACACACAGACAGACACACACACACATAGGCACATACACACACATAGAAACACACATACACACACATAGACACTGACATACACACACATAGGCACATACACACACATAGAAACACACATACACACACATAGACACAGACATACACACACATACACTCATAGACAAACATATGCACAGTGCACACACAAGCATTGACAAACACACACACACACACACACACACACACACACACACACACACATAGGCACATACACACACATAGAAACACACATAGACACAGACATACACACACATACACTCATAGACAAACATATGCACAGTGCACACACAAGCATTGACAAACACACACACACACACACACACACACACACACACACACACACACTGGCACTGGTCAAAGACTTAAAAAAATGGAAAAAATACAGAAAAAATGTTTTATTGAAAGGTTCACAAAATGTGTTGTGCAATGAAAACAGGTAATTAAGAAACAATTTACAAACATGGGGCCTAATTCAGACCTGATCGCTCCTCTGCGAATTTGCAGAGTTCTACGATCGAATAGTCGCCGCCCAGACAGAGTGAAAATCCGCCCAGTGCAAGTCTGCGTACGCTGTGCGAAAATCCCTGCAAATGCCGGCCAGCTGCAAATCCATTCACACCTCACTCTCACCATCAAATAGTTTTTCCAGTCTGTGCAGTGTGTGTGCGCAGCCCAGGACTTACTCCTGCAGTGCGTTAGAATCAGGCTCTTCCGGGCTGGAGCTGACGTCACACACCCTCCCTGAAAACGCTTGGGCACACTGGCGTCAGAAGGGGGGTGCGGCCCGCACCTGGGTGTCACCCGCCGAGGGGTGACACCAAAGTGACGGCTGCTGCTCAGTGACAGGAGCAAGGTGCTGCACTGTAACATTACATGCAGCAACCCGGTTCCTGTCACTGAGGAGGAGCCATTACTGCAGCAAGAACACTCCCCGGGGCAGCCCGCTCCTCCCGGACCCCCGGCGTGATGAAAACAGGGGTCGGGATGGCTAGCCACGCCTCCGTCCCATGAAGCCACCCCTCCACCCCACAAAGCCACCCCCATCCTGCGAAGCCACGCCCTTTTTTAACCCGCCGCACCAGGTGTAAAGGGGAAGAGCGACGCATCTGCTTGGGCATGCCTGCGTTTTTCCTGACACTCCCAGAAAGCTCCCAGTTTGGCCTCGCGCGTGCACACTACGATACGTACGCATGCGCAGTCGATCGATAATCCGCCGCCTTGCGAATTCGCACAACAGCGATCAGATCTGAATTAGGCCCACGCTTTGTGTAATCAGGGGTCCAACCTTATACAGATAAATAAATAAAAAGGCTGACGTCATAGATACTAAACAGCTACAAAATCGGAATAAACATAGGGGTAAATTGGCACCAAATGTATATCAGATGCTACCAAGCCTAGCAGGAAGGCATCAGAGAGGCAGCTCCAGTTGTAATTGTTTTCAGTTTGCAACAAGAGGAAACCTGTAATGTCATTCCTATAAACAGTATATATATATATATATATATATATATATATACACAGTGGTCGAAGTGGGGCGGTATACGGCGGTATGGTATACCGCCATTTCTTCCACTGACCCGGAAATGAGCAAATGAAAGTGCAGCAGGAGGCGAGGGAAGTGGCCATCCTGCTGCACATGTTGCTCCCGTCCCTGCTCGGCGGCTGTGTAGGGCACTGTAGTAGCTCACAGCCGCTCACCGCCGCCAGCCGCCCACCACTCACCGCCGCCAGGCACCAGCCACCAGCCGCGACAAATGAGTCAGGTACAGTAATGTTCCCCTGCTGTCACCCTCTCTCCCTGTCGTTACTGTCCATGTCCCTACTGTCACTCTCTCCCAGCTGTCACTGTCGTCACTCTCTCTCTCCCTGCTGTCACTGTCATCACTCTCTCTCTCTCCCTGCTGTCACTGTCGTCACTCTCTCTCTCCCTGCTGTCACTGGTCGTCACTCTCTCTCCCTGTTGTCACTGTCGTCACTCTCTCTCCCTGTCGTCACTCTCTCTCCGTCATCACTCTCTCTCTCCCTGCTGTCACTGTCGTCACTCTCTCTCCCTATCGTCACTCTCTCTCCCTGTCATCACTCTCTCTCTCCCTGCTGTCACTGTCGTCACTCTCTCTCCCTGTCGTCACTCTCTCTCCCTGTCGTCACTCTCCCTGTTGTCACTCTCTCTCCCTGCTGTCACTGTCGTCACTCTCTCTCCCTGCCATCACTCTCTCTCCCTGTCGTCACTCTCTCTCCCTGCCATCACTCTCTCTCCCTGCCATCACTCTCTCTCCTTGTCGTCACTCTCTCTCCCTGCCGTCACTCTCTCTCTCCCTGTCGTCACTCTGGCTCTCCCTGCTGTCACAATTTCAGCTCTATCAGTGTGCTACAATGTGAATTTCGGCTCGTACCGTGTGCTATAATGTGAATTTCAGCTCGTACCGTGTGCTATAAGGTGAAAGGGGCACCAGTACTAGATAGTATAAGGGGTTCTACTACACTGGACATGCCCCCTTTTGGGTGACCACACCCCCTTTTCTGGAGTGCGCGCGCATATAATTGAGTCCTTTACTTTTGCATACCCCCACTTCAAAATTTCCACATCGACCACTGTATATATATATATATATATATATATATATATATATATATATGTTAGTTAAAAGCCCGTCAAAATGATGGAGACCAGGGCCGGATTATAGGGAGGGCAGTCACTACTCACACAGGAGCTGCCGGGTTTCTGGAAGTCTCATTGCAGGGAGCCGGGGCTCTGTCATGCT
Source organism: Pseudophryne corroboree (assembly GCF_028390025.1). NCBI lineage: Eukaryota > Metazoa > Chordata > Amphibia > Anura > Myobatrachidae > Pseudophryne > Pseudophryne corroboree. Next base: position 1,021,416,508 of record NC_086445.1, read on the forward strand.
GAGTGTGTGTGTGTGAGTGAGTGAGTGAGTGAGTGAGTGAGTGAGTGTGTGTGTGTGTGTGTGTGTGTGTGTGTGTGTGTGTAGCATTAACCTTTTATATGTATATATATATATATATATATATATATATATATATATAGATGCTGTATATGTGTAATGGGCAGGCTGTAATGATGCTGCACTATGTACACCAGTACTGGCACGTGTAAGCTCGCCAGTCCCCACATAGCTCCCAGAAAATCTGGGGGGTAGAGGACACCAGTAGCCACTAGCAGCTGACCAGAGAGCTCTGGGCATGGCCTGTGCGGGGTGTGAGAGGGCGAGCTCAGGACCCCACCGCCTGCACACAGTATATACAGTATAAAGCAGCTGAGCCAGTTATCTGCCTCCTCCTCACCTGCATCATCTGCAGCCTCAGTACCAACCTCTCCTCCTCTGGGTCACCGCACTGCTCGCCCTCCCCAGCCCCCCCCCCCCCCCCCCGCTGGTAAGTGGCCACACGTGTTCTCGGTGCCTCCACTCTGAGCGATGCGGGACCGTCTGGTGGTTCCTGCATCCATTTCCTGGTTACTGTTGCTGTACTTGTTGCCGGGATGGCAAGTAATCTGGGGTTGCAGCATAGTATATGGAGGAGGGGGTGCAGAGTATGCGGTATATGGTGGGAGCACTATATGGAGGTGGGTTGCCCTGTACATAGGGGGCACTATATGGAGAGGTATGGGGATGCAGTGTGTGTATAGTGGCAGTATATGGTGGGAGGTGCAGAATATGGAAGAGGTTTGGGGTGCAATATATATAGGGGCAGTGTACATAGGAGTATGTGTCCGTGTCCATTATACCAGAATCTACACACTGCCAGAGAGGAGTGGGCCCACAACGGGCGGCTGCACACTGGCCCTCTCAACTCTTAAAGCGCCCCTGGGTAGCGCTACGCCCTTAATTCAGTTTAATTGCCTAATTTGTGGAAATCCTGGCGCTCGCTGATGAATATTTGAGTTGTTAATGTATTTCACAGTATAAATGTGAGAGCTCTGGGGTTCGTTTCAGAAGGTGTAGGATTGAAGCTGTCTGTGCATGTAGTCTCTGCTGCGCCACAAATAGGCTGGTTCCCAATATATTTATTCTTTGGAATAAACCTTCACTGAAACTTTTCTTTTGGTTGGACAATCAGTTATTAATGGGGGGGAGGGGGTGGGCACAGATGGTACAGTATTGCATGGGTCCATGCCATTGATGGTTCTTCCTACAAAGTTCCATCGATGGTCACCATTAATATAGGGCACAGCGATCGGCATCCCTAGTTAGGAGGAAACAAGGGCAGAGGAGGGAACGCTTATGACACTAATAAATAGAATTGAAACTGAAACTATAAGATCTCTAAGCACAGAAACCAGTTCTCCTAGTTATTCTTCACTTTCGACACCTTGCTGGCCAACATTCTCATATTACCAATAGCGTGATTTGTGACTGACACTCCCACATAGAACACTACTGAGAGTACTCAGGCACAAATGTTTGGTAGTAAGAGACTCCTAGAGGCAGAAACTCACACATCTTGAAAAGAGAGAGAGGGGGAATGGGGGGATAGTGAGAGAGAGATGGAAAGAAGAAGAGGTGAGTGATAGGTGGCATGTGGAGAGAGAAGGGTGGAAGAGAGATGGGCAGAAGAGTGGGAGAAAGAGATAAGAAGAAGAGGGGGAGAGAGTTGATAGGAAGAGAGGGAAATAAACAATAGATGGTAAGTCCCTTATAAGCGCAAATATAAAGCAGCCAATAAGGAAATATATACAAAAGAAGCCTTCCCAAGAGACTCCTAACGTGCAGAATTTGTAAATAAAATAATATATTTCAGCAGTTACAGCACTGAGCAGGGCAGCATCAGAGGTGGGACGGGGTAGAGAAGGAGGTGGATAATTCTCCTCAGCACCAGCAGTTACAGCACTGAGCAGGGCAGCATCAGAGGCGGGACGGGGCAGAGAAGGAGGCGTATTATTCTCCTCAGCACCAGCAGTTACAGCACTGAGCAGGGCAGCATCAGAGGCAGGAGGGAGCAGAGAAGGAGGCGGATTATTCTCCTCAGCACCAGCATGTACAGCACTGAGCAGGGCAGCATCAGAGGCGGGCGAGGCAGAGAAGGAGGTGGATTATTCTCCACAGCACCAGCAGTTACAGCACTGAGCAGGGCAGCATCAGAGGTGGGACGGGGCAGAGAAGGAGGCGGATTATAATCCTCAGCACCAGCAGTTACAGCACTGAGCAGGGCAGCATCAGAGGCGGGCGGGGCAGAGAAGGAGGCGGATTATTCTCCTCAGCACCAGCAGTTACAGCACTGAGCAGGGCAGTATCAGAGGCAGGACGGGGCAGAGAAGGAGGCGGATTATTCTCCTCAGCACCAGCAGTTACAGCACTGAGCAGGGCAGCATCAGAGGCAGGAGGGAGCAGAGAAGGAGGCGGATTATTCTCCTCAGCACCAGCATGTACAGCACTGAGCAGGGCAGCATCAGAGGCGGGCGAGGCAGAGAAGGAGGTGGATTATTCTCCACAGCACCAGCAGTTACAGCACTGAGCAGGGCAGCATCAGAGGTGGGACAGGGCAGAGAAGGAGGCGGATTATAATCCTCAGCACCAGCAGTTACAGCACTGAGCAGGGCAGCATCAGAGGCGGGCGGGGCAGAGAAGGAGGCGGATTATTCTCCTCAGCACCAGCAGTTACAGCACTGAGCAGGGCAGCATCAGAGGTGGGACGGGGCAGAGAAGGAGGCGGATTATTCTCCTCAGCACCAGCAGTTACAGCACTGAGCAGGGCAGCATCAGAGGCAGGACGGGGCAGAGAAGGAGGCGGATTATTCTCCTCAGCACCAGCAGTTACAGCACTGAGCAGGGCAGCATCAGAGGCGGGACGGGGCAGAGAAGGAGGCGGATTATTCTCCTCAGCACCAGCAGTTACAGCACTGAGCAGGGCAGCATCAGAGGTGGGACGGGGTAGAGAAGGAGGTGGACAATTCTCCTCAGCACCAGCAGTTACAGCACTGAGCAGGGCAGCATCAGAGGCAGGACGGGGCAGAGAAGGAGGTGGATAATTCTCCTCAGCACCAGCAGTTACAGCACTGAGCAGGGCAGCATCAGAGGCAGGACGGGGCAGAGAAGGAGGTGGATTATTCTCCTCAGCACCAGCATGTACAGCACTGAGCAGGGCAGCATCAGAGGTGGGACGGGGTAGAGAAGGAGGCGGATTATTCTCCTCAGTACCATCAGTTACAGCACTGAGCAGGGCAGTATCAGAGGCGGGACGGGGTAGAGGAGGAGGCGGATTATTCTCCTCAGCACCAGCAGTTACAGCACTGAGCAGGGCAGCATCAGAGGTGGGACGGGGTAGAGAAGGAGGTGGATAATTCTCCTCAGCACCAGCAGTTACAGCACTGAGCAGGGCAGCATCAGAGGCAGGACGGGGCAGAGAAGGAGGCGGATAATTCTCCTCAGCACCAGCAGTTACAGCACTGAGCAGGGCAGCATCAGAGGCAGGACGGGGCAGAGAAGGAGGTGGATTATTCTCCTCAGCACCAGCATGTACAGCACTGAGCAGGGCAGCATCAGAGGTGGGACGGGGTAGAGAAGGAGGCGGATTATTCTCCTCAGCACCAGCAGTTACAGCACTGAGCAGGGCAGTATCAGAGGCGGGACGGGGTAGAGGAGGAGGCGGATTATTCTCCTCAGCACCAGCAGTTACAGCACTGAGCAGGGCAGCATCAGAGGTGGGACGGGGTAGAGAAGGAGGTGGATAATTCTCCTTAGCACCAGCAGTTACAGCACTGAGCAGGGCAGCATCAGAGGCAGGACGGGGCAGAGAAGGAGGCGGATTATTCTCCTCAGCACCAGCAGTTACAGCACTGAGCAGGGCAGCATCAGAGGCGGGCAGTGCAGAGAAGGAGGTGGATTATTCTCCTCAGCACCAGCATGTACAGCACTGAGCAGGGCAGCATCAGAGGCGGGACGGGGCAGAGAAGGAGACGGATTATTCTCCTCAGCACCAGCAGTTACAGCACTGAGCAGGGCAGCATCAGGGGCGGGGCAGAGAAGGAGGCGGATTATTCTCCTCAGCACCAGCAGTTACAGCACTGAGCAGGGCAGCATCAGAGGCGGGACGGGGCAGAGGAGGAGGCAGATTATTCTCCTCAGCACCAGCAGTTACAGCACTGAGCAGGGCAGCATCAGAGGCAAGACGGGGCAGAGAAGGAGGAGGATTATTCTCCTCAGCGCCAGCAGTTAAAGCACTGAGCAGGGCAGCATCAGAGGCGGGACGGGGCAGAGAAGGAGACGGATTATTCTCCTCAGCACCAGCATCTACAGCACTGAGCAGGGCAGCATCAGAGGCGGGACGGGGCAGAGGAGGAGGCAGATTATTCTCCTCAGCACCAGCAGTTACAGCACTGAGCAGGGCAGCATCAGAGGCGGGACGTGGCAGAGAACGAGGCGGATTATTCTCCTCAGCACCAGCAGTTACAGCACTGAGCAGGGCAGCATCAGAGGCGGGACGGGGCAGAGAAGCAGGCGGATTATTCTCCTCATCACCAGCATGTACAGCACTGAGCAGGGCAGCATCAGAGGCGGGACGGGGCAGATAAGGAGGCGGATTATTCTCCTCAGCACCAGCAGTTACAGCACTGAGCAGGACAGCATCAGAGGCGGGACGGGGCAGAGTAACATAGAAACATAGAATTTGACGGCAGATAAGAACCACTTGGCCCATCTAGTCTGCCCCTTTTTTATTTTATCCTTTAGGCAATCTCAACCCTTTTTTAACCTTAATTCTTTGTAAGGATATTCATATGCCTGTCCCAAGCATGTTTAAATTGCCCTACAGTCTTAGCCTCTACCACCTCTGATGGGAGGCTATTCCACTTATCCACTACCCTTTCTGTGAAGTAATTTTTCCTTAAATTTCCCCTGAACCTCCCCCCCTCCAGTCTCAATGTATGCCCTCGAGTTCTAATACTTCTTTTCCTTTGAAGAATGTTTCCCTCCTGAACTTTGTTAAGACCCTTGATATATTTGAAAGTTTCTATCATGTCCCCCCTTTCCCTTCTCTCCTCCAAACTATACATGTTAAGATCTTTTAGCCTTTCCGGGTAAGTTTTGTGATGTAGGCCATGCACCATTTTAGTTGCCCTTCTTTGTACACTCTCTAATGTATTTATATCCTTCTGGAGATAGGGTCTCCAGAACTGGACACAGTATTCCAGATGGGGCCGTACCAATGACCTATACAGTGGCATTATCACTTCTTTTTTCCTGCTACTGATTCCTCTCCCTATGCAACCAAGCATCTGACTTGCCTTTCTCATTGCTTTGTTGCATTGCTTTCCTGCCTTCAAGTCACTTGAAATAGTGACTCCTAAATCTCTTTCCTCCTCAGTAGTTTCCATTATAGCACCCTTGATACTATACTTAGCCTTTGGGTTTTTGAGACCCAAGTGCATGATTTTGCATTTTTTAGCATTAAACTGTAGTTGCCACGTTCTTGACCATTTCTCAAGCCTACCTCGGTCATTAATCATTTGTTTGACCCCTCCCGGTGTGTCTACCCTGTTGCATATCTTTGTATCATCTGCAAAAAGGCATATCTTCCCTTCAATACCATCTGCAATGTCACCAACAAAGATATTAAAGAGAACTGGACCAAGTACAGATCCATGGGGTACTCCACTGGTAACATTTCCCTCCATAGATTGCACTCCATTAACTACGACTGTCTGTTTCCTATCCTGCAACCAGGTTCTTTTCCATTTAACTGATTTATAATCCACCCCCAGGCTTTCAAGTTTATTTAGCAGTCTGCGATGTGGGACAGTGTCAAATGCCTTACTAAAGTCTAGATATGCTACATCTACAGCTCCCCCTTGATCTGTTATTTTCATCACAGAGTCAAAAAAGTCAATAAGATTTGTTTGGCATGATCTCCCACCAGTAAATCCATGCTGTTTTGGATCCTGTAAGTTGTTTGATTTAAGATATTCCACTACTCTTTCTTTTAATAGTTTTTCCATTACTTTCCCTACTACTGATGTAAGGCTTACTGGTCTGTAGTTACTTGCTTCTTCCTTGCTTCCACTTTTGTGCAGTGGAACTACATTTGCTCTTTTCCAGTCCTCTGGAATAGCACCTGTATTTAGTGACTGGTTAAATAATTCTGTTAAAGGTGTAACCAGCACATCTTTTAGCTCTTTGAGTATCCTTGGGTGTATCCAATCTGGTCCCATTGATTTTTCCACTTTTAGTTTTGAAAGTTCTGTTAGGACCTTCTCCTCTGTAAATGTATTTTCATCTACCTTATTTTTATGAATGTCCTTGCAACTTAACTGTGGCCCCATCCCTTCTTCTGTAGTAAATACTGAGCAAAATTTAGGTGATCTGCTATTGCCTTGTCTCCCTCCACCAAATGCCCACTCTCTGTCTTAAGTCTTATTATTCCTCCATTTGATTTTCTCCTTTCACTTATATACTTAAAAAAAGTTTTGCCCCCTTTATCTACTGACTGGGCCATTTTCTCCTCAGCTTCTGCCTTTGCACGTCTGATCACTTTCTTAGCATCCTTCCGTCTGTCCAGATACACCTCTTAGTCGTTATTATTTTGAGTCTGTTTGTATTTCCTAAAAGCCATCTTTTTTGCTTTCACACTAGTTAATACTTCTTTTGTGAACCACACTGGCTTCCTTTTCCTGGTGCTTTTCCTTACCATTTTGATACAAAGGTCTGTTGCACTTAGCATTGCACTTTTCAGTTTTTTCCACCTCTCCTGCACTCCTTCCAAGTTCCTCCAGTCTGCCAATGAATCACTTAAACATCTCCCCATTTTTGCAAAGTCAGCATTTCTAAAATCCAACACCTTTGTTTTTGTGTGACAGGAGTTGTATCCTGTCTTTATACTAAACCATACTGCTTGATGATCACTGGATCCCAGGTGCTCACCCACATATATATCAGATATCCTATCACCATTTGTAAGAATTAGATCTAATATTGAGTCTTTGCGAGTGGGCTCCCTCACCAATTGCTTGAGAGATGCTCCCTGTAAGGAATGTAAAAATTTGCCACTTGTAGCTGAACTTGCAAAAGACCCCTCCCAATTTACATCAGGTAAATTAAAGTCTCCCATGATTATGACTTCTCCCTTAAAAGCCATTTTAGAGATGTCCAACAATAGGTTCCTGTCCAAATCCTGCCCCTGGCCTGGTGGTCTATAGATCACCCCAATGTGAATAATGTCCTTCTTCCCAGTTTCTATGGTGACCCAAAGGGCCTCAGTTTTGGCTTCAATATTTTGTATTAAAGTAGCATTTATGCTTTTTTTCACATACATTACTACCCCTCCTCCTATTCTTCCTATTCTATCTTTCCTAAATAAATTGTATCCTGGTATAACTAAGTCCCAGTCATGATTCTCATTGCACCAAGACTCTGTAGGAGGTGGATTATTCTCCTCAGCACCAGCATGAACAGAACTGAGCAGGTCAGCATCAGAGGCGGGACGGGGCAGAGAAGGTGGCGGATTATTCTCCTCAGCACCAGCATGTACAGCACTGAGCAGGGCAGCATCAGAGGCGGGACAGGGCAGAGGAGGAGGTGGATTATTCTCCTCAGCACCAGTATGTACAGCACTGAGCAGGGCAGCATCAGAGGCGGGACGGGGCAGAGCAGGAGGCGGATAATTCTCCTCAGCACCAGCAGTTACAGCACTGAGCAGGGCAGCATCAGAGGTGGGATGGGGTAGAGAAGGAGGCAGATTATTCTCCTCAGCACCAGCAGTTACAGCACTGAGTAGGGCAGCATCAGAGGCGGGACGGGGCAGAGCAGGAGGCGGATAATTCTCCTCAGCACCAGCAGTTACAGCACTGAGCAGGGCAGCATCAGAGGCAGGACGGGGCAGAGGAGGAGGCGGATTATTCTCAGCACCAGCAGTTACAGCACTGAGCAGGGCAGCATCAGAGGTGGGACTGGGCAGAGTAGGAGGCAGATTATTCTCCTCAGCACCAGCATGTACAGCACTGAGCAGGGCAGTATCAGAGGGCGGACGGGGCAGAGAAGGAGGCGGATTATTCTCCTCAGCACCAGCAGTTACAGCACTGAGCAGGGCAGCATCAGAGGCGGGACGGGGCAGAGAAGGAGGCGGATTATTCTCCTCAGCACCAGCAGTTACAGCACTGAGCAGGGCAGCATCAGAGGCGAGACGGGGCAGAGCAGGAGGCGGATAATTCTCCTCAGCACCAGCAGTTACAGCACTAAGCAGGGCAGCATCAGAGGCAGGACGGGGCAGAGGAGGAGGCGGATTATTCTCAGCACCAGCAGTTACAGCACTGAGCAGGGCAGCATCAGAGGCGGGACGGGGCAGAGAAGGAGGCGGATTATTCTCCTCAGCACCAGCAGTTACAGCACTGAGCAGGGCAGCATCAGAGGTGGGACGGGGCAGAGAAGGAGGCGGATTATTCTCCTCAGCACCAGTATGTACAGCACTGAGCAGGGCAGCATCAGAGGCGGGACGGGGCAGAGAAGGAGGCGGATTATTCTCCTCAGCACCAGCAGTTACAGCACTGAGCAGGGCAGCATCAGAGGCGGGACGGGGCAGAGAAGGAGGTGGATTATTCTCATCAGCACCAGCATGTTGACAGCATCAATCCAGGGAAGCCCAGAGGTGCAGCCTGATAAAGATTGGCATTATTCTTTAAATTCCATAGCAAAGCAGGCATTCCGAAGTTATGCTCGAAAACTATGGATTTTTACATGTCACCCCCCTCCGTTCCCACCCCCACCCCTAGGGGTGCTAGGGGTGTCTTACCCCGCAGTATTTTTTTCCAGATTGTAAGTCATATTTGTACCAGGATTGGTGTAAATTGCTCCAGGCATTCCACAGTTATGCTGGAACATACACATACCCTCCAACAGTACCTTTTTTATGGTCTGTACCGATTTTTTGCGCTACAAACTTCCAGTGAAAGTATAGGAAAAGGGTCGTGACCACGCCCCTTTACCAATGGCCACGCTCCCTTTCCTAATTTGTACCGATTTTTATGTGTAAAATGTTGGAGGGTATGTATACATACAAATACACACACACATACATCCATCTCCTATATAATAGCCCAGATCTGTGACTCTGTGCCTGTGTGTATAACGATGGGCGTGGCTAGGAGCTCTCATTGGGTTAGCAGCAGGTTTATCACACCCAGTCCACAGCTGATTGGGCGAGAAACGCCCTCCCACACAGGTTACATCCAATGGGAGGCTCAGCCCTTTGGCTGCTGTGTGTTCCCAAAGCAGGATTAACAATGGGGCTGATGGAGCTGCAGCTCCGGGCCCACACCCCAAAATAGGCCCACTGCATCTGCAGCAACATACCCTCCAACAATTTAAACATAAAAATCGGGGCAAATTTGAAAAGGGGCGTGGTCACGGGTAAAGGGATGTGGCCACGCCCCTTTTCCTATACTTTCAATGGAAGTTTGGAGAGCCAGAAATCGGTACAGACCATAAAAAAAAGGAACTGTACCTGCCAAAAAGGTGCAGCTGGAGGGTATGAAGCAAGTCTCTGCGCTGTAAATAGGGGGGGGGGGGGGAATCATTTTACTGCAGCATCCTATGTACTGCTGCCAGTCCGCCTGCCCCCTCCGGCATCAACAATCCCCACTCCCTAGCCACGGCGCAGGTGGAATAAAAGCTGCTGCGGCCACCGGCATAGATGTGCATGAAAGCGGCGCAGCGGAAGGCTTTCATAGCCCTCCCTGCGCCGCCTACTCTCTGAGCCCCGGAGCCTCTCTGCACGTGATGTCACAGAAGTGCCTCCCCGCCACAGCTGCGCCCAGATCCCCAGAGGCCCTGACTCCGCAGCAGAGCACCTGGCCTGCCAGCCTGGAAGCCCCGAGATGGCCAATGTAACGGATAGAGTGGGTGATATCGCGGAGGGTAATGTCTGGACGCTGAATCAATGTAAAAGGTGACAGTGCTGTGTAGTGCAGTGGTGTGCAGTGTCACTGACACTGCACAGCACTCTCACCTTTTACATTGATTCAGCCAGTCAATCAGTTCTGCCAGCCAGTCACTATTGTTAGCACCAGTCTCCCAATGCGCCACATTACAGGGAAGTAGACGCACTAAATAATCTACAGCTCCCAGCAGCCCTTAGTGCCAAAGCATTCCGGCACTAAGGGCTGTTGGGAGCTGTAGTTTATTGAGTGCATCTTCTTCCCTGTAATGCGGCGCGTTGGGACACCGGCGCTAACAATAGTGACTGGCTGCTTGGCTGCTGTGCGAGTCCCCGGGAGAGCCACTGCCAAAGGGAGGACAGTAGCTTAGCTGCTTCCAGGAGGAGAAGCATTACCCGCCCCTTCCCCACTCACAGTACCTCCGGACCCTATCCGCGGCACCCCCACACCCCCCCTCCACCACCCGCGGTGGCTCCGGACCCTCTCCCCCACCCGCGGCACCACCACACCCGCCCCTCCCCCACCCGTGGTGGCTCCGTACCCCCTCCCCCATCCGCGTCTCCCCCGCACCCGCCACTCCCCCAACCACAGCACCTACTAGGTGATTCATCAGGCCCTGCGTGCACTGTTCACGCCCGTTGCAAGGGGCTACGACCCCTTAACCATCGCATGCCCTTTGTCCGTGCAATATTTAACCACTCACACAATTATGATTGGAGGTAATACTCCATATAATAAAAATATTGCACGCCACAAGGGCGTGCAAGGGTTAAGGGGGCATAGCCCCTTACAATGGTGTAAAGAGCACCCGTAGGGCGCAACGAATCACCTAGTTTATATATATATATATATATATATATATTTTATATTTATTTTTAACACAAAATAAAACTTTCAGCTGCAGAAAATGTAACCTATAATATATAACTTATGTAAATGCACTTTTTCAACTTATATATATATTAAATGCATAAAGTATAATCTTTCTTTTCTTTTTGCTATTTGTCATTTAAATAATATTCTTTAGTGCTAGGATACACAAATATAAGGTGTGGGATAAACCTTCTCCCGTCTCACCTGTCTGATGTGCAGAGCTGTGGGTACCGGGTTCACTACGGCTGGCCGGCGGTCGGGCTCCCGGCGCCCAGCATACCGGCGCCGGGAGCCCGACCGCCGGCTGACCGACAGTGTGGCGAGCGCAAATGAGCCCCTTGCGGGCTCGCTGCGCTCGCCACGCTACGGGCACGGTGGCGCGCTACGTGCGCCACACTATTTTATTCTCCCTCTATGGGGGTCGTGGACCCCCACGAGGGAAAATAAGTGTCGGTATGCCGGCGGTCGGGCTCCCGGCGCCGGTATACTGAGCGCCTGGAGCCCGACCGTCGGTATACAGAAGACCACCCGTGGGTACCCGGCTGTGTCAGTGAGTGATGCTGCAGAGTCTCAGCCTCCAGTAAAGAAGACGAGCTGGTAGCACAGCACACAGCCCCTTATACTGGTGGACTGGAGGAAAGAGGGGAGGAGGAGGAGGAGGGGGCGGGGGGGTGCTTCAGGTTCTGGGAAAGCAAAACTAAAACCACCAGGTCTCTGAGAACAGAAACCTGGTTCCTCTGTTTCTGCAGACAGTGAAATATGTCTAATTAAGAGGCAGGCTGACAGGGCACCCTGGGACTTGTAGTACCACAGCAACAGCAGTTCTGCATATTAAAACAGGATTTTAATTACTTACCGGTAAATCCTTTTCTCGTAGTCCGTAGAGGATGCTGGGGTCCACATTAGTACCATGGGGTATAGATGGGTCCACGAGGAGCAATTGGCACTTTAAGAGTTTAACAGTGTGGTCTGGCTCCTCGCTCTATGCCCCTCCTACCAGACTCTAGAGTCTAGAAACCGTGCCCGAGGAGACGGGTAACTTCGAGAGAAGGATACTACACAGATAGTGGCGAGATTCATACCAGCTCACACAACAGGCAAACCAAGATAACTAGCCTGAAAACTCAGCAACAGCTGAAACATTACTGAACCCAGTAAAAAACATGCAGTACTTAACTAAGAACAAAGCAGTACCGAACCAAGTAACCACTGCAGGATAACGAAGCGCTGGGTGGGCGCCCAGCATCCTCTACGGACTACGAGAAAAGGATTTACCGGTAGGTAATTAAAATCCTATTTTCTCTTACGTCCTAGAGTATGCTGGGGTCCACATTAGTACCATGGGCATGTACCAAAGCTCCCAGAATGGGAGGGAGAGTGCGGATGTTCCTGTAGAACTGCTTGACCAAACTGTAGGTCCTCAGAGGCCAAAGTATCAAACTTGTAGAACTTAGCAAACGTGTTCGACCCAGACCAAGTAGCCGCTCGGCAAAGCTACAAACTGAGACACCCCGGGCAGCCGCCAAGGAAGAACCCACCTTACGAGTAGAGTGGGCCTTAACAGATTTAGGACACGGCAATCCTGCCGTAGAATATGCATGCTGGATAGGGAACCTAATCCAGCGAGAAATCGTCTGCTTAGAAGCAGGACACCCAATTTTCTTGGGATCATAAAGGACAAACAGAGAGTCTGATATTCTGTGACGAGCAGTCCTCTTCACATAGATCTTCAAAGCCCTTACAACATCCAAGGACTTTAATGCAATTGAGAAGTCAGTAGCCACTGGCACCACAATAGGTTGGTTGATATGAAAAGCCGACACAACCTTAGGAAGGAACTGTTGACGCGTCCTGAGCTCTGCTCTATCTTCATGGAAGCTTAAATAGGGGCTTTTACAGGACAAAGCCCCCAATTCCGACACACGTCGCGCAGAAGCCAAGGCCAACAAAGTGACAGCCTTCCGCGTGAGAAAATTTACCTAAGCCTCCTGTAAAGGCTCAAACCATTCCGATTGCAGGAAATGCAACACCACGTCAAGATCCCAGGGTGCCGTCGGCGCCACAAAGGGAGGCTGGATGTGCAGAACCCCTTTCAAAAAGGTCTGAACCTCAGGGAGGGCAGCCAATTGGTTCTGGAAGAAAATGGATAAAGCCGAAATCTGGACCTTTATGGATCCCAACCGCAGGCCCATATTCGCACCTGCTTGCAAGAAGAGGAGAAACCGTCCAAGTTGAAACTCCACCGCAAGAAAATTTCTTGGATTCACACCAAAACACATACATTTTCCAAATTCGATGGTAATGTTTAGACATTACTCCCTTCGTAGCCTGAATCAGGGTAGGAATAATCTCGCTAGGAATACCCTTCCGAGCTAAGATCTGGCGCTCAACCTCCATGCCGTCAAACGTAGCCGTGGTAAGTAAATGGCCCCTGTTGCAGAAGATCCTCCCGAAGAGGAAGAGGCCTTTGATCTTCCAGGAGTAGATCCAGCAGATCCGCGTACCAAGCCCTCCTTGGCCAGTCCGAAGCAATAAGGATCGTCTGGACTCTTGTTCTTTTTAATAGCTTTAGAATTCTTGGAATGAGTGGAAGTGGAGGGAACACATACACTGACTTGAACACCCACGGTGTTACCAGGGCATCCAACGCCACTGCTTGTGGGTCTCTCGACCTGGAACAGTACCTCCAAAGTTTATTGTTGAGACGCGAGGCCATCATGTATATTTGAGGTACCCCCCAACGACTGGTCACCCCCGTGAACACCTCCGGATGGAGGCCCCATTCTCCTGGATGGAGATCGTGCCTGCTGAGGACGTCTGCTTCCCAGTTGTCCACTCCCGGAATGAAGATTGCTGACAGCGCCACTGTGTGCCTTTCTGCCCAGAGGAGGATTTTTGTTACTTCTGACATTGCAGCTCTGCTCTTCGTTCCGCCCTGTCGGTTTTTGTAGGCCACCGTCGTTACATTGTCCGACTGCACTTGAATGGCCTGATCCTGCAGAAGGTGTGCTGCTTGTAGAAGACCATTGTACACGGCTCTTAGTTCCAGTATGTTTATTGGAAGAAGGGATTCCTGACTTGACCACCTTCTTCGGAAGGTTCCCCTTGGGTGACTGCTCCCCAACCTCTGAGACTTGCATCCATGGTTAGAAGGATCCAGTTCTGAACCCCGAACCTGCGGACCTCCGGAAGGTGAGGCAGTTGCAGCCACCAAAGGAGTGAAATCCTTGCTTTCGGCGACAGACGTATCCTCTGGTGCATGTGTAGGTGAGATCCCGACCACTGAGCTAGTAGATCCAGCAGGAATGACCGAGCATGAAATCTTCCGTACTGTAGAGCCTCGTAAGAGGCAACCATCTTCCCCAGAAGGCGAATGCACTGATGAACTGACACCCAGGCAGGCCTCAAGACATCCCGGACCATTGACAGTATCACCAACGTGTCACGATCCGGGTATCTGGACGCCATTACTTACCCTTCAGATGCCTCCTAAGGCGGGCTCAGCGTTCCAGGACCGGATTCCGCTGTTCCTAAGTTTCCACATGCAGAGTGGTCTTTTCATCAGCCGCGGCCTCCGCTGTGACCGCGTGGTTAAATGTGCATCTATCAGCCTGGCGTCTCCTGTCTCCGGTGGCCGGCGCCGCCATTACTGTTTCCCAGACCACATGGATTACAAACCAAACTTCCCTCCAAGTGTCTGCATGGGCGCAGCCATCTTGGATTCTGTCATCTGATCATTTCCACCAATCTGCTGTCTGTGTTGTTGATTTGCATAATTGCCTAGCCAACCCCTTCCTTGCTGCAGGTATAAGTAAGCTGTACCTGAGCAAGGAAGACGTCAGTGCTTTGGTTGTCAAACCTAGTTCCTGTTTGTCTCTCTTCTATGATTGTCTTCCAGGTTCCAGCTCCTGTCTCAAGACTTCCACCATAGAGACCCGCACCAGCATTCCACCTGCGGTGTAGCCTGACTCTCCAATCCATTGTGGATTCATCTGTTTCCAGCTACAACACTACCTGCTTCCAGCCTCAGCTTCCAGCAGAGTACAGCTTCCCTTAAAGGCCCGGTGTCCTTTCTACACTTTACCACTCTCCACCGGAATTATTATTTCTCCGCTCTCAAGTTCTACATTTCAGTTCACATTTCATCGCTCCCAAAGTTCACTTATTATTTAACTGGTTCCAGCCAGTATCGACTCCGTGCTAACAACAGTCTGGTTCCAGCCAGTATCCACAGCAGCTGTTTTACCTTCAGCAACCCAGCTCTTCCTGGAACACCAGCTGGTACAATCCTGGGTTATCTCCATTGCTACAGCCGGGCCTGGTAAGGACTTTCCATCTAGAAGATCATAAGAACTATCTCACACTACCAGTGCCCTGTGGCTCCTGCCATGCTGTAGTACTCAGGAACTGTATTTATTCTTTGCTGACTTTTACGTTTTCTTTTATTGCTGCTGTGATGCGGAGTTGTCATAATAAACATCATTGACTTTTATCTAAGTTGTCGTGGTCACGCCTTCGGGCAGTTATTATTCATGTTACTTACATGTCCAGGGGTCTGATACAACCTCCCAGGTTCCGGTACATCTCAGCCCCTACAACTGAGGCTGCCTCCCGTCAGCTCAGGCCCTCAGTTGTGACAGTAAGCACTGACCTAATGAATCCAGCCGGAGACCAGGATCAAGCGGCCAGGCCGATGCAAGAACTGGCAGCCCGACTAGAACATCAGGAGGCTGCACAGGGCCACATCATCCGCTGTCTCCAGGATCTCTCTACTCGGCTGGATGGGATTCAGACAACTCTCCGTGGATCAGGCGCGTCTGGTGCGTCAACCACAGTGACTCCAGCTATAACCCCACCCACCTTACCCATTTCTGCTCCACGTCTTCATCTTCCAACGCCAGCAAAATTTGACGGATCTCCAAGATTCTGCAGGGGATTTCTCAACCAGTGTGAGATTCAGTTTGAGCTACAACCTGGCAATTTTCCCAGTGACCGTACAAAAATTGCCTACATTATTTCTCTTCTCAGTGGCTCAGCCCTTGATTGGGCATCACCGTTATGGGAGAGGTCCGACACCCTGCTATCTTCTTACACTGCATTTGTGTCAACATTCAGGCGCATCTTCGACGAGCCAGGCCGGGTAACTTCAGCTTCGTCTGAGATTCTCCGTTTACGCCAGGAATCACGTACTGTAGGACAATATCTTATACAGTTCCAGATCCTGGCATCCGAACTGGCATGGAACGACGAGGCCCTGTATGCTGCATTCTGGCATGGTTTATCCGAGTGTATTAAAGATGAGTTAGCTACCAGAGACTTACCCTCCAAGTTAGATGAGCTAATCTCACTTTGTACGAAAGTTGACTTACGTTTCAGAGAGAGAGCAACTGAGCGTGGAAGATCATCTGCTCCAAAATCTTCTACTCCTCCTCCTCGCCAACTGTCACCAACTACAGATGAACCCATGCAAATTGGCCGTTTCCGTTTAACTCCTGCTGAGCGCCGAAGACGTCTCTCCGAGTTTCTCTGTCTGTATTGTGCAGCTCCGTCTCACACCATTAATGCCTGTCCCAAACGTCCGGGAAACTCCAATTCCTAGCTCGCCAAGGAGAGGGCCGGCTAGGAGTAATGATCTCCTCTCCATCTCCTCAAGATTGTAACCTCCCAGTCTCGCTTCAAGTTGCTCAACGTTATCAGAACGTCATTGCCCTCCTGGATTCCGGAGCAGCTGGGAACTTTATTACTGAAGCCTATGTTAAACGGTGGTCTCTACCCACCGAGAGACTTCCTTCGTCCTTTTCCTTAACTGCTGTGGATGGCAGTAAAATTTTTGATACAGTTATTTCTCTAAGGACTCTACCAGTTCGTCTGAGAGTGGGAGTTCTTCATTCCGAACTTATTTCATTTTTAGTGATTCCAAGAGCCACACATCCTGTGGTCCTGGGCCTTCCATGGCTCCGTCTTCACAATCCTACAATTGATTGGACGACTACGCAAATCCTGGCATGGGGTTCCTCCTGTACTAAGACATGTTTGTTTAAAGTGTTGCCTGTCTGTTCTTCCTCCCCCAGGTCGTCTGATGTTCCACCTCCTCCATATCAAGATTTCACGGATGTGTTCAGTAAAGCTTCTGCTGATATCCTTCCTCCTCATAGAGAATGGGACTGCCCGATTGATCTCGTTCCAGGGAAGGTTCCACCTCGAGGCCGAACTTATCCGTTGTCTCTCCCCGAGACACATTCTATGGAGGAATACATTAAAGAGAACCTAGCAAAGGGGTTCATTCGACCTTCTTCTTCTCCAGCCGGCGCAGGCTTCTTTTTTGTAAAGAAGAAAGATGGTGGTCTGCGGCCGTGCATCGACTACAGAGGTTTGAACGACATTACCATCAAGAACCGCTATCCTTTACCCCTGATTACTGAGCTCTTTGACAGAGTTAGCGGAGCTACCATCTTTACAAAGCTGGACCTGAGAGGTGCATACAATCTCATCCGGATCCGTGAGGGTGACGAGTGGAAGACCGCATTTAACACCCGTGACGGACATTATGAGTACCTCGTCATGCCCTTCGGATTGAGCAATGCTCCAGCTGTCTTCCAGCATTTCGTCAATGAGATCTTCAGAGACATTCTATACCGTCATGTCGTGGTCTATCTAGATGATATCCTCATTTTTGCCAACGATTTAGAGGAACATCGTTTCTGGGTAAAGGAGGTTCTGTCCCGTCTCCGTGTCAATCATCTCTACTGCAAATTAGAGAAATGCGTCTTTGAAGTCAAGTCCATTCCGTTTCTAGGGTACATTGTGTCCGGTTCCGGACTAGAGATGGATCCTCAGAAACTACAAGCAATCCAGAATTGGCCGGTACCCTTAACCCTCAAAGGGGTCCAGAGGTTCTTAGGGTTCGCCAATTATTACCGAAAGTTTATACGAGACTTTTCCACCATTGTGGCGCCTATTACTGCTTTCACCAAGAAGGGTGCTAACCCGTCCAAGTGGTCTGAAGAAGCCATGCAAGCTTTTCATCTTTTAAAACAGAGGTTCATCTCTGCACCTGTCCTGAAACAGCCTGACATCGACTCTCCTTTCATCTTAGAGGTGGATGCCTCCTCCGTTGGAGTAGGAGCGGTGTTATCTCAGAGGGCTAAAGATGGTCATTTACATCCTTGCAGTTTCTTCTCACGGAAGTTCTCCCCAGCGGAGCGCAACTATGCCATTGGCGACCAGGAGTTGCTAGCCATCAAGCTCGCTCTAGAGGAGTGGAGATATCTGTTGGAGGGAGCTTCTCATTCAATCACCATCCTTACAGACCACAAGAACCTTCTATATCTAAAAGGCGCACAATGTCTCAACCCTCGTCAGGCCAGATGGGCACTTTTCTTTTCCAGGTTCGACTTTAAACTCCAGTTCTGTCCGGGCTCTCAGAATCGCAAGGCCGATGCCCTTTCCCGCTCATGGGAGCAAGAAAATGAGTCAGAGTCTTCAGACAAGCATCCTATTATAAATCCGTTGGCATTCTCCACGGTAGGGATGGACTCTACGCCCCCATCAGGGAAAAGTTTTGTGAAGCCGACACTAAGGAAGAAGCTCATGCATTGGGCCCATGCTTCCCGTTTTGCCGGACATACAGGTATCCAAAAAACCCTGGAGTTTATCTCTAGGTCCTATTGGTGGCCAACTCTGAAAAAGGACGTTTTGGAGTTTATTGCATCTTGCCCAAAGTGTGCTCAACATAAAGTATCCCGCCAGTCGCCTGCGGGGCAACTGGTTCCACTATCTGTTCCCCGTCGACCATGGACCCATTTGTCGATGGATTTTATTACAGATTTGCCCATGTGCAACAAGTTCAATACCATCTGGGTGGTAGTTGACCGGTTCACCAAGATGGCACACTTTATTCCTCTCACCGGTCTTCCGTCAGCTTCCAAGTTGGCTCAAGTATTCATACAAGAGATCTTCCGACTCCACGGTCTTCCAGAAGAAATTATCTCAGATCGAGGAGTTCAATTCACAGCCAAATTCTGGCGAAGTTTATGTCAAGTCCTCCAAGTCAAGTTAAAGTTTTCCACGGCTTACCATCCTCAGACCAATGGTCAAACTGAGAGGGTGAATCAGGACTTGGAGGCCTTCCTCCGCATCTATGTGTCCTCCTCTCAAGATGACTGGGTTCAATTACTTCCCTGGGCCGAGTTCTGTCATAACAACCAGTATCATTCTTCATCTTCCTCAACACCATTCTTCACCAACTTTGGATTCCACCCTAAAGTCCCTGAGTTCCAACCGCTTCCAGCAACTTCTGTTCCCGCAGTGGATATCACCTTGCATCAGTTTGCCAATATCTGGAAGAGCGTACGATCAGCTCTGCTCAAGGCATCGTTCAGGTACAAGAAGTTTGCGGATAAGAAGCGTCGAGCAGTTCCTGCTCTCAAGGTGGGTGATCGGGTATGGTTATCCACGAAGAATTTGAGGTTAAGAGTTCCCAGTATGAAGTTTGCACCTCGCTACATCGGTCCTTTTAAAATTGATCAAGTCATCAATCCTGTTGCTTACAGACTCCAGTTACCTCCCTTCTTAAAAATACCCAGGACATTCCATGTTTCCCTGTTGAAACCGCTAATCTTGAATCGGTTTCATTCCTCACTTCCACCAACTCCGAAAGTCCAAACTCAACGAGGCGTTGAGTATGAAGTGGCCAAGATCCTGGACTCACGTCACCGTTACGGTCAACTTCAGTATCTCATTGACTGGAAGGGCTATGGTCCTGAAGAACGCTCTTGGACCAATGCCTCTGACGTCCATGCTCCTGCCTTGGTCCGAAATTTCCACGCAAAGTTTCCTTTAAAGCCTAAGAAGTGTCCTGGGGCCACTCCTAAAGGGGGGGGTGCTGTCACGATCCGGGTATCTGGACGCCATTACTTACCCTTCAGATGCCTCCTAAGGCGGGCTCAGCGTTCCAGGACCGGATTCCGCTGTTCCTAAGTTTCCACATGCAGAGTGGTCTTTTCATCAGCCGCGGCCT
The DNA here is from genome assembly GCF_028390025.1 of Pseudophryne corroboree. Lineage (NCBI taxonomy): Eukaryota > Metazoa > Chordata > Amphibia > Anura > Myobatrachidae > Pseudophryne > Pseudophryne corroboree. The sequence goes on from NC_086445.1 coordinate 1,021,436,374, forward strand.
CCGCTGTGCCCGCGTGGTTAAATGTGCATCTATCAGCCTGGCGTCTCCTGTCTCCGGTGGCCGGCGCCGCCATTACTGTTTCCCAGACCACATGGATTACAAACCAAACTTCCCTCCAAGTGTCTGCATGGGCGCAGCCATCTTGGATTCTGTCATCTGATCATTACCACCAATCTGCTGTCTGTGTTGTTGATTTGCATAATTGCCTAGCCAACCCCTTCCTTGCTGCAGGTATAAGTAAGCTGTACCTGAGCAAGGAAGACGTCAGTGCTTTGGTTGTCAAACCTAGTTCCTGTTTGTCTCTCTTCTATGATTGTCTTCCAGGTTCCAGCTCCTGTCTCAAGACTTCCACCATAGAGACCCGCACCAGCATTCCACCTGCGGTGTAGCCTGACTCTCCAATCCATTGTGGATTCATCTGTTTCCAGCTACAACACTACCTGCTTCCAGCCTCAGCTTCCAGCAGAGTACAGCTTCCCTTAAAGGGCCGGTGTCCTTTCTACACTTTACCACTCTCCACCGGAATTATTATTTCTCCGCTCTCAAGTTCTACATTTCAGTTCACATTTCATCGCTCCCAAAGTTCACTTATTATTTAACTGGTTCCAGCCAGTATCGACTCCGTGCTAACAACAGTCTGGTTCCAGCCAGTATCCACAGCAGCTGTTTTACCTTCAGCAACCCAGCTCTTCCTGGAACACCAGCTGGTACAATCCTGGGTTATCTCCATTGCTACAGCCGGGCCTGGTAAGGACTTTCCATCTAGAAGATCATAAGAACTATCTCACACTACCAGTGCCCTGTGGCTCCTGCCATGCTGTAGTACTCAGGAACTGTATTTATTCTTTGCTGACTTTTACGTTTTCTTTTATTGCTGCTGTGATGCGGAGTTGTCATAATAAACATCATTGACTTTTATCTAAGTTGTCGTGGTCACGCCTTCGGGCAGTTATTATTCATGTTACTTACATGTCCAGGGGTCTGATACAACCTCCCAGGTTCCGGTACATCTCAGCCCCTACAACTGAGGCTGCCTCCCGTCAGCTCAGGCCCTCAGTTGTGACACAACGCTTTCTCCACCGGTAGAAACACCCTCTGCACCTCTGTGTCGAGGATCATCCCCAGGAAAGACAATCTCCTTGTCGGCTCCAAATGTGACTTTGGAAGGTTAGGGATCCAACCAGAGCTGGATTAAGGCTCTGGGAGGCCAGGAGCACAAAAGAGCAGGGGGCCCCCATGGACTAAAATAAAAGCATTTATATATATATATATATATATATATATATATACATACATACATGCAGAGGTGCGGCACTGTAGCCTGATGACAATCTTTTAACAAGATTTAAACGTTGTAGACTTGGTTGTCACTTGTCACATCTTTTGTTCTGAGCCCAGAGTGCCGCACCTCTGCCTGCATACATTTACCTCATGTTGTGAAGGCACCGGGTCAAGATAACATTATTACAAGAGTGACGGACATACTGCAATATATATATATATATATATATATATATAAATTTCCAAATAGACAGCACTCCCAGCAAATACATACAAATGGTGCCTTCCTTTAGGGTCCTGTGCAAGGAACTCCAACAATAGCATACATACGGCGGCACTCCAATAAATCACGCTGACACCGGCAAGTGCTTCAACGTTTCGAGGGTTTATTCCCTCGCCATCAGGATAAAAGACAGTGTACAAACTTACTTTTTAAATCCCCTCACCACACCGCGTGCAAGGCGCCCGAATCCGGAAACTGGTAGGCGTCGCCCTCATGTGACGTCATCCTCCACTTCCCGTCTCCATGGCAACCGCAATACAATAACAGACATACTGTGAAAGTAAACTGTGAAAATGAAAGCATCATAAGGTCACAGAATAGAAGACTACTTATATCATATGTATACATAATAATCATATGGGATTTAAAGAAGCATTCGATCCACATTTTCTGCAGGTATTAAACTGTTTAGAAGCCCCATACAAGACATCATAATAATCCCGTAGGTATCACAAAAAGCAATGTAAGCCCAAGTTTTCATTGAGGCCTCTTGGTGATAGAGTGCTCAGCCTGTGAATCCACCTTGATTCACAGCGAAGGAGGGCTAAAGATCTGTCTCCTATCCTGAGCCTGGGGGGAATGTGATCTATAATACTGTATCTAAGGGCAGATAAATTATGTCCAGCACTCATAAAATGACTAGAGACTGGCTGATCACTATGGCCCTTTTCAATAGCATTTCTAATTGATAATCTATGTGTGGCCATACGTTCCCGCGGGTGGTAGTCATGTGACCGCCGGTCAGCTGACCGACAGTCACATGACCTCCTCCGTGAGCCCGACGGCTCACTATCCCGATGGTCGGCATGCCGACCAACAGGGAATATTTCCACTCGTGGGTGTCCACGACACCCATAGAGTGGGAATAGAACCCGTGGCGACCACAGGTCGCCACCGAGCCCGCAGCGTGGCGAGCGCAGCGAGCCCGCAAGGGGCTTGCTGCACTCGCCCCTCCCCGCCGGGATCCCGGCGTCGGTATGCTGCCGGGATCCCGGCGTCGGTAAGGTGACCGGCGGTCAGGAGACCGCCGGTCACCCGTACTACACCCGTTCCCGCAACGTTCTATCAGTTTTGCCCACATAGCTTAATCCACAAGGGCATGTGATCATGTATACTATGTAATTAGTCGTACATGTCACCCGATGTCTAATTAAATACTTTTTACCACTATGTGGATGCATAAAGGAGTCGCCAGCAACCATCGAGCGACAGGTGGTGCAGTTCAAACATTTATAGCATCCATTCTTTCTTGCTAAAAAACGGTGTTGGTCACTATCATTCTTAACCGTCGTAATGTCTGTTTTCACCACCCAATCGCGTATGTTTTCGCCGCGGGTATAGCAGGGCATCAGAGTCCGATCTTTCAAGTTTAAACTCTTATCACTACTTACAATGGGCCATAAATTTTTAGCAATTTTGCTGATATCACTGCTCCTAGCATTATAATGATTGACCCAGGGGATACGTGTTGATTCCACCCTTCTATTTTTTGGTGTAAGGAGTTGATCATGTGGTATAGCCAATGCCCTGTTTTTTTATTCTATCAATTTGTGTAAGTCATACCCCCGCTGCACAAATTTTTCAATCATGTGATCAATATTTGAGAGAGCTGTATCATGATCGCTACATATGCGTCTTGCACGCAAGAATTGGGAATATGGCAGACCATATTTTAATGGTTTGGGATGAAAGCTGGCAGCATGGAGCAAGGTATTGCGGTCAGTGGGTTTACTATACAATTTTGTGCAAATATGACCTCCCTCCAATTCTACTAACACGTCCAAAAAATGTACTGACCTGCTATCTATAGAAAATGTAAATTTAAGGGGGCTATCCGAGCTGTTATGTGTACAAATAAACCTATTGAATTCCTCCTCTGAACCTGTCCATATTAAGAACAGGTCATCAATGTATCTGGCATAAAATTTAATTTTTTCACATATCTCAGGTCTATTGAAGAAAATATCTTGTTCCGCCCGGAACATATACGCATTGGCGTACGATGGGGCCACATTGGACCCCATCGCACAGCCAGACGTTTGGAGATAGAACTGGCCATCATGCAAAAAATAGTTTTTTGTTAAGATCATTTCTAAAAGCTCAGTGATCAAATCACTACTTGGTCCTGTATAGTGTGGATTGGACTGTATTAAATCACTAACAGCCCGTAAACCTTCATTATTGGGGATCACAGTATACAAATTGGATACATCTATGCTGCATAAGAAACTATTGATCGGTATATTTTCTACAGCATACCATTTTTTCAAAAAAGAGGTAGTATCCTGTATGTACATTGGATGGTTCATAATACATGGTTGTAAAAGGCAATCAAGATATGTTGAAATCGGTTGGAACAGTGACCCCCTGGCCGAGATGATAGGTCTGCCAGGTGGGTCACTGTACCCCTTGTGTATTTTAGGGAGTGTATACAGTAAAGGGACCACTGTTTTTTTACATAATAATGTTGTACCTAATTCCAATGAAATCTCCCCATTCACTACTGCCCTATCCAAACATTTCTCCAACCCACTACTAAAGCTCTCAGTAGGATCCTGTGATAATAACCTGTAAACCTCCTCGTTAGCCAGTTGACGTTCAATCTCACGTTTGTATGCATCAATCCCTTGTATAACTATAGCTCCGCCTTTATCAGCGGGGCGTATAGTTATATCTGAATATGAAGCCAAATCCTTTAAAGCCCTAAATTCACCTTTAGACATATTACTATATGCATTATTATTTGACTTAAAGGCAATCATACTCTCCACATCCTGACTCAACATCCTAGAAAATGTTTTAATAGAATTACTGTTAGTCTGAGGATCAAATGTGGATCTTTTTTGGAAACGACGTACTGCCTGTGGTATATCAACAACATTTCTCACAGGTGTTTGTGGCTTATTGCCCTGAAAATGTTCATGAAGTCTCAATTGTCTATTCAGACGATATTTCTCTACTTGCCAATTGAAGCTATCAAAGCCCCTGTTTGGTACAAATGATAAACCATGGTTCAGTACCTTCAATTCAAGTTCAGATAGTACACGGGTAGATAGATTAATTACAGTTTCCTGCGGTACGATTTTGGTGGTCGCCCCGGTCTTCGTCCTCCTGTTTTGGCCCCCTCTCCTCGTGAACTTCCTCTGCCGACTGTTTGGTCGTGTGTCCCCACTCCTAAAGGGATCATGGGACGTCTCGGGGCAAAGTCCGAATCACTTGTATTTCCCCGCCCCTGAGAGAAATCAGAGTCGGCATGAAAGTCCTGGGTCTGTTTCTGTTGTTGTCGATTATTTTCTCTAGAACCACTGCCGACCCAATGATATACTTGGTTATGTTCATAGTCCGCAATCACTTTTGATAACTTAATTTTTTTAAATTGGATCAAGTTTTGTTTGTAGGTAATCAGTTGTTTATCCAATTTGTCTGACCAATTAGTGTTGGTGTCAGAAATCAATGTAGAGTGATTGGCGGTCTCAAACTTTTTAATGGAATCCCTAGTCACAGTGAGCTCACGTCCCGCCTCCTCTATAACGAGGAGCATTAAATCATAACTACATTTATTTAGGACTGCTATCCATCGTTTACAAAAGGGCACACTGTGTCGCCCGATGGTCGGGCAGTTCTTAACGCGGAAACCGCGTGGGATCCTTTTATCCTTATAATAATCACTTAAGGTTACAGCGTGGTAATAATAGTCTAATTCACGCTGTTTGAGTCTGGACCATTCACGATATAGATGCTCGTTTGTCTTAAATTCAGGTTCTAGGTGCATACTGTCTTTACATAGCATTTGTTCAGCCTCAGATTCCGAAAACGATAGGGCTGTCCCCTGCGTGATTTTGGCTAAATTCAAAGCTTCATATGCTATTTCGTCAGACATGCTTTGACCCTCAGCCATCTTTAAAACAAAATAGGAGTCTGGCACTCCAAAATGCAGCCTGATGCACGTGGCAAATAAGGGTTAATTCAGTCCGGGTGCTCTATGTCTAAGGCAGGTCAGTGTCCGGTCACCATACCTCCCAGCATAAATTTCCATATAGACAGCACTCCCAGCAAATACATACAAATGGTGCCTTCCGTTAGGGTCCTGTGCAAGGAACTCCAACAATAGCATACATACGGCGGCACTCCAATAAATCACGCTGACACCGGCAAGTGCTTCAACGTTTCGAGGGTTTATTCCCTCGTCATCAGGATAAAAGACAGTGTACAAACTTACTTTTTAAATCCCCTCACCACACCGCGTGCAAGGCGCCCGGATCCGGAAACTGGTAGGCGTCGCCCTCATGTGACGTCATCCTCCACTTCCCGTCTCCATGGCAACCGCAATACAATAACAGACATACTGTGAAAGTATGATTGATGCATACAAACGTGAGATTGAACGTCAACTGGCTAACGAGGAGGTTTACAGGTTATTATCGCAGGATCCTACTGAGAGCTTTAGTAGTGGGTTGGAGAAATGTTTGGATAGGGCAGTAGTGAATGGGGAGATTTCATTGGAATTAGGTACAACATTATTATGTAAAAAAACAGTGGTCCCTTTACTGTATACACTCCCTAAAATACACAAGGGGTACAGTGACCCACCTGGCAGACCTATCATCTCGGCCAGGGGGTCACTGTTCCAACCGATTTCAACATATCTTGATTGCCTTTTACAACCATGTATTATGAACTATCCAATGTACATACAGGATACTACCTCTTTTTTGAAAAAATTGTATGCTGTAGAAAATATACAGATCAATAGTTTCTTATGCAGCATAGATGTATCCAATTTGTATACTGTGATCCCCAATAATGAAGGTTTACGGGCTGTTAGTGATTTAATACAGTCCAATCCACACTATACAGGATCAAGTAGTGATTTGATCACTGAGCTTTTAGAAATGATCTTAACAAAAAACTATTTTTTGCATGATGGCCAGTTCTATCTCCAAACGTCTGGCTGTGCGATGGGGTCCAATGTGGCCCCATCGTACGCCAATGCGTATATGTTCCGGGCGGAACAAGATATTTTCTTCAATAGACCTGAGATATGTGAAAAAATTAAATTTTATGCCAGATACATTGATGACCTGTTCTTAATATGGACAGGTTCAGAGGAGGAATTCAATAGGTTTATTTGTACACATAACAGCTCGGATAGCCCCCTTAAATTTACATTTTCTATAGATAGCAGGTCAGTACATTTTTTGGACGTGTTAGTAGAATTGGAGGGAGGTCATATTTGCACAAAATTGTATAGTAAACCCACTGACCGCAATACCTTGCTCCATGCTGCCAGCTTTCATCCCAAACCATTAAAATATGGTCTGCCATATTCCCAATTCTTGCGTGCAAGACGCATATGTAGCGATCATGATACAGCTCTCTCAAATATTGATCACATGATTGAAAAATTTGTGCAGCGGGGGTATGACTTACACAAATTGATAGAATAAAAAAACAGGGCATTGGCTATACCACGTGATCAACTCCTTACACCAAAAAATAGAAGGGTGGAATCAACACGTATCCCCTGGGTCAATCATTATAATGCTAGGAGCAGTGATATCAGCAAAATTGCAAAAAATGTATGGCCCATTGTAAGTAGTGATAAGAGTTTAAACTTGAAAGATCGGACTCTGATGCCCTGCTATAACCGCGGCGAAAACATACGCAATTGGGTGGTGAAAACAGACTTTACGACGGTTAAGAATGATAGTGACCAACACCGTTTTTTAGCAAGAAAGAATGGATGCTATAAATGTTTGAACTGCACCACCTGTCGCTCGATGGTTGCTGGCGACTCCTTTATGCATCCACATAGTGGCAAAAAGTATTTAATTAGACATCGGGTGACATGTACGACTAATTACATAGTATACATGATCACATGCCCTTGTGGATTAAGCTATGTGGGCAAAACTGATAGAACGTTGCGGGAACGGGTGTAGTACGGGTGACCGGCGGTCTCCTGACCGCCGGTCACCTTACCGACGCCGGGATCCCGGCAGCATACCGACGCCGGGATCCCGGCGGGGAGGGGCGAGTGCAGCAAGCCCCTTGCGGGCTCGCTGCGCTCGCCATGCTGCGGGCTCGGTGGCGACCTGTGGTCGCCACGGGTTCTATTCCCACTCTATGGGTGTCGTGGACACCCACGAGTGGAAATAGTCCCTGTTGGTCGGCATGCCGACCATCGGGATAGTGAGCCGTCGGGCTCACGGAGGAGGTCATGTGACTGTCGGTCAGCCGACCGGCGGTCACATGACTACCACCCGCGGGAACGTATGGCCACACATAGATTATCAATTAGAAATGCTATTGAAAAGGGCCATAGTGATCAGCCAGTCTCTAGGCATTTTATGAGTGCTGGACATAATTTATCTGCCCTTAGATACAGTATTATAGATCACATTCCCCCCAGGCTCAGGATAGGAGACAGATCTTTAGCCCTCCTTCGCTGTGAATCAAGGTGGATTCACAGGCTGAGCACTCTATCACCAAGAGGCCTCAATGAAAACTTGGGCTTACATTGCTTTTTGTGATACCTACGGGATTATTATGATGTCTTGTATGGGGCTTCTAAACAGTTTAATACCTGCAGAAAATGTGGTTCGAATGCTTCTTTAAATCCCATATGATTATTATGTATACATATGATGTAAGTAGTCTTCTATTCTGTGACCTTATGATGCTTTTATTTTCACAGTTTACTTTCACAGTATGTCTGTTATTGTATTGCGGTTGCCATGGAGATGGGAAGTGGAGGATGACGTCACATGAGGGCGACGCCTACCAGTTTCCGGATTCGGGCGCCTTGCACGCGGTGTGGTGAGGGGATTTAAAAAGTAAGTTTGTACACTGTCTTTTATCCTGATGGCGAGGGAATAAACCCTCGAAACGTTGAAGCACTTGCCGGTGTCAGCGTGATTTATTGGAGTGCCGCCGTATGTATGCTATATATATATATATATATATATATATATATATATCAGGCTTGTTCCGGCACTCTGCCCTCTGCTATAAATTATCTTGTTCTGGTGCCCTCTAGTTTGAAGTGTCACTTCATAGATATATATAGCAATGCAGGCGGCACTCAGAAACCTGTAGCATCTATAAATGCTGCGTTTCCTGACGAAGGGGACTCGATCCCCGAAGTGTTGAAATAACAATTCAGTTTTTTTCACTAAACGCTACTAGTCTCTGAGTGCCACCTGCATTGCTATATATCTCACTGGGCGCCACACACACACAGAGGTGCAGGGGGTGCAAAGTGTATCAAACATAGGGGAATGGGGGCACAGGGTATCACAAACACAGGGACAGGGGACACACAATGCACCACACATGGGGGAGCACAGAATGTTATACACACAGGAGTAGGAGGGCACCGGGTGACACACACACAGGCAGCGGGCACAGGCGGCCACACAACGTGAGGGGGGAGGGTAGATGGTGCTACACACATGTAAGACAGGAGGTAGAGGGGCCACACACAGGGGGTTGGGGGCAGGAGGGCACAAGGTGTCATACACAAACAGGGGGCCACACACCAGGCTGAGGGGGGGGCAGAGGGTGCCACACACACAAAAGACACGGGGTAGAGGGACCACACACAGGGGGGTGGGGGTGCAGGAGGGCACAAGGGGTCATACACACACCTGGGGCCACACACCAGGCTGAGGGGGGTAGAGGGTGCGACACACACACATAAGGTAGGGGGGTACATGGGGCCACACACAGGGAGGTGAGGGGTAGGAGGCCACAGGGCTCTCTGGTCAGTCACCGCTAGTGAGGGTAGGCCCGCGGACCCAGTCACAGGGTGAGTCGAGGACAGGCTTACCTACTTTGCTGCCTCCTCAGCGTTGTAGGTGAATGGGGGGGGGGGCGTGGCCGGCAGCAGGATGGGTGGTTCGGGGCGTGGCCGGCAGCAGGATGGGCGGTCCGGGGCGTGTCATCAGGGTCGCGTCATCGTGACTCCACCCCCCGCTGTGCTGTGCCGAGAAACGAGGCGCTGCATAGCGGGGGGCGGAGCTACGATGACGCGATTCAGCGCGAATCGCGTCATCGGACCCCCTAGGCCTGCCTACTTGTTCACTGCTGCGGGCGGCCGAGGGGGAAAGCGGGAGACTTGCCCACCTTTCCGGGGGGGCCGGGAGGGTCACCCGATTTTCGGGAGCCTCCCGGCCATTCCGGGAGGATAGGCAAGTATGGTCAAGGACACTTCTGGAACGGTGTCCGGTAACTACTTCACCCCCACCACAGGGCAGCTGCTGGAGGAGCAGGAGCAAACGCAGGATTTGTAGGTGGGGGGTTCCACACACAGACACATATATATCATATCTACACACATACACACACATGTAGTTGCAAGCGTGGGATGGTACTCAAAGGACTGCCACAGAAATTCAATAAATCACACCGAGTATATATATATATATATATATATGTATATACATATATATCTATATAAGGCACATATATGATACATTTGTGTATATATACAGTATATATAAGGTACATACTGTATATGGAAACCCCTGACCCCTTGCAAAAAAATAATAATAAAAAATTATATATATAGCCAGTCAGCAAATAGGATACTCTGCAAGCCACAGCTGGCCATACCTGGGGACTTCTTGTAGTGTGCACTGCACCTGATTGTGCCACATAATGTTTGCTGCTTGCTTCGGGCAGGGGAAGAGGAGAAGGAGAGAGCCGAGAGACTAAACAAGATGTGCAGCAGCACCCATTCAGCCGTCTCCAATCTAAAGCACCGAGAGCTCTGACAGTCATCAGAGCTCTCTGACTGAATGACCGAGTAGCTGCCGCGCATGTGTGACAGCTCCGGACCTGGCCGCCCCAGTCAGTGTAGAGACGGAGACAGAACTGTCTCCGTCTCATAAAAACATTTAGACCGTCAGGCGCTACGAACCAGGGTGGCGGGGCCACTGAAGCCGGGCATCTCTGATCTCCGGCGGGGGTGCGAGGAATGCTCCAGTGCGCGGGGAGAGGAGGGGGAAAATGCACAATGTGTATAGTGTGACGGGGTACAGGAGGAGCGGCAGCCCCCGAAGGCAGTCCGGGGCCATGGCAGTCGCAACCCCGCACCGTCACACAGCCTGCATCCTTTCGCCCCGCAGTAGCAGCCGGAGTGAGCACTGTCCACACACCCTGTGGTGTACGGCAGGGACGGAGGGCCCCTTGGAGAGGGGGGCCCAGGGTAATGTACCCCCTGGCCCCCCCCTTAATCCGGCTCTGGATCAGGTGCAGGTCCTGACTCGACAATTTAATGATTTGTCCATTAAAATGCACACCTCCCAGGCCGCTGGCGGAGCTCCCGCAGCAGCAGCACCTTCAGGGGTTAAGGAGCCGAAAGTAAATCTCCCGGATCGTTTTTCTGGAGATCGCTCGCAGTTCTTTTGTTTCAAGGAGAGCTGCAAGCTATACTTCCGGCTTAGGCCTCAGTCTTCTGGGTCGGAAATTCAGCGGGTGGGCATAGTGATTTCCTTGCTACAAGGAGACCCACAGGTCTGGGCATATGGGTTGCAGTCTGACTGTCCGTCGCTTAAAAGTGTTGATGCTTTTTTTACGGCACTGGGCATGTTGTATGATGACCCTGACAAGACGGCCTCAACCGAGGCTCAGATTTCGATCCTTAAGCAAGGGCGAAGGCCAGTTGAGGTTTACTGTACGGAGTTTCGGAGGTTGGCCCATGATACCCAGTGGAATGACCCAGCCCTGAGACACCAGTACCGAAGAGGTCTTTCTAACCAGATAAAAGACCAAGTGGTACAATATCCCTTGCCTGATAGCTTGGATCAGCTCATGCAGTTATCCATCCGGGTGGATAGACGGCTGAGAGAGCGTAGGCTTGAAAGGGAGACCGAGGTTTCCTTCTTTCCCAAGGGAACCTCAGACTCTGAGGAATTTTCCGAGGAGCCTATGCAGATTGGGGCTACCCGCCACTCCTCGCGTGAGAAGATGCGGAGGAGACAGCAGGGGTTGTGTTTGTACTGTGGGAATAAAGGTCATGTGGTAGTATCATGCCCAGAAAAGCCGGAAAACTTCAGGGCCTGAGGGTGATGGGAAATATCCTGTCAGGCCAGAAGTCAGAATTTCCCAAGAAGACTTTTATCATTCCGGTGACCTTGAAGATCCTCGGTCAAACTGTCAAGACTGAGGCCTTTGTGGACAGTGGGGCCGATGGGGTTTTTATGGACCGCCAATTCGCCCTGAAACACTCTGTGTCAGGAATCGACTCACCATGGTCACATCTGTCCGCCGGTGCGGACTCCGTCCAGGGTCCCTGCGTTCCACTGTCATCCGCACCTCTGCCATCAGACGTCATCCTGGGCCTGGGAGCGCTCCTGTGACAGCGGGCATGTAGCACGCCGCGTTCCCGTTAGGCCGCGGCATGGGCGCCGCCATGACAGTCTCCATCGGTCAGAGCACGGCGGCCAATCCGGTGCTTGGCCGCACCTACTTTCCTCACTCCCACCAATGACTGCACATCAGGGGGTATATCAGGAGCTGCAGGATCAGTCTGCAGGCATCCTGAACTTTGTGTCACTCCTGCGACCCATGTGTCTGGATCTGGTTCCTGTTCCTCCGTGTTCCTGGATACCTACCTGTTCCTCCGTGTTCCTGGTCATCTACCTGAGACTCTGTGCTCCTGGTTATCTTTCACAGCTCAGTGGAACTACAAGCCTCAGCAACACCTGCTTCTGTTTACAGGCTTCACACTAATCATCATCTCAGTGTGCTTCAGCCTAAGCAGTAGAGACTGACTCCAGGTGTGTTCCATCTCCCCACCTGTGATGCAGCTTGCTTGCTGCTAGTGCCTCATCACCTGCACTGTGGACATTGTCAGTCTCCTGCCTCTGCTACCAGGTTTGCCATTCATTACCATCTCTGCTGGCTCCACGTTTTAAACTGCTCTGGTTCCCATACCAGATTATCTTCTACCAAGTTATCATTCACCAGTTACATTCATCAGTTATTATTATTTACCAGTCATCATTCATCAGTTACCATTTATCCATTTGCCATATTTCTGTTGCCATAGACTTTCAGCTTCCACGCTGCACTATTGACATTTGCATTTCTTATTGTTTATTTTCTGCTGCCGTTGTGAACTTTCTGTTTAATAAATATCATTGCGCCCATGCGCAGAAACTTAATCCAGCCTCCTCACTTTCTCCCTCCTACCTCCACTGACCCACTAGCGCCCCCTCGGGTACACAAACAAAACCAAGTCTGACAGTAAGTTCAGGATCGATGGACTCGGACGGTGGTTGGGGTGTGGGGTCAGAGGCCTTACAAAATCTGGTCTCCCGTTTGGATGGTCAAGAGGCTGTGCAGCAGCAGATGTTTCAGTTCCTGCAAGGGATGTCCTCCCGGATTGATATACTACAGCAAACCCTGCCTAGTGTACTTACTTCTACAGTTCCTGTTACTCCAGCACCTGCAAGTACTGTGAGTTCTTCTATACCGGCTGCATCAGCTCCAGTGTCACGCTTGCACCTGCCCGTGCCTAGCAAGTATGATGGCAGCCCAAAGTTATGTCGCGGGTTTCTTAACCAATGTGAAATCCAGTTCGAGTTATTGTCACACAATTTCCCCACGCCAAGATCCAAGGTTGCTTACATTATCTCACTACTCTCTGGTTCTGCCTTGAGTTGGGTGTCTCCTCTGTGGGAACGTGCTGATCCTCTGATGAACAACTACGCAGAATTCGTGTCAACCTTCAGACGGATCTTTGAGGGTCTGGGACTCAGGGTCGACAGCACAAAGGTCAACACACTTTAGGTCGACACCAATTGGTCGACACACATTAGGTCGACAGGGTCAAAAGGCCGACAGGGTCAAAAGGTCGACAGGAACAAGGTCGACATGGAAAAAGGTCGACATGAGTTTTTTATGTTTTTTTGGTGTCGTTTTCTTCGTAGAGTGACCGGGAACCCGAATTAGTGCACCGCGTCCCCTCGCATGGCTCGCTTCGCTCGCCATGCTTCGGGCATGGTGCCTTCGCTCCGCTACCGCTTCGCTCGGCACACTTTACCGTTCCAATCGTAGTCCACGTGGATCGTTAAGTATGAAAAGGTTCAAAAAAAGAAAAAAATCATGAAAAATCCATGTCGACCTTTTTCCATGTCGACCTTGTTCCTGTCGACCTTTTGACCCTGTCGACCTTTTGACCCTGTCGACCTAATGTGTGTCGACCAATTGGTGTCGACCTAAAGTGTGTCGACCTTTGTGCTGTCGACCTGGAGTCCGGATACCATCTTTGACGAGCCGGGTCGTGCAACATCAGCTTCTGCAGACCTTATCCAACTTCGTCAAGGTACCCGTAGTATGGGGCAATATGTCATCCAGTTCCAGACGTTAGCCGCAGAGATTCAGTGGAACAATCAAGCCCTGGTAGCAGCTTTCTGGCATGGACTTTCTGATCGGATCAAGGATGAACTGGCAACCCGCGATCTTCCTGAGCAATTGTCTGATTTAATTTCCCTGTGCATCAAGTTGGACTCTCGCATCCGCGAACGCAACAGTGAACGTGCTCGTAGTGAGCCACGCAGGTCAAGGATGGTACCTTCCGTACAGTTTCAGTCTCCACCTTCTGATGAGCCTATGCAAATAAATAGGTCCCGCCTAACTCCTGAGGAGCGGTCAAGAAGACTTCGTGAGAGACTGTGTCTTTATTGTGCGGCTGCAGGTCACCAGATTAATTCTTGTACAGTGCGTTCGGGAAACGCCAGATCCTGACTTGTAAAGGAGGAGTCAAGTTGGGATCTTCTAGACAAGCTCCTTCAAATCAAGACCTTATCCTTCCCGTGACTTTAGAGACTTCAGTTGGGCTTCAATCTGCATCTGCGTTAGTGGACTGTGAAGCCGCAGGAAACTTCATCACTCAAGCTGCGGTAGATAAGTTTTGTTTGCCTGTATGTGAAATTTCATACCCAGTCTACATTACCGCTGTGGATGGTAGCCGAATCTCCAAGGGGAATATCTCTCACCAAACCGCACCAGTGATTTTGGGAGTTGGGTTCCTGCACTCAGAATTAATAAAGTTTTTAGTCATTCCTCAGGCCACCCAGAAGATCGTTTTGGATATGCCCTGGCTCCAGCTACATAATCCACAGTTTGATTGGTCAACGTTACAACTTACTTCTTGGGGTTCACATTGCCACCAGTCCTGTTTAGCCCAAGTTTGCCCTATCAAGTCTACTGAAGTCAAAACCCAGTCAAGTCTTCCTGCGGCTTACCAAGATTTCTCTGACGTCTTCAGTGAGAAAGCCGCTGATGTCCTGCCGCCCCATAGAGAGTGGGATTGCCCCATCGATCTCCTTCCCGGCAAGAAACCACCTAGGGGGCGTACCTATCCGTTATCCGTTCCTGAAACTGAAGCGATGAGCGACTACATCAGGGAGAACTTACAGAAAGGATTCATCCATCCCTCGTCTTCACCTGCTGGTGCAGGCTTCTTCTTTGTTAAGAAAAAGGATGGAGGATTGCGTCCATGCATTGACTACCGGGGTCTCAATGACATTACCATCAAAAATAGCTATCCATTACCACTCATCACTGAATTATTTGACAGAGTTAAGGGAGCCCGCATCTTCACCAAGTTAGATCTCCGCGGTGCTTACAACCTCATTAGAATCCGAAGTGGTGATGAATGGAAGACAACTTTTAATACTCGAGATGGTCATTACGAGTACCTGGTAATGCCATTCGGGTTGAGTAATGCCCAGCAGTGTTCCAGCACTTTGTGAACGAAATCTTCCGGGACGTTCTGTACAAATACCTTGTAGTTTATCTGGATGATATCCTTATCTTGTATATATGTTAGCATTCAGTTATGGGGCAGTTGTCTACGGGGCAGTTGTCAGAAGTTTAGAAATATACGAAGTTTGGAAATTACAAAGTTAGGAAATTTTAAAAAGAACAGTTAAACCAACAGTTGAACAAACATTGGAAAACAATGGAAAGCAGGTAAATCTACCATTTAATTAACAATTTCCATAAGCATTTTTCTATCTATACTTTACTCTACTCTTTATAAACACCATGCTCCACACACTGTTTTTACTCATAGCACTTCATGGTATCCTCTATAAAATGACATCGTCCTTCACTATTCCTGTTATTTATCGCTCTGTACACATTTCAGCCTCATTAATCCACTCCCCTCTTATTAACACTCATGAGCTTTTAACCTATCTATGTACACTAACTGTCACATCCTCTACCTGTCACCATAAGAAACTATCACACAGCTCCCCCAACTATACCTATCTCTCTCTTCTTCTGCTTCTACTAGCTGGTGACATATCCCCAAATCCAGGTCCCATCCACATACCACGCTCACATTCAGCTGATTCACAACGGAATATAAAATCAACAAACCTTATCAACATCACTTGTCTCCCATCTACATCCAAGTCACTAAAATGTGCTTTATGGAATGCACGCTCTGTTTGCAACAAATTAACAGCTATTCATGACCTTTTCATAGCAAACAAATTCAATATGCTGGCTATAACAGAAACCTGGCTCACACAATCAGACATTGCCTCCCCTGCAGCACTGTCACATGGTGGCCTCCACTTCACACACACCCCCAGGCCTGGTAACATCAAAGGAGGGGGTGTTGGAATATTACTGTCCAAATCTTACACGCACATCGTTTTACCACCTGTTCCCTCACTCACATTTACATCCTTTGAAGTACACTCTATTAGGATTTTCACCCCTTTCTCTCTGCGTGTTGCAGCTATCTATCGCCCACCTGGGCAACCCAAAAAGTTTCTGGAAGATTTTTCTGCATGGCTCCCTCACTTTCTATCCTCTGACATCTCCACCATCATTATGGGTGATTTCAATCTCTCTATTGACAGTCCACAATCTCCCCATGCCTCTAAACTACTCTCTCTGACCTCCTCTCTTGGCCTCTCCCAATGGACTGACTCCCCTACTCATCAGGAGGGCCACTGCCTTGATCTTGTATTCACCAGACTATGCTCTGTTTCTGAACTCATTAACACTCCTTTCCCTCTCTCAGATCACAACCTTATCACATGCATGCTCTCCTCCATTACTTCAAACTCCATGTCCCTAAAGTCTACAAGGACACCTCTTACCCGCAGAAATATTAACGCTATTAATTTTCAACAACTATCTACCTCTCTGCAACCACTACTTTCACCAATTTCTACATTCACCTCTCCAGAGACTGCTGCGTCACACCTTAACCAAACTCTAGTAACAGGACTTGATGAAGTGGCTCCAGCTACCCATCACACTTCACGTAGACTTAGATGTCAACCGTGGCACTCTAAATACACTAGACACTTACAAAAACTCTCACGAAAAGTTGAACGCCAGTGGCGTAAATCTCGTAGTTCAAGTGACTTTGTCACATATAAGACCACCTACCACTCTTATCGTACTGCTCTGGACACTGCCAAACAAACATATTTTCAATCTCTCATCTCTGCTCAAGCCTCTAACCCCAAGCGACTTTTTAATACATTTAAATCACTTCTTGTCCCTCCCTCACCTAACCCACCAGCCACTGTCAGTGCGCAAGATCTTGCTTCCTATTTCAAGGACAAGATTGACAAGATCCGAAATGAAATGGTATGCTCTTCCACAGCAAGTGACCTGCTCAATTCCCTGCCTGAACCCTCTAACACCTTCTCTTCCTTTGATCCTACAAATGAAGATGAAGTATCTGCACTCTTTTCATCTGCCTACTCTAATACCTCTCCCCTTGACTCTATACCCTCACAAATTAGTAAAGCTCTGTCTACTGTGCTCATCCCAACCTTAACAAAAATCTGTAATCTCTCCCTGTCTACTGGTATCTTTCCTTCTCTATACAAGCATGCAGTGATTACTCCCATTCTGAAAAAACAAAACTCTGACCCGAACACTCTCTCTAACTACCGTCCCATCTCTCAGCTCCCATGCCCCTCCAAGCTACTGGAGAGACTTGCCTACACTCGCCTCACATACTTTCTTAACTCACACAGCCTACTGGACCCACTTCAGTCAGGATTTCGTGCCCAACACTCCACAGAGACAGCACTGACTAAGGTAGTGAATGATTTGGTCACTGCTAAATCTAAAGGACATTTCTCTCTACTTATTCTCCTTGATCTCTCTGCTGCTTTTGACACTGTTGACCACTCTCTTCTCATACAAACACTACAATCCCTAGGTATTCAGGACACAGCCCTTTCTTGGTTCTCATCCTACCTATCTAATCGCTCCTTCAGTGTTCGTTTCTCTGATTCCACCTCTCCTTCGCTACCTCTCTCAGTTGGAGTACCGCAAGGCTCAGTCCTAGGTCCTCTGCTTTTCTCTATCTATACCACATCTCTTGGCAAACTAATCAACTCTTTCGGATTTCAGTACCATCTGTATGCAGATGATACTCAAATCTACCTATCCTCCCCTGATTTGTCACCATCTGTATTGGGCCGTGTCACTGAATGCCTTTCTGCCATTTCATCTTGGATGACATCTCGCCACCTCAAACTTAATATTTCCAAAACAGAATTAATTATATTTCCACCTGCCAATAGTAGTTTCCAACCTGATATATCTATCACTGTTGAGAACTCTGCAATCACCCCTACCCCACAAGCTCGCTGCCTAGGTGTCATTCTTGACTCTGAACTGTCCTTTGTTACCCACATTCAATCTGTCTCAAGATCATGTTACATACATCTAAGAAACATATCCAAAATACGCCCTTATCTTACACAAGACACAGCAAAAACTCTAATCCATGCTCTCATTATCTCCCGCATTGATTATTGTAATAGTCTCCTGACTGGTCTTCCCAAACATAAGCTCTCACCACTACAATCCATTTTGAATGCAGCTGCGAGGCTAATCTTCCTTGCCAGGCGTTCATCGTCTGCAGATCTGCTCTGTCAGTCCCTCCATTGGTTACCGGTATTCTACCGTATTAAATATAAAATACTTTTACTCACATACAAGGCTATTAACCAAACTGCACCAACATACATCTCTTCACTCATCTCAAAATATCTCCCTACCCGACCTCTCCGCTCTGCACAAGACATACGCCTCTCATCCACACGCATTACTTGTTCACACTCAAAATTACAGGACTTTATCCGGGCTTCACCCACTCTGTGGAATACCCTCCCACGCACAGTAAGACTCGCCTCTAGTCTCCAAACCTTTAAATGTTCCCTGAAAACTCACCTCTTCAGACAAGCCTATCAAATACCAGACCCACCCACATAACCTTCAGTGCTTCCCTATCTAATTACATCCTCTGTAGAGTATTCATAACATCACTTATCATGTCTTTCTTTAGTCTCACACCCTCCTGACACTTGGATAACTTTGTGGGGTATCATCATACAACCCATTAAGAACCTAGCAATCTGGTGGACCATTATGCAATAGGTAGCATCAATCCTTGTGTATCTATGCCTATTTCCCTATAGATTGTAAGCTTGCGAGCAGGGCCTTCCTACCTCTCTGTCTGTTTTTACCCAGTTTTGTTCTATTACTGTTGTTCCAATTGTAAAGCGCAACGGAATATGCTGCGCTATATAAGAAACTGTTAATAAATAAATAAATAAATAATAAATCTTCTCCCAAGATCTTTCCTCTCATCGTCTACAAGTCCGTGAAGTCCTCCGACGTCTTCGTGAGAACCGGCTCTACGGTAAATTATCCAAGTGTACCTTTGAAGTTTCCTCTATACCCTTCCTGGGGTATATAATTTCCGGATCGGATCTCCAGATGGACCCGACAAAGTTGGAAGCCATTGCCAATTGGTCCATTCCAAATTCTCTCAAGTCTATTCAGCGATTCCTGGGATTCGCCAATTACTATAGGAAATTTATTCGAGGATTCTCCACTCTCATCGCTCCAATTACCAACTTAACTCGGAAGGGGGCAGATCATTCCAACTGGTCAGAAGAGGCTTTAGCGGCCTTCCAGAAGATCAAGCTGGCCTTTATGTCTGCTCCAGTTGTGTCTCAACCAGATGTAAACAAGCCGTTCGAGTTGGAGGTGGATGCCTCTACAGTAGGAGTTGGAGCTGTTCTCTCCCAGAAGGGAACTGATGGGAAGATCCACCCCTGTGGATTTTATTCTCGTAAATTCCTCCCTGCAGAAGCTAACTATTCCGTTGGAGATCAAGAACTACTGGCGATTAAGCTGGCCCTCGAGGAATGGAGGTATCTCCTGGAAGGGGCCAAGTATCCGTTCAACATCTATACGGATCATAAAAATCTGCTATATTTAAGGGCAGCCCAGTGCCTTAATCCTCGTCAGTCCCGGTGGCCTATGTTTTTCTCCCGTTTTAACTTTAAGCTTCATTTCCGCCCAGGTTCTCAGAATGTTAAAGCTGACGCCTTATCCCGATCTATGGAGTCCGAAGAGGAAACGTCTAACTCAGTTCCGCATCCCATCCTGAGTCCAGTGGTATTTGCTGCATCTCAAGTTTCCCCAGCTCCTCCTCCTGGTAAGACTTTTGTTTCCCCAGAACTCCGTCCCAAGTTGTTGTCTTGGGCCCATCAATCCAAGTTCACTGGACATCCTGGTGTCCTGAAAACTTTCAAGTTCCTCTCTGAGACATACTGGTGGCCAAAGATGAAAGCTGACATCAAGGATTTCGTGGCATCCTGTCCTAAGTGTGCGCAGCACAAGATTCCTCGTCAGTCTCCAGCAGGTCAGTTACAACCATTGTCTGTTCCCAGCCGTCCCTGGTCACATCTGTCCATGGACTTTATCTCCGACCTTCCTCCTTCTCAAGGATACAATACCATCTGGGTTGTGGTGGACAGATTTACCAAGATGGCCCATTTTGTTCCTCTCCAGGGTCTCCCTTCTGCCCCAAAACTTGCCCAAATCTTCCTACGGGAGATTTTCCGTCTACATGGTCTACCCTCAGAAATAATATCCGACAGAGGTGTTCAGTTTGTAGTGAGATTTTGGAGGGCTCTCTGTTCTGCCATGCAAGTAAAACTGAAGTTCTCGTCATCTCACCACCCTCAGACGAATGGGAAGACAGAGAGGGTAAATCAGGAATTGGAGACATTTTTAAGACTTTATGTTTCATCTTCTCAGGATGACTGGTTGGATCTGCTCCCGTGAGCCGAATTTGCCCACAATTTCCGTTATCACACTGCTACTGAGACAACCCCATTCTTTGCTGTATATGGGCAACATCCTCGTGTTCCAGATTTCCAAGAACTCCCTCACATGGATGTTCCTGCTGCCACTACTGCCCTGAGTCAGTTCTCTTCAACCTGGAGGAAGATTCATGCTTCTCTCAAGAAGGCCTCCAGCCGGTATAAATACTTTGCTGACCGCAAAAGACGTGCAGTTCCTGGCCTGAAGCCTGGGGACAAGGTTTGGCTTTCTACCCGGAACCTCCGTCTTAGGGTCCCATCGATGAAATTTGCACCACGTTTCATCGGCCCCTTTCCTGTTGAAAGAGTCATCAGCCCTGTGGCCTACAAGCTTAAGTTACAACCTTCTCTGCGAATACCTAATGCCTTTCATGTTTCTCTCCTCAGACCATTAGTCCTGAATCACTTCCAAAGAGCTCTTCAAGTTGGCCCCAAAGTTCGAACTCAGCGGGGCGTGGAGTTCGAAATAGAGAAGATTCTGGATTCCCGTTGCCGGTATGGTCGTCTACAATATCTTATCGATTGGTCCGGTTATGGTCCGGAGGAGAGAAGTTGGGTGAATTCGTCAGATGTCCATGCTCCAAGGTTGGTCCGTGTCTTCCATAACACTCATCCTTCCAAGCCTCGTGGGTGTTCAGTGTCCATCCTTAAAGGGGGGGGTACTGTCATGAATCGACTCACCATGGTCACATCTGTCCGCCGGTGCGGACTCCGTCCAGGGTCCCTGCGTTCCACTGTCATCCGCACCTCTGCCATCAGACGTCATCCTGGGCCTGGGAGCGCTCCTGTGACAGCGAGCATGTAGCACGCCGCGTTCCCGTTAGGCCGCGGCATGGGCGCCGCCATGACAGTCTCCATCGGTCAGAGCACGGCGGCCAATCCGGTGCTTGGCCGCACCTACTTTCCTCACTCCCACCAATGACTGCACATCAGGGGGTATATCAGGAGCTGCAGGATCAGTCTGCAGGCATCCTGAACTTTGTGTCACTCCTGCGACCCATGTGTCTGGATCTGGTTCCTGTTCCTCCGTGTTCCTGGATACCTACCTGTTCCTCCGTGTTCCTGGTCATCTACCTGAGACTCTGTGCTCCAGGTTATCTTTCACAGCTCCGTGGAACTACAAGCCTCAGCAACACCTGCTTCTGTTTACAGGCTTCACACTAATCATCATCTCAGTGTGCTTCAGCCTAAGCAGTAGAGACTGACTCCAGGTGTGTTCCATCTCCCCACCTGTGATGCAGCTTGCTTGCTGCTAGTGCCTCATCACCTGCACTGTGGACATTGTCAGTCTCCTGCCTCTGCTACCAGGTTTGCCATTCATTACCATCTCAACTGGCTCCACATTTTAAACTGCTCTGGTTCCCATACCAGATTATCTTCTACCAAGTTATCATTCACCAGTTACATTCATCAGTTATTATTATTTACCAGTCATCATTCATCAGTTACCATTTATCCATTTGCCATATTTCTGTTGCCATAGACTTTCAGCTTCCACGCTGCACTATTGACATTTGCATTTCTTATTGTTTCTTTTCTGCTGCCGTTGTGAACTTTCTGTTTAATAAATATCATTGCGCCCATGCGCAGAAACTTAACCCAGCCTCCTCACTTTCTCCCTCCTACCTCCACTGACCCACTAGCGCCCCCTCCGGGGACACAGACAAAACCAAGTCTGACACTCTGTTCCCTTAATATCCTTGGCATCGGAAATTGAGATTTGTGGGTTAAACGGGGAACCATTATCCCAAGGTAAAATTATCTCTTGCACTAGCCAGATTTCTTTGTTTATTGGAGCCACACACTCTGAAGAATTGTCCTTTTATGTGACTGTCTGTACTTTTGCCCCATTGGTGTTGGGGTTACCCTGGTTAAGGGCCCACAATCCTCAATTTGACTGGGTCTCTGGGGAGATTCTTAGTTGGGGTACTGATTGTTTCAGGAGTTGCTTGAGCCTTCCAGTCAGGCTCTCGCAGCTAAGTTTGCCAGGATTGCCAGGGTGTTATGCAGATTTTGCGGACGTGTTCTCCAAAAAAGTTGCAGAGGTACTACCTCCCCAATGCCCCTATGACTGTGCCATTGATTTGTTGCCAAATGCTAAGCTTCCCAAGAGCAGGTTGTACTCCCTGTCACGTCCTGAGACTCAGGCTATGGCAGAGTACATTCAGGAGAACTTGGCTAAGGGATTTATCAGACCTTCACAGTCTCCAGTTGGTCGGGGTTCTTCTTCGTGGGTAAAAAGGATGGTTCGTTGCGACCCTGCATCGACTTCAAGGAATTGAACCGTATCACAATTAAAAACTCATACCCACTGCCCCTCATTTCGGTCTTGTTTGACCAGCTTCGTACTGCCACCATTTTTTCTAAGATTGACTTACGCGGTGCGTACAATCTAATCCGAATAAGAGAGGGGGATGAATGGAAGACTGCCTTTAATACCCACTCAGGGCATTATGAATATTTGGTGATGTCTTTTGGGCTCTGTAATGCCCCGGCAGTCTTCCAGGATTTCATGAATGATGTACTCAGGGAATATTTGGATAGATTCTTAGTTGTATACTTAGATGACATCCTAATCTTCTCCCATTCCCTGGAGGAACATCGGAAGCATGTACGCTTAGTTCTCCAGAAACTCAGAGACCACCGGCTTGGGGCGAAGCTGGAGAAGTGCGAATTTGAAGTTCTCAAATCGCATTTCTAGGATATATTATCTCCCCAGAAGGTTTCCAAATGGAGGGTTCCAAGGTACAGGCAGTCCTGGATTGGGTGCAGCCCACTAGTTTGAAGGCGCTTCAGCGTTTCCTGGGTTTTGCAAATTTTTATAGACGATTTATCGCTGGATTTTCGTCTATAGTGGCGCCCTTGGTGGCACTCACTAAGAAAGGGGCGGATGTTGCTCACTGGTCTTGTGAGGCTAAAGCGGCTTTTGCCCGTCTCAAAAGGGCATTTGTATCGGCCAAGGTGCTGCGACACCCAGATCCAGAGCGTCCTTTTGTGGTGGAGGTGGATGCCTCTGAGATGGGTATTGGGGCAGTGCTCTCTCAGATGGGAATGTCTGATAATCGCCTTCATCCCTGTGCTTACTTTTCCCGTAAATTTTCGCCTGCCGAGATGAATTATGACGTGGGTAACCGGGAATTGTTGGCTATTAAGGATGCACTCGAGGAGTGGAGACACTGGCTTGAGGGGGCTAAGATTGTGGTCTCAATTCTCACCGACCATAAGAATCTGGCATATTCCTGCAGGCACTGGTGTGCATAACAGTTCAGACACCAGTACATTCCTGCAGGCACTGGTGTGCATAACATAAAGTCTATGGAGTCAGCGAAGCGTCTCAATGCCAGGCAGGCACGATGGGCTTGGTTTTTTGCTCGCTTTAATTTTTTGATAACATATCGCCCTGGGTCAAAAAACATCAAGGCTGATGCGCTCTCGCTGAGTTTTGCTCCAATCCAGGAGACCACAGAGGAGCCATTGCCCATTGTGTCCCCATCATGTATTAAAGTGGGCATTACCCAGGACCTCTTATCATTAGTCCTTAGAGCACAGGAGCAGGCTCCTCCAGACCTTCCGGTAGGTCTTTTGTTTGTGCCTCCTAGGTTAAGACAGCGAGTGTTCCTGGAATTCCATGCCAAGAAGTCGGCAGGTCACCCGGGTATTGCCAGAACTCGGGAGTTGCTATCTAGGGCGGTGTGGTGGCACTCGGTGGCTAAGGATGTGGATCAGTGGGTTTGGGCATGTGACATCTGTGCCCGAAATAAGACTCCTAGAGGGGTTCCTGTTGGTCCATTACATCCACTCTCTATCCCATTTAAGCCATGGACCCACATTTCAATGGATTTTGTGGTGGACTTGCCCAAATCCTCGGGGATGACAGCCATCTGGGTTGTCATTGACAGGTTTTCGAAGATGGCGCACTTCGTTCCACTGGTTGGGCTGCCATCGGCCAGACGCCTGTCTGAATTATTTATGCTGCATGTTGTGCGTCTCCACGGGTTGCCACTTGATGTGGTCTCTGACCGCGGATCCCAGTTTGTGGGCATATTCTGGAGGGCATTTTGTTCCGATCTCCAGATTTCTGTCAGCTTGTCGTCAGGCTACCATCCGCAGTCTAATGGGCAGACTGAAAGGGTGAACCAGTCCTTGGAGCAGTTCCTCAGGTGTTATGTCTCCAAGTGTCAGACTGACTGGGTTGCTCATCTGTCCATGGCGGAGTTTGCCTATAACAACGTGGCTCACTCTGCTACAGGGATCTCTCCCTTCCTTTGTGTGTATGGGCATCATCCTAAGGCCAATTCTTTTGACCCCCTGGACTCCACGCCTGGTGGTTCCTCTGTGGTTTCGGTCCTTAGAGGTATTTGGAGGAAAGTGAAGAAAGCCCTTGTGTCTGTGTCATTAGTGACCAAAAGGGTTTTTGATAAGCAGAAAAGACCCTGCAGCTTCAAATTAGGAGACTTCGTCTGGTTGTCTACCAAGAATTTGAAGTTGAGACAGCCATCTCATAAGTTAGGCCCCCGGTTCATCGGCCCTTATAAGATCACCAGGGTTATCAATCCGGTGGCATTTCAGTTAGATCTGCCCCGTTCTTTGGGTATCAATAAAACATTTAATTGTTCCCTTTTAAAACGGGCGATTAGTAATCCTTCTTCCAGTGGAAGACCTTCCCCTCTAATGATACGTGGCCAGAGGGAGTTTGTTGTTGAAAGGATTCTTGACTCCAAGATGGTTCGGGGTTGGCTGTCATTTTTGGTGCACTGGAAGGGGTATGGCCCGGAGGAGCGGTCGTGGGTGCGCAGTTGTGATCTTCATGCCCCCAGACTGATACGCTCTTTCTTCTCGCAGTTCCCCGATAAACCCGGTGGTAGGGGTTCTTTGACCCCTCATCAGAGGGGGGGTACTGTTAGGGTCTCCTGCCCTGTGCTGCCACGTCGTCATGGCAACCGGGAGACAAGTGCTAGCGGGGTGACCTGAGCGCAGCTGATACTCCGGTTCGGGTCTTTTGCTGTGCAGTGGTTACAGGCTCTGTGCACGGCAGGGGATCCGGTGCCGGTTTTTGTGCTCACAGTCTGTGAGGTCTGAGTGGGGCGTGGACAGCACCTGCTATATAAGGCCTCTTCTCAGGTTAAGCAGATGCTGCTGAATCTTTGTTGGTTAGTCAGTTCCTGAAAGTTAGCCAGTACTGTGTAGCTTTGTATTTGTTGTTGCTTACTGCAAATAGGCCTTGGGATTTGGTACTACACTCTGCCAATCCAGACCTAGCAGTAAGACTGGAGTCAGTCGTTTAACTTGCTGGGGTTCTTTTGCTACTCTGTGAACTTAGCAAGTTTGCGGCTGTATTCTCAGACTTGCATGCATAAATCCTGTCTCACTGTGCAAGGTGTTCAGGTGTCAGTTTAGTGGCAGTAAGCTGAACCTGTGCACTGCAAGTGAGGATTAGGATTGTGGGGACTCTCCTTGTGTCTATCATTCCATCTCTGACCAAGGAGTTTACTGCCACGCCCATTGGTAACCCTTTAGGGTTTTGCTGTTGCCCTTAGCAACAGCATTTCGGGTTCTCTACGTATTAAAACACAACATCTTGCTTTTTCCATCTGAGCATTACTAATACTAGGGAGACACCCAGTTTCTTAGCCTCTGGGCTTCTCTGTTCACTTTGTGTTTATTTTGTTACCCTATCACCTTCTGTGTACGTAATGTCATATTCCCCAGTCTGTCTGTGAGTTCATTAGTTTTGCATCCCTATCCGTTCAGACACCAGTACATTCCTGCAGGCACTGGTGTGCATAACAGTTCAAACACCAGTACATTTCTGCAGGCACTGGTGTGCATAACAGTTCAGACACCAGTACATTCCTGCAGGCACTGGTGTGCATAACATAAAGTCTTGGATGTCAGTCACCCGAGGGTTCCGTTGCTTTATACACTCCCTAAGCTACACAAGAATTCCTTGAAACCTCCGGGACGTCCTATTATCTCAGCCCCAGATTCTCTATATAGACCAGTTGCCCAGCTACTCGACTCCATTTTACAGCCTTTATTGCTACACAGAGACTCTTTTCTAAAGGACACCACTTAGTTTCTCAAGAAACTACAGTCTGTTCAAGATATTCCTCCAGGAACTTTTCTTTGCTGCCTCGATGTCTGCAGCCTGTATACGGCTATCCCTCATGATGAAGGTCTATGTGCTATGAGGAACTTTTTGCAGGCTGAACTTCCTGAACAGCTATTTAACCAAGAGCTATTTTTGTCCCTCTTGGAGTTAACTCTCAACCGTAATTATTTTTTGTTTGATGGTTCTTTTTTTCTTCAGCTAAGAGGGTGTGCGATGGGGTCCCCTGTGGCCCCGTCGTACGCAAACATCTTTATGTTCGAACAAGAACAACAGATTTTTTTCTCCAATTCGTCTATTGGCGACAATATTCTTTTATGATGTCGCTATATAGACAATATTTTTTTGTTGTGGGGTGGGGGACAGGATGCGCTTGTTAAGTTTTTAGGTGAGGTTAATGGCTCTGATTCCTCCATCAAATTTACCCATACGTGCAGCATGACAGACATCCATTTCCTCGATGTTAAGATTCACCTTGAAAATGGTCGTCTATCTACGGAGGTTTTCCATAAACCCACCGACCGTAATACCCTTTTTTTTTTTTTTATAAAACTTTTTTATTGATAGTTTGCAGGTTTACAGATTGTCTTATTTATAACTGTAATTGTTACAAGTTCTCCAAAGAGATAATATATCATAATATGATAGAGTTTGAAAGGTAACTATCTAATTTTCCTTTTTTATGATAGACAGATACATATATACAAGACAGAGACACATGGGAAGAGGGAGGGGGGGAAAGAATAGAGAAGTAGACACGTATGTGATATTAGGCATTAGAATACAAAACAGTATTTTCAGCAAAGGCTTCATTTATAAGGTGGATAAATCTGTTAATACATTCGTAAAATTGTTATCATTTGGTAGTCTAGCAGTCCAAAGTAGGAGGAATGGTGATATCGACTGGGGGGGGGGGGGGGTTTGTAAATCAATCAGTAGAGATGAGTAGTGGCTGAGCTCTTTTCCATTGCATGGATCCAAGGAAATTTGAGATCACTTTTGTGTCTGCTTCCGCTAGGGATTTTATGAAGAAGTCCCATCTGTTGTAAAAGGCGGAGGAGTATCCAGGGTCGTTTCGAAGGACTGAGCGAATGTCAAAATATAGATGTTGGAGTAGTCTTGATTTCAGTTCATGTATTGACGGAGCAGACTTCTTGATCCAGTGAATTAGAATAAGCTTCTTAGCCAGGGTTAAAGCAATAATAATAAAGGGAATATATCTGGAATGAGGGGTACCCAATGACCAATTATCAAATTTAAATAATAGACATGCATCAGGAGAAGGAGTTAGAGATAAACCAAGTACTGAATTTAGGTAGCATATCGTCTTAGCCCAGAATCTTCTTACTTTAGAGCAATCCCAAAAACAGTGTAAAAGTTTAGCATTTGACTTCGAGCATTTAATACAGTTCCCTGATTCATCAGCGACCATGTGTTTCCTCTGTGAGGGAGAGATATAAGCTCTATGTAAACATCTAAAATGGGTTTCTTGTAGATATGCTGATTGTAAATGTTTAGCATATTTACTATAGTCTAGTAGTGTTGTCTCTTCTGAGCCTGCTATAATAGGAATATCGGATCTCCAGTTAGCTAGGAATTGTTGGGGGTGAGGTGAAGAATGTACTTTAGCTTTAATTAGGGAGGGGTAGAGTTGATGAATCTTGTAGGTTTTTGAGGGCATCCCATTCAATATTTTAGAAATAATATGAGGTTCATTGCAGGGCCGGTTCAAGGGCGCAGAGCGCCCCGGGCAGGAAAGGGGCGTGTCCTAATACAGGGGGCGTGGTGAGTCACGCCCCCTGTACATTGAAAGCGCCGCTTGAATGCTGAGCGGTGCGCGATGACGTCATCGCGCACCGCACAGCAAAAGGTCCTCTCCACGAAGAGAAAGTAGACGCTATGCGTCTAGTTCCCTTCGTGGAGAGGACCTTTGCTGTGCGGTGCGCGATGACGTCATCGCGCACCGCTCAGCAGTTACTCTCCACGAAGGGAAACTAGACGCATAGCGTCTAGTTCCCTTCACAGGAGGCGCCGAGGACGGGGACGGCAGCGGGCAGCGGAGGCGGACGGGGGACACAGCGGGCAGCAGTGGCCTATCTTGCCACAGTGTGGCGCCCTCCGGATGGCGCCAGCGCCCTCCGGAAGGCGGCGCCCCGGGCAAAAGTCCTGCTTGCCCGTGGCAAGAACCGCCACTGGTTCATTGTAATGGGGAAAGGATATAGGTAATGATTGTGCATAGTGTCTGACCTGGAGGTAAAGGTAAAATAAATTGTTAGGAATATCATACCTATCTTGTAGGTCTTTGAATGTATAGATATAGCCTCCCGGATCAAAGACTCTGCTCACAAGTGCTATTCCATTTTGTTTCCATGTTTGAAAGGAGGGATTATGTAAGGACGGTTGAAATTCTGGATTTCCCCATAAGGGGAGTAGTCTTTCTTTAGCTTTTTGTGTAAGCTTATCCAATTTAAATAAGTATCCCTAAAAATCACATGATTGTACAAGTGTTTTGGGATGGAGGCAGCTTTGGTATGTAGTAGTGCTGAGGGTGAGTAGGGTTCAAATATAGCATGATCTTAATTAATATCGGAGTATGTGGAGGATTCCCTTAACCAGTCGCAAGCATATCTAAAGAAAACTGCTACTGTGTAAGATTTAAAATCAGGGATCTTGAGCCCTCCCACCGCTTTGGGAAGGATCAACTTTGAAAGTGCAATTCTTGCTCTTTTTCCTTTCCATAAGAATTTGGATATTGAGGAATTGATAGCTAATATGTCTCTATTGTTTAATGCGATGGGTAACATTTGTATAGCATAAAACAGTTTGGGGAAGATTACCGTCTTTACAGCAGCAGCTCTGCCCAGAAGGGAAAGGGGAAGTAAATTCCATGAAGCCATCAAAGCCATAACCTTGTCCACTAGGGGGGAAAAATTTGCCTTATAGAGTTTATCATTGGTCTCTGTAATATTGACACCAAGATATTTCAGATGGGAGGTATTAATTTTAAAACCTTCGAAAGCTGGGGAGGAAAGCAAATCTAAAGAATAGGATCCTAGGGGAAGGATCTGAGATTTATCGATATTTATCTTATAACCTGACACTTTGCCAAAGTCTCTGATGATTTGCATTATCTTGGGAATAGATTGTAGGGGTTCCGAAACAAAAAGCAGCATGTCGTCTGCAAAAAGCGAGACTTTTAATTCGTAGGAGGAAAGCTTTATGCCCTTGAAGTCAGAAGCATTGCGAAGCATAATGGCCAGTGGTTCTATAGCTATTGCGAACAAGAGAGGGGATAAGGGGCAGCCTTGCCTAGTGCCTCTGAATAGTTCAAAACGTTCCGAAATTTGTCCATTGCACATAATTTGTGAGGCCGGGTTAGTGTATAATGCTTTAATGAAGGAAATAAAATGGGGAGAAACACCGAACTTATCCAAGGTATTGTATAAGTGGGGCCAGAGGACCAGGTCAAAGGCCTTTTCTGCATCAAGTGATATGATCACCCCTGAGGGGGTCACATCGCTTGAGTTTTGTAGGTGTTGGACTGCAGAAATGACCTTTCTGACATTTAAAACTGAGTGTCTGCCTGCAATGAACCCTGTTTGATCTGGGTGTACTATTACAGGTAGCACTTCTTTGAGTCTATTCGATATGACTTTTGCTAGTATCTTATAGTCAGAATTGAGTAGTGATATAGGTCTATAGGACCCCGGCAGAGATAAATCACGACCTGGTTTTGGTAATATTTTAATATATGCTGCATTGAAATATAGTGGGGGGGTGCCTGTCTGTAATATTTGGTTAAAGGTTGCCACCAAGGGATCAAGGATTTCAGTAATCATTAGTTTATAGAAGGATCCTCCATACCCATCAGGCCCTGGGGCTTTTGAGGAGTGGAGAGCTTTGATAACCTTAATGACCTCATCCGAAGTCACAGGCCCCTCCAATATCTTTCTCATGTCATCTGTAATAGAAGGGCATGATGTTTCATGTAATTTAGGTATAGAGGTATCTAGAGGAATAACTCTATTGTCTGTATCATGGGTGTGGGGGCCATACAAATTTGAGTAAAATTCTTTCATAATTTGTGTAGCCTGTTTATTAGTAGAT
This sequence comes from Pseudophryne corroboree, assembly GCF_028390025.1. Classification (NCBI taxonomy): domain Eukaryota; kingdom Metazoa; phylum Chordata; class Amphibia; order Anura; family Myobatrachidae; genus Pseudophryne; species Pseudophryne corroboree. The sequence goes on from NC_086445.1 coordinate 1,021,467,335, forward strand.
GTTAGAGAACCGTCTGGGCATTTCAGGGGATGGACTGCTGCTGACGTTCTATTGCCATTCAAGATGTTAGTGAGCATTTTACCTGTTCTGTTTCCAAATCTATGATATCTGTAATTAGTGCTATACAGGTGTTTATTCCCTTGCTTATGTAGATATGCGTTGAAGTGTGCTTTAGCCATATTGTATGTCTGTTTGTCAGTTGAAGATGGTTTCCCGCAGTATTCAGTGTAGGCTGAAGAAAGTGTTTTTTGTAATTCAACGTATATCTTAGCAAAGTTTTTATTCAAGTTTGCCACGTAAGAGATTATATGCCCCCTTAGAAGACTTTTGCAGTTTGCCAGAACAAAGAGGGGTTGGAAGTAGCTTGCGACTGGTTATCTGTACAATAGTTTTTCCAGTTATCTGATAGCATAGATTTAAATTCATGGGAGGCTAAGAGATGAGAAGGAAAGCACCATCTGTCCCGTGAGGTATGTTCTTCCGATGTGTGTAGGGTGAAGTTTTGTAATGCGTGGTCCGAAATGGATATTGATTCTATATTAATTGAGGATACCCTTGAGAACAAAGTCTGTGATACCAGCAGGTAATCAATTCGTGATAGTGTGTGGTGTGCTGCCGAGAGGCAGGTATATTCTTTAGTGGTGGGATTAGAAGCTCTCCATAAGTCAATAAGACTTAATTGTTCTGCAAATTGTGGTATTCCCATCTTGGGAAGAGAAAACCCTCTTTTAGGTGCTTTTGACCGGTCTAAATATTTATCTGATATTAAATTAAAGTCTCCACATACAATTAGAGGGAAATGTGCATACGGTAGGAGTTCAGCTGTCAGTCTCATAAAAAATGATTTTTTATATTCTGTGGGACCATAAACATTGCATAATATGTATGGTTTGGAATAGAGGGAAATATGAGCAATGACAAATCTACCCTCTGGATCTATTATTGTTTTGGTCACCTCAAGAGGTATTATACGTTTAACCAATATTACTACTCCCCTCGCTTTAGAGGTGTATGGGGCACATGCCACCATCTTCCACCCTAGCATCTGAAGTTTTAACATTTCTGATTGTATTAAATGAGCCTCTTGTAGGAAAATTAGCTCTAATTTGAGTTTATTGCAGTACACCAATACCTTCCTACGTTTTGCAGGGGAGTTAAAACCTCCTACATTTAGGGATCCTACCTTTAGTGTAGCCATAACTCTTGTAGAAGTGTAAGCCCATCATAATTCAGGAACCACCTGGTGAGATATTTGAGGAAAGAAAGAAGAAAGAAAGAAGGGGGGGGGGGGGGGCAAAACAATAAGGGAAGGGGAGAGACAATAGACATTTGCACATGAGATCTCAATCTCAGGAATTAACATGCATCGCACGTCAAATCTAGCTATTAAACATTCAAATAACTTCTGGAACATTTGAAAAAACAAATACTTATACAATAGTGGGAATAATCCCATCCTAGATCCGTAGCATACTCCTTCCATGAATGGCATGCTATTTAAGAGTTTCCCCCTGTAAAACAGGAATAAGGGATGTGATCGCTTGGATGGTCAGATCAGATCGCCTTACAGGTGGTGCTTGTATATTTGGGTGCAGGATAGGAAGTTCTCCTTATAACTTTGGTTTTGCAACTTTGGAAATATGTTATTCTTGTGTGAGACAATCATATGTTCAGTTACGGTCAGAGATATCATGGTCCCCGATGTTCCCGTTGTCCCGCAAGAAATCTGCTGCATCCTCAGGAGATATAAAATCATAATGCTTGTCTTTGTAGAAGATGCGCAGCTTGGCAGGATATATTAGCGCGAATTTCTGCTTGTCAGCAATAAGGCCCGAACATATGGGAGAAAAGGCTCTGCGGGCTTTCGTTAGTTCTACTGAGAAATCTTGGAAGAAATGTAGTGTTATACCTTCCCATTTCAAAACCGGCTGTTTCCTGGAGGCTGTCCAGATTGCTAGTTTATGAGTATAGCTAAGGCATTTAAATATAGTAACTCTTGGTCGCGTGTCGTTAGGGCGCGGGGGAGGACCAATCCTGTGTACTCTTTCTATGATCATGTCTTGACATAGATTTTGTATCCCTAGCAGTTGTGGGAGAGTGGTTTTAACAAATTGTTCTAGGGATGGTCCCTTGAATGTTTCTGGGAGGCCGACCACTCTTATATTATTCCGCCTTGTACGGTTTTCGATTTCCTCCAGCCTGTTGTTTAGATTATAATTCTCCTTTTCTAGTTTTTTAACTGAGCCTTGCAGGTCAGCTAAATTATGAGCTACAGAGCCTATCATGTTCTCAGCTGCAGAGACCCTGACGTTTAACTGGTTAATTTGCTTGGTAATTTCACTTACCGCCTTGGTAAGCAGTGGGCCCACTGTGTTAGAAATTGCCTCCACTAGATCTTCGTATGACAGGGGAGCGTCATGATCCCGTTGTGACTGATCAGATTCTGTACTAGTGTCTTCAGCAGCCACCTTCTTGGAAGCCGGAGAGACTGCAAGCGTCTCAGCGTCCGGCGCCATTACAGGATCCTGACTCCGTTTCACCTGTCGCAGCGTCTGGTGCTGTGTCCGCGCCGGCTGTGAGGATGTGATGAATTTGTCCATCCTCACGATCTGGGTATGCGTGTCGTTTGCTGTTGGGGGTCTGGAGGCTGAAATAGCCTTGTAAAAGTGCCGTTATAGCCACACACGGAGAGGAGCAGTGAGAACGCCCTGCTCACTCCATGCAGCCGGAACCGGAAGTCGACCGTAATACCCTTTTATTAGCATCTAGCCATCATCCAGAGCCCCTTAAGAAAGGGCTCCCTCGCTCTCAGATGATGCGAATAGCCCGAATAGCGTCTGATCCTTCGAAAGTTCCTGGTGAACTTGATGTTTTGGTTCAGAATTTTGCATCCCGTGGTTATGACCCTGATATACTTGAGAGGCAGAAGCAGGAAGTTCTGGGCATGTCTAGGCAATCCCTGTTGGAACCGACCAATAGACACCTTAAAAATAGAATTCCTTTTCCTTGCAATTATACCTCCTCTAGTGGAGGGGTTAGTAGAGCCACGAAGGCACTGTGGCCAATAGTGTCGTCGGATCCTGAGCTTAAAGCTTTCCATCACACTACCCCTCTGATGTCGTTCCGTCGTGGTCGGAATATCAAAGATAGAATAGTTAGAACTGACATCACTGGTATGGGTATTGCTAGACCCCCCAACGTTTTTTACAAACCTGCAGGTTGTTACCGTTGCAGTGGTTGTGCAACGTGTAAACTGATGTTGAATTGTAAATCGTTTAAACATCCCCACTGCAACAAAACATATGATATCAGGTTTGTGTTAACCTACTCCTCTGAATTTATTGTATATATCATTATTTGCCCCTGTGGGCTAATGTACGTTGGCCAAACCACCCGTAAGTTCTCTGAGAGGATGGCGGCTCACAGATCAGCCATCAAACTTACCCTTGAGGGTAAATTGATTGATCAACTGGTAGCTAAACATTTCAAAAGTGCTGGCCATACGTTACATAGTCGCTACGGTATTTTATTATCGATCATGTGCCCCTCAGTTTAAGGGGCGGTGATCGTGCCAAGTCTCTTTTGGTTAAAGAAACTAAATGGATTTTGAGATTGGGCACCTGTGCCCCGGGGGTCTAAACGAGAAAATTAATTGGAATATGCTTGTGTAACCTGTTTCTTCTTTTTTTCTTTGTTTCTTTAATATATATATATACGGGATGTGTTTATATGATACATGCTATAGGGTCCATTTTGTATTGCCTGTTGTTATATATTTTTTGTTCTGTATTTTGTCTTACGGTATTGTCTGTCCTCTGTGTTGTTAGCCCAGCCTCCCCTGTGAGTCCAGTCTGCGTCTCTTCCTGCCAATGGACCGCAGCCGGGTACGAGGTGAACCGCAAGCTGTGGTTCCCATGGACACAGCTGATTCCGGAAGCGGGAGCTCGATGACGCATGCGGAAGCGGAGTGAGCTGCGGGCGCGCACATGACAGATGGCGGCGGTAAGATCACGGGAGTATTTAGGAGGGTAAGTGTTCGTTATCTATTTGTGTCTTTGCTGTTTGTCTGTCCTGACGACGGGGACTTGTTCCCCGAAACGTTGACGATTTGGAATACAATCTTTTTCACGTATTTTTGTCTCTGAGTGCCGTTCATTGTTGGACATTTTTATATATATATATATATATATATATATATACATGCACACACACATATATATATATATATATATATATATATTACTCTATTATACTCAATACTGTAGTTTTCTAGAAAACTTTTTATATTTGTTTGTCATTTTTCAGATAGTTCTTGGTTCTTTCTTTGTATTTTTACAAGTGTTCTTCTTTTCCCTTTTAAAGGCAAAATTTCTTTAGAACTACAGTATGGCCCTCATTCCGAGTCGTTCGCTCGGTGGCCCTCATTCCGAGTTGATCGCTCGCAAGGCGAATTTAGCAGAGTTACACACGCTAAGCCGCCGCCTACTGGGAGTGAATCTTAGCTTCTTAAAATTGCGAACGATGTATTCGCAATATTGCGATTACAAACTACTTAGCAGTTTCAGAGTAGCTCCACACTTACTCGGCATCTGCGATCAGTTCAGTGCTTGTCGTTCCTGGTTTGACGTCACAAACACACCCAGCGTTCGCCCAGACACTCCTCCGTTTCTCCAGCCACTCCCGCGTTTTTTCCGGAAACGGTAGTGTTTTCAACCACACGCCCATAAAACGCCGTGTTTCTGCCCAGTAACACCCACTTCCTGTCAATCACACTACGATCGCCTGAGCGATGAAAAAGCCGTGAGTAAAAATACTAACTTCATAGCAAAATTACTTGGCGCAGTCGCAGTGTGAATATTGCGCATGCGTACTAAGCGGATTTTCACTGCGATGCGATGAAAAATACCGAGCGAACGACTCGGAATGAGGGCCGGTATTTTTCATCGCATCGCAGTGAAAATCCGCTTAGTACGCATGCGCAATATTCGCACTGCGACTGCGCCAAGTAATTTTACAATGAAGATAGTATTTTTACTCACGGCTTTTTCATCGCACCGGCGATCGTAGTGTGATTGACAGGAAATGGGTGTTACTGGGCGGAAACACGGCGTTTTAGGGGCGTGTGGATGAAACGCTACCGTTTCCGGAAAAAACGTAGGAGTGGCTGGAGAAACGGGGGAGTGTCTGAGCGAACGCTAGGTGTGTTTGTGACGTCAAACCAGGAACGACAAGCACTGAACTGATCGCAGATGCCGAGTAAGTGTGGAGCTACTCTGAAACTGCTAAGTAGTTTGTAATCGCAATATTGCGAATACATCGTTCGCAATTTTAAGAAGCTAAGATTCACTCCCAGTAGGCGGCGGCTTAGCGTGTGTAACTCTGCTAAAATCGCCTTGCGACCGATCAACTCGGAATGAGGGCCTATAAGAAAAAATAATAATTTATATACAGAATGCTAGTCTTTATTGTTACATTTTATACATAGTAACTTGTATTACGCTTTGTAAAATGTAACAAGAAAGACGTATGTTTCTTATTGAATGCAACAAATGAGAGTGAAACAAATGAAAGCAGAGGAAAAAATGCATTATAAATGTATAGTATTACAGTTATCACAATGCTGCAAATCTTCATTTTCTTATAAAATATTGATCACTGGCATGATGTAAATGAACAAAATATTCTCTGTTTTTGGTAAGTCAATATGTATTGAAATGTAAGCAGGCATTTGAACTATTGTCATACAACAGACTCTGAGTCCCTCTTACCGCAATCGGCGCAGTCATTTCATTGGCTGGCATGCTTCCGCTGATTAGAATAGTAAATACAAACATGCTGCGTCAAGTATCTGAGTGTTAGGGGGATATCCAATTAGCCGCGATAACGCGATCTGCGACCGCGGCTAATGTTATCACACCTATCTCCCAAAAAAGCGGCTTATCGCAGCCTGAACGTTCCCTTTTATCGCGCCTATCCTATTCCAAAATGGCGATAATGGGATTTGCGCTATCATAATACCCAGCAAAAGCTGAGATAAGTATAGGAGAAAGTGGCCAAATCTGCCTGTACCCCCCAAAAAGCCAAACTAATATAGGAAAACCTTACAGAAGTCTATGGGGGAGATTCAAATGTTTGAAAAGTCGGTTGGGTGTCTGTTTTTTCATGTCTATTAGATAGGAAAAAACAGACTCCCAACTGACTTCTCAAACATTTGAATCTCCCCCTATTAGTGGCCATAATATAACTAATTGTTGTCATTAAATAGGGTCAAATGGCTGTTATATGCATTTTTTTTAAACTGTGAAAAAATGATAGAAAGCAGATTTTATAAGCAAACTAAGTGCTCTCTGTAAATTTGGGGTGTATAAAAATGGGTATAAGTATATATTTGGGTCATTTTAGGGGACTTTTTTTTTTAAAAAAGTGGAAACAATAGGATTTTAATACCTATTCCTTTAGGTAAATCCTTTTCTCTTAGTCCGTAAAGGATGCTGGGGTCACTTCAACAACCATGGGGTATAGACGGGATCCGCAGGAGACATGGGCACTTTAAGACTTTCAAAGGGTGTGACCTGGCTCCTCCCTCTATGCCCCTACTCCAGACTCCAGTTTAAGGAAACTGTGCCCAGGGAGACGGACATTTCGAGGAAAAGGATTTATTGTTAAACCACGGTGAGCATCTTACCAGCTCACACCTCAAGCATGCCGCAGAACGTGGCATTCAATAGAACACAAGCCAACGGCATAAATAATTTTCAGCACTATGCTGACAAAAACCATAACACAACCTGTGTGTAACCACAACCAATAACTGCAGATACAGTACACACTGGGACAGGTGCCCAGCATCCTCTACGGACTAAGAGAAAAGGATTTACCGGTAGGTATTAAAATCCTATTTTCTCATACGTCCTAGAGGATGCTGGGGTCACTTCAAGAACTATGGGGTTAAACCAAAGCTCTAAAACGGGCGGGAGAGTGCGGATAACTCTGCAGGACTGATTGACCAAACATGAGGTCCTCATCGGCCAGGGCATCTGTGGCCGGAGAGACCAACCAGCCACACGTGTAATGGCGGCTGCGGCACTGAAGGTGTTAACCCTCGTGCCCGGCGCCATATTAAGGGACAATGGGCGCTTGGCGTCACTGTTAAACGTACTTACGGCGCTGGGCGCGGACTATTTAAAAGTTTGTTTAATGATGTGTTTTAACATGTCATATGTAGTGCTCTATGCACAATTGCAGGAATGCATGTTTAACTGTATTTATTTTATATTCAAGATATGGTCAGCTGTATCTTAAGGGGGAAAATGCACTTCCTATAGATGTCTGAATAATCATCTCCTGTCAGTAGGAAGTGGAATGCTAATGGCCCTGTCCTAGCAGAGAGGTGTGAATGACAAAACCTTTTGATGTGTAAGTTCCTTAGAGAGAGGTGCTAATCACGGGGGATCTGGGTTTGCCTGGAGATGTGAATGGGACAGAAACATTTGTATTTTGAAGCTATGTGATAAATTTATTAATAGTGAATGTTAATCTGATACCAAACGTTGTCTGGGTGACAGGAAGGAGGATATTGTTTTATTTCACTTATATCCTTGTAAAATGTATTTATTTATATTTTCTGCGATAACCTGATTGGTTGGAGAAGACAGGGAGGGCTTACCCCCCTGTGGTACTGTGTGTAGAACTGAGATAAAAAGAGGATGCCTGTGAGCCTCCAGGTTGTAGGTAGTTGTACCATCTTTATTCTGCTGAAACATCTGATTGTATGCTGTTGCCCCTAGCAATAGGGAGGAGCCTTTTTAAAGGTTGTCATTGAGCAAATAAACATCATTGCCTCAAGAAGACTGCTTCATCTTGTGACCTACAGGGTTAGGCCAAACCTAGCCCCGTCCTCCAGCTGTCCAGGGAAGCACCTAAATGTCTCCAAGTTCCGCCTTCCGCCAGCTACCGGTAGAAGCCTAGCAAGTGGCTAGTTGGGATTCGTCAACACCACACAGGTGTGGTAAGGCAGTGCGTCGGCACATACAGAGCAGAACCGTGGTTCCAAACGCCACGGCCGGTTAGGAGTTTGGTGGTGGCAGCATAAACCCGCCCACAACGCAGTGGGTGGATTCAGTAACAGACGGTTACTGACGGTAAGCGGGAATCCCCTATGTGGTCAGGCCTCGTGTGACTTGACCTTCCATTCTGTGCGCAGCCAACGGGACGCGAAAGCGGCGAGTGCTTTCGTACGGGACCGTCCTGTCACAGCATCAAACATGTAAAACATTGCAAAAGTGTTTTAACCCGACCAAACAGCTGCACGGCAAAGTTGTAATGCCGAGATCCCCCGGGCAGCTGCCCATGCCGCGCCCACCCTTCTAGTAACATGGGCATTCACCGAATTCGGTAACGGCAATCCAGCCGTGGAATGAGCATGCTGAATCACACCACAGATCCAGTGCACAATGGTCTGCTTGGAAGCAGGACCCCCAATCTTTGTCGGGAGCCTACAGGACAAACAGAACTTCTGTTTTCCTAATATGAGCCGCCCTGGCGACAAAACTTCAAAACTCTAACCACATCCAGAGACCTTAACTTAGCAAAGGCGTCAGTAGCCACAGGCACCACAATAGGTTGGTCCTTGTAGAAGGAAGAAACCACCTTTGGTAGAAATCGTTGACGAGTTACCAACACTGCTCTATCTTCATGGAAGATCAAATAAGGTCTCTTGTGAGATCAGGCCGCTAACTCAGACACTCGCCTTGCGTATGCCAAGGCCAACCTGATGACCACTTCCCAAGTGAGGAATTACACTCCACCTTTCATAAAGGTTCAAACCAATGCGATTGAAGGAACTGCAACACCACGTTAAGATCCCATGGTGCCACTGGGGCACAAAAGGAGGTTGGATGTGCAACACGCCCTACACGACAGCCTGAAGGAAGTCCAAATGATTCTGAAAGAAAACCAAAAAGGCCGATTTTAATTGAGCCCAACTTTAGGCCCGCATCCACCCTGCTTGTAGAAAATGGATAAAACGTCCTAGCTGAACTCTGTCGTAGGATTCTTCTTGGACTCCCACCAAGAAACTTATTTTCTCCAAATACGGTAGTAATGATTTAGACGTTACCCCTTTTCTAGCCCGAATAATTGTTAGAACTACTTCCGTGGAAATACCCTTATGGACTAGGAATTAGGGTTCAACCGCCATGTCGTCATAATAGACGCACGGCCCCCGCCGCAACAGGTCCTCGCGCAAAGGAAAAGGCCAATGATCTCCTATGAGCAATTCCTTAGATCTGGATACCAAGCTCTCCTTGACCAGGCTGGGAAAATGAGGCTCACTCAAATTTCTGTACTTTTTATAATCCCAGAACCTTTGGAATGAGAGAAACCGGAGGGAATACATATACCGACTAAAAAACACCCACGGACTCTGAAGCTTCTTGTGAATACGAGATGCCATCATGCCTACTTGAGGAAATCCCAACGACATGTCACCTATTTGAAAACTACTTGGAGGAGGCCCCCCTTCTCCTGTATGGAGATCGTGTCTGCTGATGAAGTATGCATCCCCGTTGTCCACTCTTGGAACGAACATCGCTGACAGAGCGCTTGTCTGAGGTTTTTTTTACTAGCGGAAAAAACCTTGTCGCTTCTGCTATTGCTGCTCTGTTTTACATTTGTAGAAAACCGCTGTAAGCGGCCCTTAGCTCTATACCGTTTGTGTGGTGACAAGTTTTCTAACTTGACCATCTTCCTTGGAAGTTTACCGCCCTGTGTGACTGCTCCCCAGCCTCGGAGGAATGCATCCGTGGTCACTAGGATCCACTCCTGGATCCCGAACCCGCACCCCTCTAGGAGGTGAGAACTGCGCTGCCACCACAGGAGTGAGACTCCGGTCCTGGAATACAGGATTATCCTCCGGTGCATGTGTAGGTGGGAACTGGACCACTTGTCCAACAGGACCCACTAGAACACCTTGGCAAGGAACCTGCCAACTGAATGGCCTGGTAGGCCGCAACCATCTTTTCTAATGTATTGATGGATTGACACTCCTGCTGGTCTCGGAATTTGTATGACCAGACTCTGGATCTCCAGATCCTTTTACACTGGAAGAAAAAAACTCTCTGTAGTATCTAGTATTATTCCCAAAACCGACAACCGCGTCGATGGGCCATCAGTGATTCTGGCAAGTTCAGGAGCCAACCCTGTTGTTGAAGAACTGTCAGGGAGAGTGCAACGTTTTGCACCAACTCCGTACTAGAGAAGGAGAACCATCATTACCGCCATCCCCCTGGTGAAATTGGTAATGACCATCCTGAATAGCAAACCTCAGGTAAATCTAATGCGGAGGAAAATGTAATTAGACCTCCTTTATCCTTTTTCCAGATTGGATATCACTGCCCTGAGAGATTTCATCTTAGATTTGAAATTCTTTAAATAGAAATCGAGGGATGTCAGATTTAGGATTGGTATTACCTAGCCGTCTGGCTTCGGGAGCACAAAAAGGCTTGAATAACAGCCTTCTCCCTATTGTGACAGGGTACACCAGGACCATGACGTAATCCTGACACAACCCTTGTGTTGCGTCACATACTACCTCCCAGTCCGGAGGAGAATCAGTAATATTGAAGAATTGGTGAGGGAAAACGCCTGGAAACTCCAGTATGCACCCTTGGGACACTATTCGTAAAACCCACAGGTCCAAATCCATTCCAGGACTGACTGAAAAGTTTTAGACGTGACCCCATCGGTGTGGGCTCCTGCACGAGAGTCCCAGCGTCATGCGGTGGATCTGGCAGAAACAGAGGATGATTTCTGCTCCTGTGACCTTGAAGAGGCTGCTGACCTCTTCCCTTTTCTCCTTCCTCTACCTGCAAAGAAAAATGGGAATCAGTATCTATTGGGCCGACATGAACGCATCCGACAATTATGCGTCATCATCCGTTGTGAGGGAACATAGGCCCAGAAGGTAGACTTACCAGCGGCATCTACCGAGAACAAATTAACTAGGCCGTCACCAAACTAGGCTTCACCTTCATCGGGAAGAGACTCCATATCTTCTCGAAGTTAGCCTCAGCATTCCATTGGCCACGAACCCAAGAGTCCTCTATCCCTTGCAGTCACACGAAAGCATGCTGCAGCGTCCTTGAAATGACCCAACGTAAGGAGTATCCCATCTCTCCCCAGGGTATCTATAACGGATGACCAGGCAACCAACCATTTTTGAATACTACTACTCCCCCATGCGCATGTAATGGCAGGTCTAACTGACGTACGCGTGGACACATAAGTAGAATATAACGTAGCCTCCTACATATGTTCTGCTGGCTTTGTGACAGGGCCCCGTGCAGAACAGGGGGTGACACCCACTGTATTCCATCTGCGTCGGGGAAAAGAATAAACAATCGGAATCCTCTTGAGGATTTTAAACCATCTTATCAGGGCTTACCCAGACTTTCTCAAACAGAGCGTTCAGCACATGAGAATGAAGAATGTCACTTCAGCATTATTATAAATTTATATATATAAATACATATAAAAGAAAGAGCAAGATTGCGCAATGAGAATTGAAAAGTCTTTTTGTTGCAGTCCAAAGTTCGAAATGTAATTTGCCGCTGTCCTCCAGGAGTTACCGTACTCCTCAAAACATGTAAAAGAGAAAGAATGGAGGGCGCAATCGTGAGTAATAAATCAATAATAAATTACTGGCCAGCATCAACTCACATACATTTCAAATAAGGGGTAACCGGTGCAATGAAGAAAACCAGTGCAGCCTCCGGAATGCTAACACTGGTGAACGCCGCTGCTCCTCTTAATCCCACAGTCACTGCGATATCCAGCTCCACGGACCGTACAACACAGACCTCACTCGGGTGCTCCGGTACTCGGGTCAAAAGTGTCACGTCACACGTCCTGCTGGCCACGCCCAATGCGTTTCGTCACGGGACTTCGTCAGGGGGTGTGGTCAGCTTCAAGATCTCATCTAATTTATGCCAACACCACAATATTGCACCGTACTAATTAAGCCATTAACAATACAAATTTAAACAAGACTTAAACAAATTAATAGACATAGCTTATCATAATAAATTTGAAACATTAAAGAGAATACATTCAAGATATATAATAGCATTTTGCAAAAAATACAAACAATGTTAAAATACATAGAAATAACGACATCTAAAAAGGAAAATAATGAGCTTAAAATCAATTAATAATTTAACCCTTTATATTTAAATCCACATATAGTTATAAAAAACTATCTTTATATAAGATTATGTTCAAAAAGGGATATACTACAACCAGGCATTATATCACCATGAGCTGAAATAGGTGTATAAGGACACAAAGGGGTGAATAGCCCAACTTCAATGTATCCCCACAACCCATTCCGCATCAAATGGATCCTAATGCAAAAAACGGGGTAATATCATAATTCTCATTCAGCCCATAAGGGCTGATAGTATTCAAAGTGTGTATCCAATACATTTCCCTTCTTCCCAACTCCTTTGCAATATCACCTCCTCTATCCCCTAATTTTACATGTTCGATAGCTTTAAAACTAAAGTGACTGAGTGCACCTCCATTACAATTAAGAAAATGTCGCGGGACACTATGATCTACTAATTTATTGGTGATACTTCTGGTATGCTCCAATATCCGAATTTTCAGTTGGCGCTTAGTTTTGCCAACATATCGTGCTCCACACTTACATTCTAAAAGGTAAATTACCGAGGTTGTTTGACAGTTAATCATACTTTTTATATCCCAGTACCGAGTTCTATCCACATTCCATATTTTTTTCCTTTCCTTACTAACAAAAGTGCAAACTTTACAATGGCTACAAGGATAACACCCAGTCACCGGTGATTTTTTCAGCCATGTTTCCTCTGTTAAACTTTTTAAGTTACTAGGAGCCAGTGTATTTTTTAAGGATCTCGCTTTTCTAAATACGATTTTTGGATCTTTAGGTAAAAATTCATTTAAGATAGGATCTAGGGTTAAGACATCCCAATGATTTTTAAGAATAGTTTTTATTTCTTTACTCTTCGTATTATACCCCGTAATAAAGGGTATAAATGTATTATTCTCTCTTATTTGATTCCTATCTTTATACACAAGTAATTGATTCCTCTCCAGAATATCCGCTTTTTCTTTGCATCTATTAATCAGATCAACTGGGTATTGTTTATCTAAAAACCTATTTTTATAAAGTGCAGCTTGTTCATTATACTTGTCTTTTTCCACACAGTTCCTTTTCAACCTTAAAAACTGAGAGTAAGGTATATTAGTGACCCAGTTCTTCAGGTGACAGCTATTAAAATGAATATAATTGTTGCTGTCTACCTTTTTCACATAAGTGTATGTATTAATCTTTTTATCAGGACACCAGTCAGAAGAATCTAAAACCAAATCTAAAAATTCAATTTTATTCTTATGATATTTAGAGGTAAATTTTAAATTATAACAATTCTTATTAAGATATACCATACAATTATTAAAATCATTCTCACTACCCCTCCAAATAATTAATATATCATCTATATATCTATAGAATGAATGTATGAATTCTAGAAATGGGTTATTAGCAAAAATCACCTCTGTTTCCCATTTACCCAAATAAAGGTTAGCAAAGCTCGGGGCATATGGGGTCCCCATTGCACACCCACATAGCTGATTATAAAAAGCACCCTGAAATTTAAAATAGTTATTGTTAAGAACATACTTAATACATTCCAATATGAACTTTCTTTGATCTTCACTTAGGGTTTCATCTTGACATAGATAAAAATAAATAGCATCTAATCCTTCCTTATGCGGGATGCAAGTATATAACGACTCAACATCTATAATACACCAACTAAAATCCAAATCCCAGTTAATTGTATCTAGGTTCCTTAATACATGTGTGGAATCTTTAATAAAGGATTTTAAACCTAAAACATAATTCTTAATATAAATATCAACGAATTCCGATAATTTGGAAGTAGCAGAGTCAATCCCTGCGATTATAGGCCGGCCAGGGGGCTTTTCTAATCGTTTATGGATCTTAGGAAGATAATAAAAGATTGCTAACCTTGGATGTGGATTAGATATATAATTTATTTCTTCTCTACTGAGACAACTTTATTGAAACCCTCCTCTAATAAATTCCTAATTTCTTCCACTATTTTAGATGTGGGATCAGAGGGTAATCTGGTATAGGTTTTTTCATCATTAAGTAATCTAAAAGATTCATCCAGATAATCTGTTCTATTCAAAATAACTACACCTCCTCCCTTATCTGCCATCTTTATAATAATACTAGGCGATTCATCGCGCCCTACGGGCGCTCTTCACACCGTCGAAAGGGGCTACGCCCCCTTAACCCCTGCACGCCTTGCTGGGGTTCAATATTTGTATGAGTATTACCTGCATTCCTAGGTTTGTCAGTGGTCAAATATTGCACGACGAAAGGGCTTGAGATGGTGAAGGGGGTGTAGGCCCTTGCGACGGCGTTAACGTTGCCTGCAGGGCACGATGTACAGAAAGTTGCGGGTGCGGGGGGGGGGGGGGGGGCGGATGAGGCAGGGAGTATGTAGATGCTGCGGGTGGAGGGGGGGTGGATGCAGGTGGGGGGTGGGTGCAGGACCTATAACTATATGATTGTATGTGTAACAATATATAGGACACGGATAAGGATGTATGTGATATAGACATACCCGCATGAAGAGGTATACGGTGTCATTAGACACAGAGGGAAGTGCTGGTACAATGAGGAACAGAGGCAGCTGTGTCCTCTCTCTACACCGTACCATCCTTCAGGTGTAGCAACGCGGACATGTTGCGCACGCAATGTCTCCACGCGGCCGCAGCTACACCAGTCCCCTCTGCATGCGCTATGTGCGTGCCCCCCTCAGGTGCAGTAGGAGGAGGGTGCGCAGACTGGTGCTGCTCCCAGGGCCAATGGGCATGGACAGCGCGGTCATGTGCTCGGTGCTGGGCTTGCGCCCTGCGCTTGCCGAGTGAGGGATAGGGAGGAGGCGGCACAGCGGAGCATCACCAATATACCGGTAACTATGGGGGGCACCGCAGGGGGTTATGGCTCCTGTCCTCCTGGTGAGGGTTTGTCAGGGAGGTATCAAGGAGCCGGTGGTATGGACTGTGTATGGGACGCAGAGGGGTAGGGAGAGGATACAGAGACGCAGGGCGGTAGGGAGAGGATACAGAGATGCGGGGCGGTACGGAGGGGACAGAGATGCAGGGCGGTAGGGAGGGGATACAGAGACGCGGGGTGGTAGGGAGGGGATACAGAGATGCGGGGCGGTAGGGAGGGTATAGAGAGACGCGGGGCGATAGGGAGGGGATACAGAGATGCGGGGTGGTAGGGAGGGGATACAGAGACGCGGGGCGGTAGGGAGGGGATACAGAGACGCGGGGCGGTAGGGAGGGGATACAGAGACGCGGGCGGTAGGGAGGGGATAGAGAGACGCGGGTGGTAGGGAGGGGATAGAGAAACGCAGGGCGGTAGGGAGGGGATAGAGAGAAGCGGGGCGGTAAGGTGGGGATACAGAGGCGTAGGGAGGAGGGGATACAGCGACGCGGGGCGGTAGGGAGGGGAAAGAGAGACGCGGGGCGGTAGGGAGGGGAAAGAGAGACGCGGGGCGTTAGGGAGGGGATAGAGAGACACAGGGTGGTAGGGAGTGGATACAAAGACGTGGAGCGATAGGGAGGGGACAGAGAAACACTGGGCAGTAGGGATGGGACAGAGAGACGCAGGGCGGTAGGGAGGGGACAGAGAAACGCGGGGCGGTAGGGAGTGGATACAGAGAGACGCGGGGTGGTAGAGGCGGGGCGGTAGGGAGGGGATATAGAGACGCGGGACGGTAGGGAGGGGACAGAGAGACGCGGGCGGTAGGGAGGGTACAGAGAGACACAGGGCGGTTGGGAGGAGATAGAGAGACGCGGGGCGGTAGGGAGGGGACAGAGAGACGCGGCCGGTAGGGAGGGGACAGAGAGACGCGGGGCGGTAGGGAGGGGACAGAGAGGCGGGGCGGTAGGGAGGGGACAGAGACGCGGGGCGGTAGGGAGGGGACAGAGAGACGCGGGGTGGTAGAGGCGGGGCGGTAGGGAGGGGATATAGAGACGCGGGACGGTAGGGAGGGGACAGAGAGACGCGGGCGGTAGGGAGGGTACAGAGAGACACAGGGCGGTTGGGAGGAGATAGAGAGACGCGGGCGGTAGGGAGGGGACAGAGAGACGCGGCCGGTAGGGAGGGGACAGAGAGACGCGGGGCGGTAGGGAGGGGACAGAGAGGCGGGGCGGTAGGGAGGGGACAGAGACGCGGGGCGGTAGGGAGGGGACAGAGAGACACGGGGCGGTTGGGAGGGGATAGAGAGACGCGAGGCGGTAGGGAGGGGAAAGAGACGCGGGGCGGTTGGGAGGGGATATAGAGACGCGGGGCGGTTGGGAGGGGACAGAGAGACGCGGGGCGGTTGGGAGGGGATAGAGAGACGCGAGGCGGTAGGGAGGGGAAAGAGACGCGGGGCGGTAGGGAGGGGACAGAGAGACACGGGGCGGTTGGGAGGGGACAGAGAGACGCGGGGCGGTAGGGAGGGGATAGAGAGACGCAGGGCGGTAGGGAGGGGAAAGAGACGCGGGGCGGTTGGGAGGGGATAGAGAGACGCGGGGCGGTAGGTAGGGGAAAGAGACGCGGGGCGGTTGGGAGGGGAGAGAGAGACGCGGGGCGGTAGGGAGGGGATACAGAGACGCGGGGCGGTAGGGAGGGGACAGAGAGACACGGGGCGGTTGGGAGGGGATAGAGAGACGCGGGGCGGTAGGGAGGGGACAGAGAGACGCGGCCGGTAGGGAGGGGACAGGGAGACGCGGGGCGGTAGGGAGGGGACAGAGACGCAGGGCGGTAGGGAGGGGACAGAGAGACACGGGCAGTAGGGAGGGGACAGAGAGACGCGGGGCGGTTGGGAGGGGATAGAGAGACGCGGGCGGTAGGGAGGGGAAAGAGACGCGGGCGGTTGGGAGGGGATAGAGAGACGCGAGGCGGTAGGGAGGGGAAAGAGACACGGGGCGGTTGGGAGGGGACAGAGAGACGCGGGCGGTAGGGAGGGGACAGAGAGACGCGGGGCGGTAGGGAGGGGACAGGGAGACGCGGGGCGGTAGGAAGGGGACAGAGACGCGGGCGGTAGGGAGAAGACAGAGAGACGCGGGCGGTAGGGAGGGGACAGAGAGACGCGGGGCGGTTGGGAGAGGATAGAGAGACGCGGGGCGGTAGGGAGGGGAAAGAGACGCGGGGCGGTTGGGAGGGGATAGAGAGACGCGGGGCGGTAGGTAGGGGAAAGAGACGCGGGGCGGTTGGGAGGGGACAGAGAGACGCGGGCGGTAAGGAGGGGACAGGGAGACGCGGGGCGGTTGGGAGGGGACAGAGACGCGGGCGGTAGGGAGGGGACAGAGACGCGGGCGGTAGGGAGGGGACAGAGACGCGGGCGGTAGGGAGGGGACAGAGAGACGCGGGCGGTAGGGAGGGGACAGAGAGACGCGGGGCGGTTGGGAGGGGATAGAGAGACGCGGGGCGGTAGGGAGGGAAAAGAGACGCGGGGCGGTTGGGAGGGGATAGAGAGACGCGGGGCGGTAGGTAGGGGAAAGAGACGCGGGGCGGTTGGGAGGGGACAGAGAGACGCGGGGCGGTAGGGAGGGGACAGGGAGACGCGGGGCGGTAGGGAGGGGACAGAGACGCGGGCGGTAGGGAGGGGACAGAGAGACGCGGGCGGTAGGGAGGGGACAGAGAGACGCGGGGCGGTTTGGAGGGGATAGAGAGACGCGGGGCGGTAGGTAGGGGAAAGAGACGCGGGGCGGTTGGGAGGGGATAGAGAGACGCGGGGCGGTAGGTAGGGGAAAGAGACGCGGGGCGGTTGGGAGGGGAGAGAGAGACGCGGGGCGGTAGGGAGAGGAAAGAGACGCGGGGCAGTTGGGAGGGGATAGAGAGACGCGGGGTGGTAGGGAGGGGACAGAGAGAGGCGGTGCGGTTGGGAGGGGATAGAGAGACGCGGGGCGGTAGGTAGGGGAAAGAGACGCGGGGCGGTTGGGAGGGGATAGAGAGATGCGGGGCGGTAGGGAGGGGAAAGAGACGCGGGGCGGTTGGGAGGGGATAGAGAGACGCGGGGCGGTAGGGAGGGGAAAGAGACGCGGGGCGGTTGGGAGGGGATAGAGAGACGCGGGGCGGTTGGGAGGGGATAGAGAGACGCGGGGCGGTAGGGAGGGGACAGAGACGCGGGGCGGTAGGGAGGGGACAGAGACGCGGGCAGTATGGAGGGGATAGAGAGACGCGGGCGGTAGGGAGGGGACAGAGAGACGCGGGCGGTAGGGAGGGGAAAGAGACGCGGGACGGTTGGGAGGGGATAGAGAGACGCGGGGCGGTAGGGAGGGGAAAGAGACGCGGGGCGGTTGGGAGGGGATAGAGAGATGCGGGGCGGTAGGGAGGGGACAGAGACGCGGGGCAGTAGGGAGGGACAGAGACGCGGGGCGGTAGGGAGGGGACAGAGACGCGGGGCGGTAGGGAGGGGAAAGAGACGCGGGGCGGTTGGGAGGGGATAGAGAGACGCGGGGCGGTAGGGAGGGGATAGAGAGACGCGGGGCGGTAGGGAGGGGACAGAGACGCGGGGCGGTAGGGAGGGGACAGAGACGCGGGCAGTAGGGAGGGGATAGAGAGACGCGGGGCGGTTGGGAGGGGATAGAGAGACGCGGGGCGGTAGGGAGGGGACAGAGACGCGGGGCAGTAGGGAGGGGATAGAGAGACGCGGGCGGTAGGGAGGGGACAGAGACGCGGGGCGGTTGGGAGGGGATAGAGAGACGCGGGGCGGTAGGGAGGGGAAAGAGACGCGGGGCGGTTGGGAGGGGATAGAGAGACGCGGGGCGGTAGGGAGGGGAAAGAGACGCGGGGCGGTTGGGAGGGGATAGAGAGACGCGGGGCGGTAGGGAGGGGACAGAGACGCGGGGCGGTAGGGAGGGGACAGAGACGCAGGGCGGTAGGGAGGGGACAGAGAGACGCGGGCAGTAGGGAGGGGATAGAGAGACGCGGGCGGTAGGGAGGGGACAGAGAGAGGCGGTGCGGTTGGGAGGGGATAGAGAGACGCGGGGCGGTAGGTAGGGGAAAGAGACGCGGGGCGGTTGGGAGGGGATAGAGAGACGCGGGGCGGTAGGGAGGGAAAAGAGACGCGGGGCGGTTGGGAGGGGATAGAGAGACGCGGGGCGGTTGGGAGGGGAAAGAGACGCGGGGCGGTTGGGAGGGGATAGAGAGACGCGGGGCGGTAGGGAGGGGACAGAGACGCGGGGCAGTAGGGAGGGACAGAGACGCGGGGCGGTAGGGAGGGGACAGAGAGACGCGGGCAGTAGGGAGGGGATAGAGAGACGCGGGCGGTAGGGAGGGGACAGAGAGACGCGGGCAGTAGGGAGGGGTAAGAGAGACGTGGGCGGTAGGGAGGGGACAGAGACGCGGGGCGGTTGGGAGGGGATAGAGAGACGCGGGGCGGTAGGGAGGGGAAAGAGACGCGGGGCGGTTGGGAGGGGACAGAGAGACGCGGGGCGGTAGGGAGGGGAAAGAGACGCGGGGCGGTTGGGAGGGGATACAGAGACGCGGGGCGGTAGGGAGGGGACAGAGACGCGGGCCGGTAGGGAGGGGACAGAGACGCGGGGCGGTAGGGAGGGGACAGAGAGACGCGGGCAGTAGGGAGGGGATAGAGAGACGCGGGCGGTAGGGAGGGGAAAGAGACGCGGGGCGGTTGGGAGGGGATAGAGAGACGCGGGGCGGTAGGGAGGGGACAGAGAGACGCGGGGCGGTAGGGAGGGGATACAGAGACGCGGGGCGGTAGGGAGGGTATAGAGAGGCTGGGCGGCAGGGAGGGGATAGAGAGACGCGGGGCGGTAGGGAGGGGACAGAGACGCGGGGCGGTAGGGAGGGGATAGAGAGGCGCGGGGCGGTAGGTAGGGGACAGAGACGCGGGGCGGTAGGGAGGGGACAGAGACGCGGGGCGGTTGGGAGGGGATAGAGAGACGCGGGGCGGTAGGGATGGGATACAGAGACGCGGGGCGGCAGGGAGGGTCCCCAGTGAGGAAGCTGATGAAGAAAGGGGGGGAAGTAGTGGAGGGGGCGGAGTTATGTAACGTGGTGACCAGACATACAGTGGCTAGGATGGGCGGAGGGACTCACCGTTGGGGCTGTGGGTGGCTGCTGCAGGCTGTGAATAGTCCAGTATCCAGAGGCGTCTGTACTATGACATTTCCTCCCCCAGGGCTCCCTCCCCCCCGCACGGCGAAATGGGGGCGTGGCCTAGAGTAAAAGAGGCGTGGCCTCACGGGTCTTTTCTCTCTCGCTCCGGGGGTGTTTCCAGCTTGCCTGTAGATGCTGGCAGCCCCCGGAGACTGCAGAGTGTGTGTGCCGGCTGTGTGACTGGAGGAGAGTGCTGCAGGAGATGACGTCACTGCAGCACTCGGCTCCTGACAGCTGGATGTGTGTGGAGGAGGCGGCGGGTCTGTGTACGAGGGGCAGGGAGGGCTATGAGAGCCTTCTCCTGCGCCACCCGTCCCTCCTAATGTGTATGCCGGGGGCAGCAGTTGTTGTTCGGCGCGCCGTGGCTGGTTAGCCAGATTTGCTGGGGGAGGGGGGGGGGGAGAAGAAGGGGTGTGACATAGACAG
The DNA here is from genome assembly GCF_028390025.1 of Pseudophryne corroboree. Taxonomy (NCBI): domain Eukaryota; kingdom Metazoa; phylum Chordata; class Amphibia; order Anura; family Myobatrachidae; genus Pseudophryne; species Pseudophryne corroboree. The sequence continues at coordinate 1,021,488,015 of NC_086445.1, forward strand.
GCAGCAGGAGCAGAGACTTGCTGCACATGTGGTGGGTGGGCTCTGTGACTCCGCCCACCGCTGTGACTCCGCCCAGCGTTACGGGCACAGAGTCACAGATTTCAGCAAATATATAGGAGATCATGATTATTCTCCAATTCAGAAATAGCCTTTCTCTCATCCTTACTCAAATTATCTCTACACTTTTTATCGGTTTTACACAATCCAGGTCCTTAAAAATAAGTTTAGAGAAGGTCTCAATATATGACCCTCGTGATTCTAATGGATAGAAATTTGAACCCTTCTTTAGACCAGTAAAATTCTTAATGTCTTCATCATATACCTTTTTCTTATCATTCCTCTCATTCTTCATAAAATGCCTTTTAAGGATTAAAGTTCTAATAAATTTATTAGCGTCAATAAATAACTCGAAATTATTTGGTTTTGTGTTAGGCGCAAAAGACAAACCCTTTTGCAGTAATTGAATTTCACCTGGTTTCAAATCATAATCAGATAAATTAAAAATACCTGTTAATGGTTCTGCTTTCTTTCTTTGTTTGTTCTTTCCTCCTCTCGTACCTCTCTTATTTCTTCCTGGATTTTTCTTTTTACACCAGACCTGGGACTGTGCAATTCTACTTTCTCGATGGGGTCTAAACGGTCTCTCCAGCTGTGGCCCCTCCGTAAAAAATCATTTTTATATCCCTCTCTCTTATTGGGAGTATTAAATGAAGCAAATCTATTTGTTAATGGGATTTTAGCTGTCTCTTTTTGATAATAACCCTTATACTTTTTGTATGGTACCTGTTGCCAACCGTTATCTCTATAGTTGTTCCTAAAACCACTCTGATTTCTATAGACATGTTCATTATTTCCGTCTATCTCACGTGTTTTACCATTCCTTTTTCTAACATTACCATTTTTATAATCAGTTAAATCACGTTGAAACTTTCTGACCTTCGTCTCTATAGTGTCCTTCTCTGTTTTTTTAATCCTAGCGTCACTCTCCAATTTTAATTCATTGAATTCTCTCATATCTTTAATTGGTTCAATTTTTTTTATTAATTTCAATTATCTCTGAGTCAATTTCTTTTAACTCGTGTTTCCTTTCTTTAATAATTAAACGTATGAGATCTTTTGAACAATTATCAAGTATTTCATACCAAGAGTCTATAAAGGTTTTCCTCTCATTACCAAACGTGGGTGCTTTAATAATACGTAAACCTCTAGGTATACGATCTGCTTCTAAATAGTGTTCCAATGTCGTTATCTCCCAGCTCATTTTAATCTCTTTAATTAAAAACTTTTCCATTTATGCACAAATGGCATCAAGATCACATTCGGTGTCATTTTTATTTATATTAGGCTTCACCATGTGATTCCCTAACTGTTCATTAAATATTTTATGACATTCTTCAAACCTCCTTTGTCTATTTTCCATTTTGACAAGGAGAAATCAACATACACAGAAGAAAAAGTGAAACCAACCACACAGATTGGGCCAGCAGATACAAATTAGCAAGACTAGATTCAAAATGCCGCAGTCATATAGTAACAACAAGTAAAAGAAAGAGCAAGATTGCGCAATGAGAATTGAAAAGTCTTTTTGTTGCAGTCCAAAGTTTGAAATGTAATTTGCCGCTGTCCTCCAGGAGTTACCGTACTCCTCAAAACATGTAAAAGAGAAAGAATGGAGGGCGCAATCGTGAGTAATAAATCAATAATAATTTACTGGCAAGCATCAACTCACTTACATTTCAAATAAGGGGTAACCGGTGCAATGAAGAAAACCAGTGCAGCCTCCGGAATGCTAACACTGGTGAACGCCGCTGCTCCTCTTAATCCCACAGTCACTGCGATATCCAGCTCCACGGACCGTACAACACAGACCTCACTCGGGTGCTCCGGTACTCGGGTCAAAAGTGTCACGTCACACGTCCTGCTGGCCACGCCCAACGCGTTTCATCACGGGACTTCGTCAGGGGGTGTGGTCAGCTTCAACATCTCATCTAATTTATACCAACACTGCAAAAAAAAGACTTTTCAATTCTCATTGCGCAATCTTGCTCTTTCTTTTACTTGTTGTTACTATATGACTGCGGCATTTTGAATCTAGTTTTGCTAATTTGTATCTGCTGGCCCAATCTGTGTGGTTGGTTTCACTTTTTCTTGTGTATGTTGATTTCTCCTTGTCAAAATGGAAAATAGACAAAGGAGGTTTGAAGAATGTCATAAAATATTTAATGAACAGTTAGGGAATCACATGGTGAAGCCTAATATAAATAAAAATGACACCGAATGTGATCTTGATGCCATTTGTGCACAAATGGAAAAGTTTTTAATTAAAGAGATTAAAATGAGCTGGGAGATAACGACATTGGAACAATATTTAGAAGCAGATCGTATACCTAGAGGTTTACGTATTATTAAAGCACCCACGTTTGGTAATGAGAGGAAAACCTTTATAGACTCTTGGTATGAAATACTTGATAATTGTTCAAAAGATCTCATACGTTTAATTATTAAAGAAAGGAAACACGAGTTAAAAGAAATTGACTCAGAGATAATTGAAATTAATAAAAAAATTGAACCAATTAAAGATATGAGAGAATTCAATGAATTAAAATTGGAGAGTGACGCTAGGATTAAAAAAACAGAGAAGGACACTATAGAGACGAAGGTCAGAAAGTTTCAACGTGATTTAACTGATTATAAAAATGGTAATGTTAGAAAATGGAATGGTAAAACACGTGAGATAGACGGAAATAATGAACATGTCTATAGAAATCAGAGTGGTTTTAGGAACAACTATAGAGATAACGGTTGGCAACAGGTACCATACAAAAAGTATAAGGGTTATTATCAAAAAGAGACAGCTAAAATCCCATTAACAAATAGATTTGCTTCATTTAATACTCCCAATAAGAAAGAGGGATATAGAAATGATTTTTTACGGAGGGGCCACAGCTGGAGAGACCATTTAGACCCCATCGAGAAAGTAGAATTGCACAGTCCCAGGTCTGGTGTAAAAAGAAAAATCCAGGAAGAAATAAGAGAGGTACGAGAGGAGGAAAGAACAAACAAACAAAGAAAGCAGAACCATTAACAGGTATTTTTAATTTATCTTATTATGATTTGAAACCAGGTGAAATTCAATTACTGCAAAAGGGTTTGTCTTTTGCGCCTAACACAAAACCAAATAATTTCGAGTTATTTATTGACGCTAATAAATTTATTAGAACTTTAACCCTTAAAAGGCATTTTATGAAGAATGAGAGGAATGATAAGAAAAAGGTATATGATGAAGACATTAAGAATTTTACTGGTCTAAAGAAGGGTTCAAATTTCTATCCATTAGAATCACGAGGGTCATATATTGAGACCCTCTCTAAACTTATTTTTAAGGACCTGGATTTATTGTGTAAAACCGATAAAAAGTGTAGAGATAATTTGAGTAAGGATGAGAGAAAGGCTATTTCTGAATTGGAGAATAATCATGATATTATTATAAAGATGGCAGATAAGGGAGGAGGTGTAGTTATTTTGAATAGAACAGATTATCTGGATGAATCTTTTAGATTACTTAATGATGAAAAAACCTATACCAGATTACCCTCTGATCCCACATCTAAAATAGTGGAAGAAATTAGGAATTTATTAGAGGAGGGTTTCAATAAAGGCTGTCTCAGTAGAGAAGAAATAAATTATATATCTAATCCACATCCAAGGTTAGCTATCTTTTATTATCTTCCTAAAATCCATAAACGATTAGAAAAGCCCCATGGCCGGCCTATAATCGCAGGGATTGACTCTGCTACTTCCAAATTATTGGAATTCGTTGATATTTATATTAAGAATTATGTTTTAGGTTTAAAATCCTTTATTAAAGATTCCACACATGTATTAAGGAACCTAGATACAATTAACTGGGATTTGGATTTTAGTTGGTGCATTATAGATGTTGAGTCGTTATATACTTGCATCCCGCATAAGGAAGGATTAGATGCTATTTATTTTTATCTATGTCAAGATGAAACCCTAAGTGAAGATCAAAGAAAGTTCATATTGGAATGAATTAAGTATGTTCTTAACAATAACTATTTTAAATTTCAGGGTGCTTTTTATAATCAGCTATGTGGGTGTGCAATGGGGACCCCGTATGCCCCGAGCTTTGCTAACCTTTATTTGGGTAAATGGGAAACAGAGGTGATTTTTGCTAATAACCCATTTCTAGAATTCATACATTCATTCTATAGATATATAGATGATAGATTCATTATTTGGAGGGGTAGTGAGAATGATTTTAATAATTTTATGGTATATCTTAATAAGAATTGTTATAATTTAAAATTTACCTCTAAATATCATAAGAATAAAATTGAATTTTTAGATTTGGTTTTAGATTCTTCTGACTGGTGTCCTGGTAAAAAGATTAATACATACACTTATGTGAAAAAGGTAGACAGCAACAATTATATTCATTTTAATAGCTGTCACCTGAAGAACTGGGTCACTCATATACCTTACTCTCAGTTTTTAAGGTTGAAAAGGAACTGTGTGGAAAAAGACAAGTATAATGAACAAGCTGCACTTTATAAAAATAGTTTTTTAGATAAACAATACCCAGTTGATCTGATTAATAGATGCAAAGAAAAAGCGGATATCCTGGAGAGGAATCAATTACTTGTGTATAAAGATAGGAATCAAATAAGAGAGAATAATACATTTATACCCTTTATTACGGGGTATAATACGAAGAGTAAAGAAATAAAAACTATTCTTAAAAATCATTGGGATGTCTTAACCCTAGATCCTATCTTAAATGAATTTTTACCTAAAGATCCAAAAATCGTATTTAGAAAAGCGAGATCCTTAAAAAATACACTGGCTCCTAGTAACTTAAAAAGTTTAACAGAGGAAACATGGCTGAAAAAATCACCGGTGACTGGGTGTTATCCTTGTAGCCATTGTAAAGTTTGCACTTTTGTTAGTAAGGAAAGGAAAAAAATATGGAATGTGGATAGAACTCGGTACTGGGATATAAAAAGTATGATTAACTGTCAAACAACCTCGGTAATTTACCTTTTAGAATGTAAGTGTGGAGCGCGATATGTTGGCAAAACTAAGCGCCAACTGAAAATTCGGATATTGGAGCATACCAAAAGTATCACCAATAAATTACTAGATCATAGTGTCCCGCGACATTTTCTTAATTGTAATGGAGGTGCACTCAGTCACTTTAGTTTTAAAGCTATCGAACATGTAAAATTAGGGGATAGAGGAGGTGATATTGCAAAGGAGTTGGGAAGAAGGGAAATGTATTGGATACACACTTTGAATACTATCAGCCCTTATGGGCTGAATGAGAATTATGATATTACCCTGTTTTTGCATTAGGATCCATTTGATGCGGAATGGGTTGTGGGGATACATTGAAGTTGGGCTATTCACCCCTTTGTGTCCTTATACACCTATTTCAGCTCATGGTGATATAATGCCTGGTTGTAGTATATCCCTTTTTGAACATACTCTTATATAAAGATAGTTTTTTATAACTACATGTGGATTTAAATATAAAGGGTTAAATTATTAATTGATTTTAAGCTCATTATTTTCCTTTTTAGATGTCGTTATTTCTATGTATTTTAACATTGTTTGTATTTTTTGCAAAATGCTATTATATATCTTGAATGTATTCTCTTTAATGTTTCAAATTTATTATGATAAGCTATGTCTATTAATTTGTTTAAGTCTTGTTTAAATTTGTATTGTTAATGGCTTAATTAGTACGGTGCAATATTGCGGTGTTGGTATAAATTAGATGAGATGTTGAAGCCGACCACACCCCCTGACGAAGTCCCGTGATGAAACGCTTTGGGCGTGGCCAGCAGGACGTGTGACGTGACACTTTTGACCCGAGTACCGGAGCACCCGAGTGAGGTCTGTGTTGAATGGTCCGATTTGATGGATATCGCAGTGACTGTGGGATTAAGAGGAGCAGCGGCGTTCACCAGTGTTAGCATTCCGGAGGCTGCACTGGTTTTCTTCATTGCACCGGTTTCCCCTTATTTGAAATGTATGTGAGTTGATGCTTGCCAGTAAATTATTATTGATTTATTACTCACGATTGCGCCCTCCATTCTTTCTCTTTTATATAAATACATATATACACATACATACAAATATATACATATATACACACATAGACCCCTTTGTTCGGAACAGCAGGGTCCACAGTGACTTAATACGTTATTATTATGCACTAATCATGTACTAAATGCTCTTTTTTTTCCGGATCTCATCAGGAAACATTATGGGCGACATAGGAATTAGCATCTGTCGGTATCAGGGAGTAGTAACTGGGCAAAATAACCTGTTTGCGACCCCGAGGGGTCTGAGGGAAATATAGCTATGAACAAGACATCCTTAGATATTTTTACGTAGGTGTCTATTACACCAAATGATGCAACCTTATTATATATATATATATATATATATATATATAAACTGAAAAAAAATGAAGGCGCACTCATTGAGTCTAGATATCAAGTATAATTTACTGAAGGTAACAAGCTCACGTACATCAGAGGTATAAAATCACCAGCATGCAGAAGAAATCCCTGCTGCCTTCGGAGCAGTTTCTATGTATCGAATGAACAATGTTGGCAACATTGTTTAACAGAAGCGCCTGCACTCACAGCCAATATATATATATATATATATATATACATATATAGCCCTTTCTGATATGCATCACATTATTATGCATTTTTTTACCCAGTCATATATTGGTGGTGTCGACAGGGCCACCCACCCACGTCTGTGTCCCTAATATAATTTTCTCTTGGGAAAAACATTCATCCACCTACATGTTGACACACATGTATCAAGTACCATCAGAGGTCGGTGGTGCCGACAGGGTCACTCCCACAGCCCTTTGTGGGAAGCACTCCGCCCCAGACATGCCGACACATGTGTACCAAACATGTCAGAGAGACACAGATAGCTTGCCAGCTAATAACTCAGCGCTTAATCAACAGTTCTGAACACTATAGAATGCCCCAAACCTGCAGCGCTTTTATATTAAACACATATTGCACAAATTTTACTGTAACCCCCCCCCCCCCGCCCCCCCGTTTTGCACCATGATACTGTCAGCAGTGTGAGGAAGGACTAGCATCTCTGCAAGAGAAAATGGCGCTGGCTGTATGAGCTGTGAGGGCTAAGCCTCGCCCCCGCTTTGGTCCCGCTATTTTTGTTAAAAATCTTTATACTGGCGGGGGTTAGGACAGTGCCCTGGCACCTATGTCTCCTGTTGCCAGTCTTATATTGAGGTATATATGCTGCCCAGGGCGCCCCCCCAACATCCACCCCACCCCCACCCCCGCACACACACACGCGCCCTGCACTCTGGAGTGCTTCTGTGTGTGGTAGCAAGGCGCGCAGCGTGCGATCGTTGTGCGGTACCTCAGAAACCATCACTGAAGTCTTCTTTGCTTCTTCTACTCACCTGTCTTCCGACCTCTGGGAATGAGCCCCTAGGCGTACCTAGTGATCAAACCCTCAGGAGCTAATGGTGTGCTGTAGCCAAAGAAGAAGAGCCTTGAACCTCACAGAAGTAGGTCTGACTTCTCTCCCCTAAGTCCCACGAAGCAGGGAGCCTGTTGCCAGCAGTTCTCCCTGAAAATAAAAAACCTAACATAAGTCTTTTTCAGAGAAACTCAGTAGAGCTCCTCAGAGTGCATCCAGTCTCACTAGGCACAGATTCTAAACTGGAGTCTGGAGGAGGGGCATAGAGGGAGGAGCCAGGTCACACCCTTTGAAAGTTTTAAAGTGCCCATGTCTCCTGCGGATCCCGTCTATACCCCATGGTTCTTGAAGTGACCCCAGCATCCTCTACGGACTAAGAGAAAAGGATTTACCTAAAGGAATAGGTATTAAAATCCTATTGTTTCCACTTTTTTTTTTTAAAAAAGTCCCCTAAAATGACCCAAATATATACTTATACCTATTTTTATGCACCCCAAATTTACTGAGAGCACTTAGTTTGCTTCAAAAATCTACTTTCTATCATTTTTTCACAGTTTAAAAAAAATGCATATAACAGCAATTTGACCCTATTTAATAACAACAATTAGTTATATTATGGCCACTAATAGGGGGAGATTCAAATGTTTGAGAAGTCAGTTGAAAGTCTTAAAGTGCTCATGACTCCTGCGGATCCCGTCTATACCCCATGGTTCTTGAAGTGACCCCAGCATCCTCTAAGACGTATGAGAAAGACTGATTACTCCCACCTGCAAGCCAAAAAAACACTTGTCCCACTCATAAAGCACCCCCATATACCTTTACCATACCTTGTACCCCAATTTCCATAACTTTGCACTTTTTAACACCAACAATGACGTGTCATTATTGGCCAAATAAAAATAGTTAAAAACTTCTAAGTGCCTAAGTAGTCATTCAGGGGGTGTCCCAGGGTTCTCAACCAAATCCCGCCATTTTTACCTTAAAATAGAGATTTTGCACTACTTATCACCTGCTCAGAGATGGTGAAGAGAAATCCGCGATAAACCCTATGGAGACTTATCGCCGACAACATATCACCACTAATAGGATACCGAATTATCGCATTTGCAATAATTTATCGCAAAACTGGGATATCACAGCTAATTGGATACCCCCCTAGTGTTTCTCCTGTAGCCAGATCTGTATGGGTACTGCCATATTGGATTGACCAGCTGATTTTGGATTTGTCCAATTGACAAGGAACTAGTTCCCACATGACTTGAGTCACCAATGACTGTTCGGAGTGCCCTACTTAAACCCCTCAGTTGCACCTACTCATTGCCTGTACATCCTGCACCTTACCTGTTCCTGTCAGCAGCTCCACTTCGGGTTCCTGTTTTATTACCAGCGACGGCTGCTCACCCTGGGCCTCAGGGCCAACCAAAGACTGAAGGGGGGGGGGGCGACCAATGGGAATCTGAGGACAGGTTTATTGAAGATAGACCAGCTAAGCACTGCATGCCTGTGCCCATGCGTTCTGTGGCTGCTGAATCAAAACCTGATAACTATTACTGAAATAATAAGAATTTACTTACCGATAATTCTATTTCTCGTAGTCTGTAGTGGATGCTGGGGACTCCGTCAGGACCATGGGGAATAGCGGCTCCGCAGGAGACAGGGCACAAAAGTAAAAGCTTTAGGATCAGGTGGTGTGCACTGGCTCCTCCCCCTATGACCCTCCTCCAAGCCTCAGTTAGGATACTGTGCCCGGACGAGCGTACACAATAAGGAAGGATTTTGAATCCCGGGTAAGACTCATACCAGCCACACCAATCACACTGTACAACCTGTGATCTGAACCCAGTTAACAGCATGATAACAGCGGAGCCTCTGAAAAGATGGCTCACAACAATAATAACCCGATTTTTGTAACAATAACTATGTACAAGTATTGCAGACAATCCGCACTTGGGATGGGCGCCCAGCATCCACTACGGACTACGAGAAATAGAATTATCGGTAAGTAAATTCTTATTTTCTCTGACGTCCTAAGTGGATGCTGGGGACTCCGTCAGGACCATGGGGATTATACCAAAGCTCCCAAACAGGCGGGAGAGTGCGGATGACTCTGCAGCACCGAATGAGAGAACTCCAGGTCCTCCTCAGCCAGGGTGTGCCCCTGACCAAGTAGCAGCTCGGCAAAGTTGTAAAGCCGAGACCCCCCGGGCAGCCGCCCAAGATGAGCCCACCTTCCTTGTGGAATGGGCATTTACATATTTTGGCTGTGGCAGGCCTGCCACAGAATGTGCAAGCTGAATTGTACTACACATCCAACTAGCAATCGTCTGCTTAGAAGCAAGAGCACCCAGTTTATTGGGTGCATACAGGATAACAGCAAGTCAGTTTTCCTGACTCCAGCCGTCCTGGAAACCTATATTTTCAGGGCCCTGACAACATCTAGCAACTTGGAGTCCTCCAAGTCCCTAGTAGCCGCAGGTACCACAATATGCTGGTTCAGGTGAAACGCTGACACCACCTTAGGGAGAAACTGGGGACGAGTCCGCAGCTCTGCCCTGTCCGAATGGACAATCAGATATGGGTTTTTGTGAGACAAAGCCGCCAATTCTGACACTCGCCTGGCCGAGGCCAGGGCCAACAGCATGGTCACTTTCCATGTGAGATATTTCAAATCCACAGATTTGAGCGGTTTAAACCAATGTGATTTGAGGAATCCCAGAACTACGTTGAGATCCCACAGTGCCACTGGAGGCACAAAAGGGGGTTGTATATGCAGAACTCCCTTGACAAACTTCTGGACTTCAGGAACTGAAGCCAATTCTTTCTGGAAGAAAATCGACAGGGCCGAAATTTGAACCTTAATGGACCCCAATTTGAGGCCCATAGACACTCCTGTTTGCAGGAAATGCAGGAATCGACCAAGTTGAAATTTCTTCGTGGGGCCTTCCTGGCCTCACACCACGCAACATATTTTTGCCACATGTGGTGATAATGTTGTGCGGTCACCTTCTTCCTGGCTTTGACCAGGGTAGGAATGACCTCTTCCGGAATGCCTTTTTCCCTTAGGATCCGGCGTTCAACCGCCATGCCGTCAAACGCAGCCGCGGTAAGTCTTGGAACAGACATGGTACTTGCTGAAGCAAGTCCCTTCTTAGCGGCAGAGGCCATGAGTCCTCTGTGAGCATCTCTTGAAGTTCCGGGTACCAAGTCCTTCTTGGCCAATCCGGAGCCATGAGTATAGTTCTTACTCCTCTACGTCTTATAATTCTCAGTACCTTGGGTATGAGAAGCAGAGGAGCGAACACATACACCGACTGGTACACCCACGGTGTTACCAGAACGTCCACAGCTATTGCCTGAGGGTCTCTTGACCTGGCGCAATACCTGTCCAGTTTTTTGTTCAGGCGGGACGCCATCATGTCCACCTTTGGTCTTTCCCAACGGTTCGCAATCATGTGGAAGACTTCCCGATGAAGTCCCCACTCTCCCGGGTGGAGGTCATGCCTGCTGAGGAAGTCTGCTTCCCAGTTGTCCACTCCCGGAATGAACACTGCTGACAGTGCTATCACATGATTTTCCGCCCAGCGAAGAATCCTTGCAGTTTCTGCCATTGCCCTCCTGCTTCTTGTGCCGCCCTGTCTGTTTACGTGGGCGACTGCCGTGATGTTGTCCCACTGGATCAATACCGGCTGACCTTGAAGCAGAGATCTTGCTAAGCTTAGAGCATTGTAAATTGCCCTTAGCTCCAGTATATTTATGTGGAGAGAAGTCTCCAGACTTGATCACACTCCCTGGAAATTTTTTCCCTGTGTGACTGCTCCCCAGCCTCTGAGGCTGGCATCCGTGGTCACCAGGACCCAGTCCAGAATGCCGAATCTGCGGCCCTTTAGTAGATGAGCACTCTGCAGCCACCACAGAAGAGACACCCTTGTCCTTGGAGACAGGGTTATCCGCTGATGCATCTGAAGATGCGATCCGGACCATTTGTCCAGCAGATCCCACTGAAAAGTTCTTGCGTGAAATCTGCCGAATGGAATCGCTTCGTAAGAAGCCACCATTTTTCCCAGGACCCTTGTGCAATGATGCACTGACACTTTTCCTGGTTTTAGGAGGTTCCTGACTAGCTCGGATAACTCCCTGGCTTTCTTCTCCGGGAGAAACACCTTATTCTGGACTGTGTCCAGAATCATCCCTAGGAACAGCAGACGTGTCGTCGGAAACAGCTGCGATTTTGGTATATTTAGAATCCACCCGTACTGTCGTAGAACTACTTGAGATAGTGCTACTCCGACCTCCAACTGTTCTCTGGACCTTGCCCTTATCAGGAGATCGTCCATTTTCTTTGAAGAAGAATCATCATTTCGGCCATTACCTTGGTAAAGACCCGGGGTGCCGTGGACAATCCAAACGGCAGCGTCTGAAACTGATAGTGACAGTTCTGTACCACGAACCTGAGGTACCCTTGGTGAGAAGGGCAAATTGGGACATGGAGGTAAGCATCCTTGATGTCCAGGGACACCATATAGTCCCCTTCTTCCTGGTTCGCTATCACTGCTCTGAGTGACTCCATCTTGATTTGAACCTTTGTATGTAAGTGTTCAAAGATTTCAGATTTAGAATAGGTCTCACCGAGCCGTCTGGCTTCAGTACCACAATATAGTGTGGAATAATACCCCTTTCCTTGTTGTAGGAGGGGTACTTTGATTATCACCTGCTGGGAATACAGCTTGTGAATTGTTTCCAATACTGCCTCCCTGTCGGAGGGAGACGTTGGTAAAGCAGACTTCAGGAACCTGCGAGGGGGAGACGTCTCGAATTTCCAATCTGTACCCCTGGGATACTACTTGTAGGATCCAGGGGTCCACTTGCGAGTGAGCCCACTGCGTGCTGAAACTCTTGAGACGACCCCCCACCGCACCTGAGTCCGCTTGTACGGCCCCAGCGTCATGCTGAGGACTTGGCAGAAGCGGTGGAGGGCTTCTGTTCCTGGGAATGGGCTGCCTGCTGCAGTCTTCTTCCCTTTCCTCTATCCCTGGGCAGATATGACTGGCCTTTTGCCCGCTTGCCCTAATGGGGACGAAAGGACTGAGGCTGAAAAGACGGTGTCTTTTTCTGCTGAGATGTGACTTGGGGTAAAAAAGGTGGATTTTCCAGCTGTTGCCGTGGCCACCAGGTCCGATGGACCGACCCCAAATAACTCCTCCCCTTTATACGGCCATACTTCCATGTGCCGTTTGGAATCTGCATCACCTGACCACTGTCGTGTCCATAAACATCTTCTGGCAGATATGGACATCGCACTTACTCTTGATGCCAGAGTGCAAATATCCCTCTGCGCATCTCGCATATATAGAAATGCATCCTTTAAATGCTCTATAGTCAATAAAATACTGTCCCTGTCAAGGGTATCAATATTTTCAGTCAGGGAATCCGACCGAGCCACCCCAGCGCTGCACATCCAGGCTGAGGCGATCGCTGGTCGCAGTATAACACCAGTATGTGTGTATATACTTTTTAGGATATTTTCCAGCCTCCTATCAGCTGGCTCCTTGAGGGCGGCCGTATCTGGAGACGGTAACGCCACTTGTTTTGATAAGCGTGTGAGCGCCTTATCCACCATAAGGGGTGTTTCCCAACGCGCCCTAACTTCTGGCGGGAAAGGGTATAACGCCAATAATTTTCTATCGGGGGAAACCCACGCATCATCACACACTTCATTTAATTTATCTGATTCAGGAAAAACTACAGGTAGTTTTTTCACACCCCACATAATACCCTTTTTTGTGGTACTTGTAGTATCAGAAATATGTAACACCTCCTTCATTGCCCTTAACATGTAACGTGTGGCCCTAATGGAAAATACGTTTGTTTCTTCACCGTCGACACTGGAGTCAGTGTCCGTGTCTGTGTCGACCGACTGAGGTAAATGGGCGTTTTAAAGCCCCTGACGGTGTTTGAGACGCCTGGACAGGTACTAATTGGTTTGCCGGCCGTCTCATGTCGTCAACCGACCTTGCAGCGTGTTGACATTATCACGTAATTCCCTAAGTAAGCCATCCATTCCGGTGTCGACTCCCTAGAGAGTGACATCACCATTACAGGCAATTGCTCCGCCTCCTCACCAACATCGTCCTCATACATGTCGACACACACGTACCGACACACAGCACACACACAGGGAATGCTCTGATAGAGGACAGGACCCCACTAGCCCTTTAGGGAGACAGAGAGAGAGTTTGCCAGCACACACCAAAACGCTATAATTATACAGGGACAACCTTATATAAGTGTTTTCCCTTATAGCATCTTAATATATAATAATATCGCCAAATAAGTGCCCCCCCTCTCTGTTTTAACCCTGTTTCTGTAGTGCAGTGCAGGGGAGAGCCTGGGAGCCTTCCCACCAGCAGTTCTGTAAGGGAAAATGGCGCTGTGTGCTGAGGAGAATAGGCCCCGCCCCCTTTTCGGCGGGCTTCTTCTCCCGTTTCTCTGACAACCTGGCAGGGGTTAAATACATCCATATAGCCCCAGAGGCTATATGTGATGTATTTTTAGCCAGCATAGGTACTTTAATTGCTGCCCAGGGCGCCCCCCCCAGCGCCCTGCACCCTCAGTGACCGCTGGTGTGAAGTGTGCTGACAACAATGGCGCACAGCTGCAGTGCTGTGCGCTACCTCATGAAGACTGAGAAGTCTTCAGCCGCCGATTTCTGGACCTCTTCTCTCTTCAGCATCTGCAAGGGGGTCGGCGGCGCGGCTCCGGTGACCCATCCAGGCTGTACCTGTGATCGTCCCTCTGGAGCTAATGTCCAGTAGCCTAAGAAGCCAATCCATCCTGCACGCAGGTGAGTTCACTTCTTCTCCCCTAAGTCCCACGTTGCAGTGAGCCTGTTGCCAGCAGGACTCACTGAAAATAAAAAACCTAACAAAACTTTTACTCTAAGCAGCTCAGGAGAGCCACCTAGATTGCACCCTTCTCGGCCGGGCACAAAAACCTAACTGAGGCTTGGAGGAGGGTCATAGGGGGAGGAGCCAGTGCACACCACCTGATCCTAAAGCTTTTACTTTTGTGCCCTGTCTCCTGCGGAGCCGCTATTCCCCATGGTCCTGACGGAGTCTCCAGCATCCACTTAGGACGTCAGAGAAAATTTTATATAAACAATAAATGAAAATGTGAAGCAATAAAATATCACGAGGCTTAGACAGAAGTGCTTCTCTTACTCCTAAATTGTATATATAATGAAGCATTCACTAGATGAGGAGCGATATTCTGCTCTTACATATACTGTAGCGTGTATCCATTTCCTGTGTGGAGATAATAATGACACCGCGGAAGTAATAGCGGTCATTGTGTATGTGACGATGCAGCAACAAACATACCCAGCGCGGGCTCGTAATCCTGACCGTTTCCTCCGGCCAACCTTCTGCTTTCCTATCACTCACCCTGTGGCATCTGATTAGATCTCTACAGTTTCAGAATTGGTCGGATATTGGCTGTCTCAGAAGACATCGTTCTATTTGATAACTAAAGCGTCTCACGTTCCCTTGCAAAACACTGATTTATAATATAACAATATACTGTACAATATAACATTTTACAAGGTTTAACATTATAGAATTTTCTATCCTCATTACTATATCCTGGAAATGTCTTCGAGAACAACTTGTTGTTATTATACTTATAAAGAACCAGCATATTACTTAGTGCTGTACAGATGGAGTCACACTCATCTAGGCTTCTCTGCTGCACCTAGGTGCACCAAGGGTTATTAGCATAAGCCTTTCATCTATTGTTCTCAGCTGCAATACAATACAGAGAGAACAATACAGCAGGGGATTAAGTCCGACTGCCCTGGCTCCATTAATCCTATTAAAGGGATAGACAGAACTGCCTGGAGCCTGTACCCATGGATATTTATCCCCATCACCACCCGCTGTTGTTACACAGTTACCTTACCTATTAAGGGGCTGATTCCTAGCTGGACGCAAGGCCAAACACGGATAGGTCCCCCCTGGCGATCTGTAACCTGTGCATGCTCCATAGAAAGTAATCACTGACTGCGCATGTGCTGCACATAGCATACGCACAGGGACCGAGCTGAGAAGAGCAGAGGGTTTGACCTGTGCATGCAGTGTCGGACTGGGGCATGCAGGGCCCACCAGGGGGATGCAGTGGTAGGGGCCCATGTTAGGGGTGTGGCTAGTCTGAAGAAGGGGTGTGGCCTGCCACCTCATTGGTCTGACTAACCATTAGAGAGTGCAATGTCTGGGCCCCTTCATAAATATAAACAGTAATTCAGCTGCTGCATGCATGATAATGTACCAGATTAATAACAGCAATGCATTGTAGAAAATACACATAGTCCAGTATAATGTAACATATGTATAATGTATAATTCAAGTGCACAGTCTGGAACCTGATCCTTAGAGCAGGAGGTGGGCCCCCAGGCAGTGGGGCCCACCGGTGGTTTCCCCTGTACCCCTGTGGGCCAGTCCAAGCCTGTGTGCATGGCAGGGTCACTCTTCCATGAAATGGGCATTTCTAGGGGGAAACTAGGCAGCTACCGTGGGACCCCATGGAGCAGATCTGTCTCATAGGAATGACATGGGACTGTGGGGGGCATGAAGGCCATCTTCTGCATTCCTCTGAGGTGTGTGGGTGGAGGTGGAACATCTGTAGGAGATGGATCTTATGCACTCTACAAGCGGCGGGAGTAAATCCCCGATACTTCTGATGATGGTTGTGGCTGCGGATGGAAGCAATTGGTTGGGATCCACAAGCCTGGATTCTCACAAATGGGGATGCCGGCTACTCCCATTAGCGTATGGTAGTAATCTGACTGCCGCAGCTGTATGGGAAAGAAGTCATAGATGCGTCCAACTCCACATCAGGCCCTACATGCCTCCTCCTTCTCCTTCAGCAACCAGTTACACATAAGACCCCTAACAAAGTGTTTCTGAAAACTTTTACTTGGCTTTTACAAGACTGAAACACTCTGTATCATGTACGGTATGTGTGAAATAAGAGTAATCAGGGGTCCCATAACCCCCCACACCTTACTCATCTACTACAGCAGACCTTGTTGGACATCTAGCTGAGCATGGCATATCTTTGTGGTTTTTGAAAAAACAACATTTGATACATTTTGCAAGTGGGATAGAACATAACACATCCACAGCTGCTTTTAAAAGTCAGTCAAGCTTTATTGAACATTCCAAGTACTAAAAAATTGTTGCGGGGGGCAGCATTCCCACCTCCTGAATCACAAGCCTGTGCAGTGCTACGTACCTTCACACCGAGCATCACCTGTCTGTAGCATTACTGAAAGTTTGGTAATGTCCGTTCCACTCAGTGCTGGATTTTACCTGGATGCTGGATGGTTGATGTCTAACCCCCCCACCCTCCGCCCACACACTCCCCCCATTCCTACCAGTTAGAGGGCATTGCTAGACCTATGGCACCTCAAAGCAAAATTCAACCCCCGCCCCCCTACCCAACTACTCAGTGTGGGCCAGGTGTTCACCAGTTGCGGATCCGGTGGGGGGGGGGGGGGGGGGGGTGGCAATCTTTCCCATTACACTCAGTCACAGCCACATCATACTGCAGCTACGGGCAGAGGCGGTGTGGCAACCACTTACAGTTAAACTATATATAACTATATATATATATATATATACAACCATACTGCTAGGTGACTTGTTTGTGAATCATAGTCTGCTTACGTTATCACATTATTATTTCATAGACAATTAGAATAAGGGAGACTATATAATGTTTTAAAATATATATTTTTGTTTATAATACCTACTAAATGTTAATCAGCGTTAACTTAATCCTGTATGTCAACATATATGCAAAAAATAACTCAGCCTAGTAGTATGGCTCTAGCAGGAGACATGGGTGAGTGGGTAAGTCATACTGTGTGTATGGTATGTGGCTGGCCACAGCACTGTAAGGAGCTGCCACTGGCTACACTGCAACCACTTTCTGTTCTTTTCCACATGTTTCTTTCAAGTATTGAATTATGTTTTTCACTATTCATCCACTGGAGGTATTGGCTGATGTATTAGGTGTACAGTCATGAGACCACTCTGTTCCCACCTACCAACAGCCACGTAACCCCGAGTGTTACATCATTTGGATCCATAGTAAATATTGAACATTTCTGTGATATTTATATATTATGTGTGTGTGGAAGAACGAGGCAGCACTCCAAGACTTATGATAAAATACATTTTAGTGCACACTACAAAGTGCAGGCATTACCAGTGTATTTAGTAATTATATTAAAGTATAAGTATTTAGTAATGCCTGCACTTTGTAGTGTGCACTAAAATGTATTTATTCATAAGTCTTGGAGTGCCGCCTCGTTCTTCCACATATACAGGGGGTTGCCATACCCCAGGAGTGCACACAAGCAAGCTATTGGATTTGGGGTTCAGCTGCTCTGTTGGAGTGTCGGGTCTGGACTGTTATATATATATTAGCTGTTCCACTCGTTCTTCGCACGGGAGTTTCTGATATTCATGGTTGTACATATAAATGAGTGTTAATAATTTGGTAAATCTACAGTATAGAGTTGTAAATTTGAGGCGTCTTAATGTAAGTGAATATGAATCCATGGTTCTTGGTGGTAGCAGATACGGTAAAAAGTAACAGGACCATTTTTGTTGTTTATTACATTCTACATACTGGAGGTGCAATCCAAATGTTGATCCGTTTGGGCGTTATCATTCCCGCAACGCAAGCCATGCATCGGTAATGTCGTCATTATGTCAACCCCCCTTTTCATTCCCTTAGGGGAGGTTTAGTAAAATTCTAATTGTGTAGTTTTCCTATTTCCCACCTGAAGATACCTATGTTACATTTCAGCTTCCTAACATATCGGGAAGTAAGAGAATTAGTGATGAGTCAGTCAAATCAGTGAGTGAGTGAGTGAGTGAGGCTATATATATAGCTATATATATATATATATATATATATACACATAGATAGATAGATAGATAGATAGATAGATAGATAGATAGATAGATAGATAGATACAATAAACAACACAAATAATTTAGATATTAGAACACTATGTACAGGTGACACGCGGGGACCTCAGCAATAGTCCTTCTGAGTCCAGTTGTCTGATGTCCACTTTTTCTCATCTGAGAGTTCGTTTGTAGAATTATAAATTGTATTCACTTTTTGGGTGAAACTTGCGTACGGCTCCACCTCTTCTATAATCTGACAATAAAATATATATTCACATTAGTCAGTAACAAATGAATAACAGATTCACGTTAATCACCAACCAACATTCCAAATTTATACATTGTATTTGTAACACATTAGGACATGCTCTCAGTACAGTACCTTACGTACCTGTCATCCTAATAATACCCCTTTCACACCGCCAGCTTTGAACACGTTATTGCACGTGAGTGCGCATTACCCATGTTGCTGTGCGGTGTGAAAGGGCCCAGTTGGAATAATCCGGGTTGAGTGACCCGGTATTCCAACTCGGGTAGCCAGCAGGGTTGAACATGTGTTCTCGCTGTGCTTTGTGAACAGGAACCGGTTCGATGCAACCCGTTTTCCGTTAACTGTGTGTGGACGGGCGGCGCATGGAGATCATGTGACCCTGGGACAGGGGCGAATTTAGGGGTCATGGCACCCCTCGGCACAACAGTAATGGCTGCCCACCTCTGCCTAGTTTTAATATTTAAATTGATCGGTTATAAGCCCTCATTAGATGATTGGCAATTTAATAATAAAAAAGCCATGAACTGTAACATTTTGTTTTTATTTGTAATTATTTATACATATTTACGAAGTAGGACAGCTTACAGGGGCAGTCGTACCCATTTATACTCCACACAAGATGCCGTATGGTACAGTAGAGTGGAAATATTTTGCAGTTACTGGTAAATTTCGGTCAGACAGTACCAAACAAGCATCCAAATGCTGCCCCCTGGCAAGTGCTGCCCCTAGACACGTGCCTAATAAATTCACCACTGCCCTGGGACCTCCTGTGTCAGGCCCCCCGGGTGCCTCCTGCCTCAGGTGGTGTGAAAGGGGTATAAGTGTCGACCATTACACTATTGATCCATTGAGCCTCATCCAGCTCCTAGTGCTCTGAGTATAGACTACTTATCCTGTTCCCTTATCCAATCAGCATCATTTCTGTATCTTGTTATTAGTGACAGTTGTACCGTGTATGTTCTCTTGAGCTCTTAATTACTGTGAGGAAATAACACAGCCCCCCTCCCCCTAGTCTTATACAGTGTGTTGTATGAGTGGACGCAGTGTCTTACTATCTCACTTTATTTGTGTAGAGTACTGGATGCTAAGATAGGGAGTATTCTGCTGCCCCAACTTTTTTATAGAATACAGTAGTTATTTGATAGCTACAATATTGATACCACATGCCCCTATACTGTATAGATAATATGTGAATAATAAGTGATAATATGTGCAATGTTTCACACTAACACCAACTGAGGAATCACGCAATCCTCTTATCTCTTTCTTTCTGAGATTGGGGGTGTGATGTAATCTGTAAACATCTTCCGTCCTATGGGGAGCTGTCCATTCCCAGATTACATTTTGGGGATATTGAATTAATGTTTTTGTAATTTAATAAAACGAACCAAGTTCACATAAACCTGACTAGATGCCACGTATTTGGAGACAAATGTACAAATGCAACTTTTTTGTGTGTTACTGTAGGAGAACATTTCAGTAGCATCCTATTTGCCCTCACCACATTGGGATTTTCTTGCACGTCTTCGGTGTTGTCCTTTTCCATACCTAGACAAGGCCTGGTGAATAAAAATATGAGCATGTGATATTTTTACATTTTTATGACTATATATATATATATATATATATAACTTGCAACTGTACATATGTACAAACCTGCAATGTAAATGCTGTTCTATGATATCCTGCTTCTACTGTTGCTGGGTTACAGGTAATCATACGGTTTTGCAGACCAAGATGTTATTCTCTCAGGTGTGGGATGATAGATAGGACAGTCGATAGATAGACACCATATGTTAGACAGACATTAGGTAGACATGGTCAGAAGGTCAACATGAAAACGGTAGACAGTACAAAAGATCGACAGGGTCAAAAGTTCGACATGAAAATGGTTGACACAAAAAAGTTAGGCACCATTTTTTTTTTGCATTTTTGTCATTTTTGTGGATAGTTTTGTCATCTGGGACCCCCAATTGTAGAAAAAGACATTCGCTCGCCACGCTTCAGGCTCGGTGACTCGACACAAGGTTTATAACCAGCTCTATGCCGACATGGATAGAGAATGTATGAAATAGTCAAAAAACATGTAAACATTTTTTCAAAAACTGTCTACTTTTTTTATTTCTACCATTTTCATGTCGACCTTTTGACCTTGTTGACCTTTTGTAGTGTCTACCTTTTTCATGTCGACCTTTTGACCCCTGTCAACCTAATGTCAGTCTAAGATATGGGGCCAAATGTAATAGAGTGAGAGTTTCAGAAAGTGAGAGATGTGGTAAGGTTTTTCAGGTTATTTTTAAAGCGGCAATCATTTATACTGCAAAACCAAGTTGATCTTGCTGTGTAAATGATTGCCACTTTAAAAAAACGGCAAATCCTTACCAAATCTCTCACTTTTTGAAACTCTCACTCTATTACATTTGGCTCATTGTGTCTATCTATTGACTGTTTCACTAGACACTGTCTATCTTTCATCCGGATACCACTCTCTCCAGGGGGTAAATTTACTAAAGGTCGATATAAAAATCGTTGTTATGTTTCAGGCTGTAACGTGCACATTCACTAGCAGAGTATTTTTTATATTGATTTTTTAAATGTTGCTAAATGTGCGAAAAACATCACTTTAGATTGATTTTAAATCAATTAAAATTGACCTTTCAACAATGTATCCCCAAGATTCCAAGTATGTACCATCTCCTTAATGAATAGAGATCAGACACCTGCAGTCAAAGAGGCAATTATATTCAACACAACACAGGCCTGGATTTGAATTTAACACAATTGCCCCTTTAAATTCAGGCGTGGACCTGCTGAAGACGCTGTGGCTTTGAAAATTGTGCAGCATAGTGAGTTTAGCTCATATCATTCTGTAGACCAAAATTATTGAAATAATATATAGCCGTGGAGAAGACACATTTTGGGGGAAAACCCTAACCTAGTTGGAGGACCCATAAGATTTTATCTCAGCAAACACTGTATGAGTCACTAATACCCCTTTCACATCACACAAATAACCCGGTACCGACAAGGCATATTGCCGTGTCGAACCGGGTCAGTGTGCGATGTGAAAGCACACTGGCCGATTTAGCGGGTCGCCTGACCCGGTAAATCAACCCGGTAAAAAAGAAGGGTTTTACCCGGGTTGATTACCGGGTCAGGTGCGGTGTGAATGGGAGCTGTGTCGATGCGACACGGTTCCCATTCACAGCATAGGGAGAGGCGGCGCAGGAGATGAGCTCATCCCCCGGCGCCGCCTCCACCCCCGCCCCTGCTGCTGCTGCTCCCTCCGCTGCTATGGCAACCGACCCGGTATATTGCCGGGTCGGAAAGCCAGCAGCGGAGTGCAAATGCCGGATCCCACCCGGTAAGTACACGTTTGTCTTACCGGGTAGGATCCGGCATTTGCAGTCTGAATGCAGCATATCTCTATCTCTGTACCTTTATTAGGACATACACTATGTTACAATGTACAGCTGTGTATTTGGGCCAAGTTTACCTTATTTTACCTGTACTGTGTGTTAATTATCTGAATCAAGATTCACTCAATAAACAGCGCTGCTTATAAATAAAGAATAATACACATTATCTGACATTTCCATCTGGACTACTGAAAGAAAGAAAATGTATATTTGAACCCCACAGGAGAAAATGTAAAGTATTGCAATTTAATTTAATTTTATATAGAAAAAAAGTAACTTTAGCATGTATTCATAATTATCAAGACTCTCTCTGGTGCATATACTTCAATATATTAAATTACATACAGTTATCACTAACACTATCAAGTCCCACAAAATGACACCAATAAAACATAAAAAAGTGTGTCGACCATTTCCATGTTGACCTTTTGATCCTGGCAAACTAATGCCTGTCGACCATATGGCGTCGACCTATAGACTATCGAATAACTGTATAACTATTTAATAACTGGCATACAGTAGGTCGGGTATAAATACTATTAGTTTTGAGCTGGATACATCTTAAGATTAATCAATGCATACAATGTAAATACACTTTAATTTCTGTATTTTCTCTGTACATTACATGCCTAATGGGATTCTACTCTAGATCAGTTCATTACCACCTAGCTAAATGCACTTTTCTGTGCTTAGTCCTTTTTGCTATTTTGTATCATATATAGTGTACTGTATTATCATGTTATTGTAGGATGAGTCACACCTTGCAGTCTTTCCCAAGAGGGTTACACACTGGAAGAGTAGCATGCATGGAAACATAGAAGCACATTTTAACCGCACGCAAACATCTGTGGGGCAAATGTATTTACACTGACTAAAGGCAGTATTCCTACTTGTCAGTATGTAATAAAGGTATTCCGTAGAGAAATAATGGATTTCTGACTCCAGTAGCTTCTAACTGAATGTACAGAAGTAAAGAAAAGTAAAGAAGTTGCCCATGGCGACTAATCAGCATTGAAGTAACATTTATAGTTTGCATTCTAGAAAATTATACAGAGCAGCCGATTGGCTGCCATGGGCAACTACTTCACTGGCTCACTTCTCCACTCTTTTCACTGCTTCATAAATAGACCCATGAAAGAACTTGACGTGTATAGTTTGCATCAGAGAAGGGAAAGGGGGACATGATTGAGGCTTTCAAATGTATCAAGGCTTTTTTGAAGGTATAGGAGGGAAACATTCTTCAAATGAAGAAGAGTATTAGAACACGAGGATATACACTGAGACTGGATGGAGGGAGGTTCAGGGGAAAATTTAAGGAAAAATTACTTCACAATAAGGGTAGTGGATAAGAGGAATAGCCTCCCATCAGAGGTGGTAGAGGCTAAGACTATAGAGCAATTTAAATATGCTTGAGATAAGCATATAAATATCCTTACAAAGAACTCAAAGAGGGTTGAGTTTCCCAAAAGGATAAAAAAAAGGGGCACACTATATGGGCCGAATGGATCTGTCATCAAAATCTGTGTTTCTATGACAAGATTTTTGCTTATTATTCTACTGATTATTAGCAATTTCTGCTTATTATTAGGACTCGATATATGTTTATTATTTGGTTATTATTAGGAATATCTGCTTATTATTAGGACTAGTTTCTTGGTGATTATTCTATTTATTATTAGTTATTTTTGCTTATTACTTAGGCTATATCTAAGATTATTATTCTGCTTATTATTAGTAATTTCTGCTTTTTATTAGGACTAGAATATTGCTTTTTATACTGTTTTTATTAGGAATTTCTACTTATTGTTAGGATTTGCTGCTTATTATTAGGACTAGATTTCTGCATAGTATTTCTGCTTATTATTAGGAAATTCTGCTTATTATTCTAGTTATTATTAATACTATATTTCAGTTTTTTATTAGGACTATATTTCTGCTTAATATTTTACTTAATTTAGGAATTTCTGTTTATTATTAAGACTAGATTTTTGCTTATTATAAAAAAATGTGGCTTATTAGGAATAGATTTCTGCTTATACTTCTGCTTATAAGCATTTTTGTGTATTTTTCTGCTTATTATTTTACTTATTATTAATACTATATGTTTTTTATTAGGACTATATTTCTGCTTAATATTTTACTTATTTTAGGAATATCTGCTTATTATTAGGACTAGATTTCTGCTTATTATTAGGAATTATTGCATATTATTAGTACTAGATTTCTGCTTATTATTAGGAATTATTGCATATTATTAGGACTAGATTTCTGCTTATTATTAGGAATACATTTATGCTTGCTATACCACTTATTTTAGGAATTTCTGCTTATTATTAGATTTCTCATTAGTAATTTATGTTTGTTATTAGGACTACAGCTAAGCTTTATATTCTGGTTATTATTAGGAATTTCTACTTATTATTATTACTACAGTAGTTTTCTGCTTATTTTTAGGATTTTCTGTTTATTTATTATTAGGACTAGCCTCCCATCAGAGGTGGTTAGCCTCCCATCAGAGGTGGTAGAGGCTAAGACAGTAGAGCAATTTAAATATGCATGGGATAGACATAAGGATATCCTTACAAAGAAATAAGGATCAAATAAGGTTAGTGATAAACAAAAATAAAAAAAATAAAAAAATAAGGGGCAGACTAGATGGGCCAAGTGGTTCTTATCTGCCGACAAATTCTATGTTTCTATGTTTCTATGTTACATTTATGATTATGAAGAATGTCACTGTCAAATAATTTAAATAATCATAGGAAGCTAACAAATATTTTATGCATAAGTATATCAATGTAATAAAAATTCAATATAAATTGTGCACATTACCTGAGTCTTGTATGTTGCCAGGACATAATTATCACTATAGCGAATACAAGGATGAGGATTGGCGCAGACACCCACCAAATATTATATTCTCCTGAAAGAATAAGATTTAGGAAATGATATAAATATGATCAGGCTAGACCAGAAAAAATAAACTATAAAAAAAAATAGCAAAAAATATATTACATCACACAAAGGGCGGGATTCAAATCCTTTCACCCCTTTCCACACCCATTCTGTTTCTACCCTCAGAGACGTTGTATTATTATTTCAGCTCACTAACCCCTGATTAGCGAGGCACCAAACCCTTTACACAGCTAAACCTGATTACTATGGGCGCAATATGCGAGATAACGGAGATCATTTTAGAAAGGAAATTGGGCGTGATATATCATTTGAATCTCACCCAAAATGTTAAATCGACTGAACAGTATAAAAACTAATCTGTAGAAATAAATGTAACACTACATGCTTGTATTTTTCATTTATTTGTAGATTCTTGAATTTGCATCTTTCAGGTAAAATGTCAGCGGTTCATTACTACATTTAGAAATGGCAGGAGTTGCGGTGTAGTGTGAAACTTCGGCATGGAGGTGGAAAAATTATGTTACATGCCTTCCAGAAAAAAAATTGTGGATGAAGCGCCACACATTTGTCATGTACTGTAAGCGGAGCCCCTCCTGGTTGGCAATTTGGGATTGCACCAGTAGAGGGAGTGTGTGTTTATTTGGTGTTTGCATTTTTATTTTTACTGTAAATAAAGGTCATTTAACAAATAAGTATTATTAATATAGTATTCACTGAGTTATTTACACCAATTTGTGTTTTTTATACTGGATTGTAAGTTTATAAATCAGTTACAGTATTTACTGAATTAATCAGGAGATGATTTTTTTTTATTTTAAACCACATTTATACGATACCATTGAAAGAAGCACATTTAACAAAGGAATTCAAAAACTGAATCTGGTATCAATAAACATAAAAACTTTTATTGCCTCACCCACATTTATAACATTTGTAAAATTTACTTTCATGGCAGTAATGTGTTCATCAGTTGTTTTTGAAATTTTTGTTATCAGAAAAAGTATTAAAACACATATAATACCTTTTTGAAATCCTTTCTTTGAATTATTAGCTTGATTTTCCCAATCTGAAATATATCGCACTGTTACACACATGTTGATTAAATCCAAAACTAAGCCGATTGTAATTCTGTTCCTTTCTGCATAATGTTGTATATCAATGAAATATGGTGTTATTCATTCATTCCCATTACTTTTGGCCATGCTTACAATGGTCTCAGCATATTCTGTGTCTTCTCCATTCTATTTCATGGTAGGTACAGAAAGTTGAGGAGAGTCAGACTATAACATAGAGATCACTGATCCCTATAGAGGCAACCGCTCCTAAGTGGGTCAGATTGTTGCATTAATTTACTTTACGTCTACCTTATTGTGCAACCTATTCATAGCCAAATTAAGGAGGTGGGGAGTGCAGGGCATACTGTTCCCCAGGACCCCCTCTGTCAGGGGGCCCCCCGGGTGGAGCACACGGACATCACTAGTTCTCCCTCTTGTGCAGCAGCAGATCCAGCCAGCCAGAATGTGAGCGGGACAGCACGCAGTGCAGGCAGAGGCACAGGAGTATCAGGTTTAATGAGATACCGACAAAGAAGAGATAGGATGGGGGAGAGAGCTGTAAGTGACCCAGGCATCCCAGCTTCCCCTCCTCCCCGCCTGGGTGTCAGGGTTCTGTGTAACTTGTTATCTAGTGAGAGCATTCGGCTCAAGAGAAAGACACACACAGAGTATCCTCCTGAGTCCTGTCCCAGTGTGTAAGTAGCGCAGAGGCTGCTATTACATTCTTGCAAGATAAATTATAGATTTTATTTTTGTATGTGTATTTTAAGGTTAAGTTGTCTTTGTTCCACTACAGGAAAACTTTATAAAATAGTTGTCTCTCAATTCGGTGGAGCTATAAACAGTACTCTGGAATTATTAAACTATTAGTTTAAATCTAATATACACCATGGTTTAAATTTAATATACACAATCCATACTTCTCAACATGACCCATTCCCGGAGGGACATAATGCTCTCTACCTGAACTTCCCTCTTAATTTATGATTGTAATCACCTCTGTTGAAACCTTTCTTATGAATGAAATTGTTCAACACAGGTGACGCCAATCATATATTAAGTGGGAAGTCCAGGTAGAGAGCATTTTGTCCCTCCTGGAATGGGTCATGTTAGGGGTTATGCACAGTCTAATATACACCCCCCTACCCCCGGGACCCCCTGTCTTAAGTACCCCCCCCCTGCCCAAGGCTTAACCTATTATCGGGCCCTTAACCTATTATTGATTTTGTGACGGAGCCTGCTTCTTCTCCATACTTTCCCTAGCGCTATAGGTATTATCATATAATACTGAAGCAAATATACTATTCAGCTTTTAATAACTATTTCTTATTAATAATAAATTAATATACAGCTCACAAAGTTATAACCATTTCCAGTTGTTTCTATTTTATTTCCAGCAATTTTCTCCCACAGAATGCATTTAAGTGATTGTCAATGTCCTGAAGTAAAACTGAATCATAGCAAAATTTTGCACAAATTGAGCTTGGCGGCAGACAGCGGCATTTCCTAGGGGTGCATAACATTTTCAAGCCCTAATTTTGCTTTGCTATTTCAAGACATGCTATTCTGCACATGTGCATTTGCACTTCTAGGAGTTTATAGTTATAAATAGAACTGGTAGGCCGGGGTAAAATTGGGAGCATTTCAGGTCAAAATGTTCACAGAGACCATTGCAGAATGAGTACATATTTCATGGCACAGTTTTGTAAGAGTTGCCCAACTTTTACTTGAGGATTTTATGAATGTGCTTTCTGCTTGTGTTAGAGAGCCACCTTGTGGCAGTTATAGCTTTGTGCAGGCTTTAATGTTACAAAATATAAAAGGCAGGAAATACAGTACTTACACTATTCCTTAGTCATAGTTGCCTACTCTCCTGGAGTATCCCCTATTTGCATCACAAACATGTCTAGAAGTGTGTCATATGTGTTTTAACACAACAAAGTTTGAATTATTCTCCATTCAATGTGTGCGTCCAAAGGTAGATGTCACACAGCGCCAATTAATGTTTAGTTCCTACACAGCAGATACACCTTAGCTTCTACTATACAACAGTCAACTCTAACCATTCCCAGCATCCCACGCACAGCATAGATTGTAAGCTGGTGAGCAGGGCCTTCCTACCTCTATGACAGTCTGTTATTACCCAGTCTTGTTCTTTCACTGTAGTTTCCAATTGTAAAGAGCAAATTAATTTGCTGCGCTATATAAGAAACTATTAATAAATCAATAATAAATACATTTTCTTTATACTGTAGCAGGTTAGAGTTGAAATTGAAAACTTAAACAGCTGGTGAAAGGTGTCAGTTTCAATACCCCCAAACTGCAAGCAGTGTAGGCATTACCACCAGAGCTAGCCGGCCAATCAGCATTAATATCTTATATAAAGGGGGCAATGTAATGTATCTTATGGCTGCAAAACTATGATTGTTTGTGTGTACAATAAAGTGTACTTATGCTGTAAATTATTATTTTCCAGCACTATAAATGCAGCTGACTTCATGCAATAATGACACCTGCCCCATTATAAAATGTGAGTTTGAGTAACCGATACTACATTATAGGAAAATATGAGCATTAATGAGTAAACGGTCTCTTAGACATACAAGGAATTAGATATATAGCTACATACCCACAACAGGAATGGTTATGGTTCTTCTGACAGGATCCGTAAACGTTGGGTGGGAGACGACACAGGTGGCTTCTGTCACATTCCCGTCTCTTGGTCTGTAGGTGCTGATCACTGTAGTGGTTCTGTTTCCCTCTGTGTAATTCCTACTTTTTATATCATTGTAGGACTCGGAGGTCCATGAGATACCTGCAGCTGGATTCCCACCAATAGCTCGGCACTCTAGAGACCCGGACTGGCTTAGCGTTATTAATACCAAAGGTTCAGCTAAAAGTAAAACAAAGAGTCTGAGAACCCAATGTAACTCTGCATAGAATAACATGTACTGGATAATACTTCCATCCCCCACAAGGATATGAGACATCAATAAGGAGTTCTGCGGCCAAGACTATTATACATGACACGTATCTCATAGGTGATTTCTGATAACGCTATGTTCACCCCATTGGGAATATTTTTCCTTTGTAATTCATGAGTAGTAGTTTTTGAAAAAATAATTTAATGATATTTGTAATTGCATTACTATTTTGTTAAATTCTGTCTAAAAAATTATTTTTCTTATTACAGGGGTGATCTTATGGCCGTCCATCACAAAAGTTCGACAGGTTCAAATAATCGACATGACAATAATTGACACACATATAGAGGCACTACAGAAAAGGAGGATATGGGGACATCTAATAACTATATGAACAGGAGAAGGAACAGGAAAATTGCATCTCCAAACAGGACTGCACTTCTTGGGAGATTCCATTATTATAGGAATACATCAGGGAAATGCACATGACATAGAGAAACAAGTAAGGTGCTTACCTGGAGCCACATCTCCAAGGGATAAAGAGCGCAAGATGGGGAGGTGGATGTCATTGTCCACCTAGGGACAAATAACCTGGTAAATGCTGAACTCATGGCTGTAAAAGATGAATTTAGGAAGTTAGGGACTGCTCTGAAGCAGGTGGCAACCACTGTATCCTTTTCAGAAGTATTGCCAGTACACAGAGGGGAAGACAGAACTCATCGCATCAGAAACTTCAATGTTTGGCTAAGGACATGGTGCAATGAGGAGAGATTTGGATTTATAGGCCATAGTCACTAGAGATGAGCGCCGGAAATTTTTAGGGTTTTGTGTTTTGGTTTTGGGTTCGGTTCCGCGGACGTGTTTTGGGTTCGACCGCGTTTTGGCAAAACCTCACCGAATTTTTTTTGTCGGATTCGGGTGTGTTTTGGATTCGGGTGTTTTTTTTTAAAAACACTAAAAAACAGCTTAAATCATAGAATTTGGGGGTCATTTTGATCCCAAAGTATTATTAACCTCAAAAACCATAATTTACACTCATTTTCAGTCTATTCTGAATACCTCACACCTCACAATATTATTTTTAGTCCTAAAATTTGCACCTAGGTCGCTGGATGACTAAGCTGGGCAACCCTAGTGGCCGACACAAACACCGGGCCCATCTAGGAGTGGCACTGCAGTGTCACGCAGGATGTCCCTTCCAAAAAACCCTCCCCAAACAGCACATGACGCAAAGAAAAAAAGAGGCGCAATGAGGTAGCTGTGTGAGTAAGATAAGCGACCCTAGTGGCCGACACAAACACCTGGCCCATCTAGGAGTGGCACTGCAGTGTCACGCAGGATGGCCCTTCCAAAAAACCCTCCCCAAACAGCACATGACGCAAAGAAAAAAAGAGGCGCAATGAGGTAGCTGTGTGAGTAAGATAAGCGACCCTAGTGGCCGACACAAACACCGGGCCCATCTAGGAGTGGCACTGCAGTGTCACGCAGGATGGCCCTTCCAAAAAACCCTCCCCAAACAGCACATGACGCAAAGAAAAAAAGAGGCGCAATGAGGTAGCTGTGTGAGTAAGATAAGCGACCCTAGTGGCCGACACAAACACCTGGCCCATCTAGGAGTGGCACTGCAGTGTCACGCAGGATGGCCCTTCCAAAAAACACTCCCCAAACAGCACATGACGCAAAGAAAAAAAGAGGCGCAATGAGGTAACTGTGTGAGTAAGATAAGCGACCCTAGTGGCGGACACAAACACCTGGCCCATCTAGGAGTGGCACTGCAGTGTCACACAGGATGGCCCTTCCAAAAAACACTCCCCAAACAGCACATGACGCAAAGAAAAATTAAAGAAAAAAGAGGTGCAAGATGGAATTGTCCTTGGGCCCTCCCACCCACCCTTATGTTGTATAAACAGGACATGCACACTTTAACCAACCCATCATTTCAGTGACAGGGTCTGCCACACGACTGTGACTGATATGACGGGTTGGTTTGGACCCCAACCAAAAAAGAAGCAATTAATCTCTCCTTGCACAAACTGGCTCTACAGAGGCAAGATGTCCACCTCATCATCATCCTCCGATATATCACCGTGTACATCCCCCTCCTCACAGATTATCAATTCGTCCCCACTGGAATCCACCATCTCAGCTCCCTGTGTACTTTGTGGAGGCAATTGCTGCTGGTCAATGTCTCCGCGGAGGAATTGATTATAATTCATTTTAATGAACATCATCTTCTCCACATTTTCTGGATGTAACCTCGTACGCCGATTGCTGACAAGGTGAGCGGCGGCACTAAACACTCTTTCGGAGTACACACTTGTGGGAGGGCAACTTAGGTAGAATAAAGCCAGTTTGTGCAAGGGCCTCCAAATTTCCTCTTTTTCCTGCCAGTATAAGTACGGACTGTGTGACGTGCCTACTTGGATGCGGTCACTCATATAATCCTCCACTATTCTTTCAATGGTGAGAGAATCATATGCAGTGACAGTAGACGACATGTCCGTAATCGTTGTCAGGTCCTTCAGTCCGGACCAGATGTCAGCATCAGCAGTCGCTCCAGACTGCCCTGCATCACCGCCAGCGGGTGGGCTCGGAATTCTGAGCCTTTTCCTCGCACCCCCAGTTGCGGGAGAATGTGAAGGAGGAGATGTTGTTGACAGGTCGCATTCCGCTTGACTTGACAATTTCTCACCAGCAGGTCTTTCAACCCCAGCAGACTTGTGTCTGCCGGAAAGAGAGATCCAAGGTAGGCTTTAAATCTAGGATCGAGCACGGTGGCCAAAATGTAGTGCTCTGATTTCAACAGATTGACCACCCGTGAATCCTTGTTAAGCGAATTAAGGGCTCCATCCACAAGTCCCACATGCCTAGCGGAATCGCTCCGTGTTAGCTCCTCCTTCAATGTCTCCAGCTTCTTCTGCAAAAGCCTGATGAGGGGAATGACCTAACTCAGGCTGGCAGTGTCTGAACTGACTTCACGTGTGGCAAGTTCAAAGGGCATCAGAACCTTGCACAACGTTGAAATCATTCTCCACTGCGCTTGAGACAGGTGCATTCCACCTCCTATATCGTGCTCAATTGTATAGGCTTGAATGGCCTTTTGCTGCTCCTCCAACCTCTGAAGCATATAGAGGGTTGAATTCCACCTCGTTATAACTTCTTGCTTCAGATGATGGCAGGGCAGGTTCAGTAGTTTTTGGTGGTGCTCCAGTCTTCTGTACGTGGTGCCTGTACGCCGAAAGTGTCCCGCAATTCTTCTGGCCACCGACAGCATCTCTTGCACGCCCCTGTCGTTTTTAAAAAAATTCTGCACCACCAAATTCAAGGTATGTGCAAAACATGGGACGTGCTGGAATTTGCCCATATTTAATGCACACACAATATTGCTGGCGTTGTCCGATGCCACAAATCCACAGGAGAGTCCAATTGGGGTAAGCCATTCCGCGATGATCTTCCTCAGTTGCCGTAAGAGGTTTTCAGCTGTGTGCGTATTCTGGAAAGCGGTGATACAAAGCGTAGCCTGCCTAGGAAAGAGTTGGCGTTTGCGAGATGCTGCAGCAGGCACGACCTCCACCCGGGAGAGTGGGGACTTCATATGGAAGTCTTCCACATGATTGTGAACCGTTGGGAAAAACCAAAGGTGGACATGATGACGTCCCGCCTCAACAAAAAACTGGACAGGTATTGCGCCAGGTCAAGGGACCCTCAGGCAATAGCTGTGGACGCTCTGGTAACACCGTGGGTGTACCACTCAGTGTATGTGTTCCCTCCTCTGCCCAGTGGGCTGTCACAGTCATATAGTCCTGACCCTGCCCTGCTCCACTTGTCCACATGTCCGTGGTTAAGTGGACATTGGGTACAACTGCATTTTTTAGGACACTGGTGAGTCTTTTTCTGACGTCCGTGTACATTCTCGGTATCGCCTGCCTAGAGAAGTGGAACCTAGATGGTATTTGGTAACGGGGGCACACTACCTCAAGAAATTGTCTAGTTCCCTGTGAACTAACGGCGGATACCGGACGCACGTCTAACACCAATATAGTTGTCAAGGCCTCAGTTATCCGCTTTGCAGCAGGATGACTGCTGTGATATTTCATCTTCCTCGCAAAGGACTGTTGGACAGTCAATTGCTTACTGGAAGTAGTACAAGTGGGCTTACGACTTCCCCTCTGGGATGACCATCGACTCCCAGCAGCAACAACAGCAGCGCCAGCAGCAGTAGGCATTACACTCAAGGATGCATCGGAGGAATCCCAGGCAGGAGAGGACTCGTCAGAATTGCCAGTGACATGGCCTGCAGGACTATTGGCATTCCTGGGGAAGGAGGAAATTGACACTGAGGGAGTTGGTGGGGTGGTTTGCGTGAGCTTGGTTACAAGAGGAAGGGATTTACTGGTCAGTGGACTGCTTCCGCTGTCGCCTAAAGTTTTTGAACTTGTCACTGACTTATTATGAATGCGCTGCAGGTGACGTATAAGGGAGGATGTTCCGAGGTGGTTAACGTCCTTACCCCTACTTATTACAGCTTGACAAAGGCAACACACAGCTTGACACCTGTTGTCCGCATTTCTGTTGAAATACTTCCACACCGAAGAGCTGATTTTTTTTGGTATTTTCACCAGGCATGTCAGTGGCCATATTCCTCCCACGGACAACAGGTGTCTCCCCGGGTGCCTGACTTAAACAAACCACCTCACCATCAGAATCCTCCTGGTCAATTTCCTCCCCAGCGCCAGCAACACCCATATCCTCCTCATCTTGGTGTACTGACATCTTCAATCTGACTATCAGGAACTGGACTGCGGGTGCTCCTTCCAGCACTTGCATGGGGCGTGCAAATGGTGGAAGGCGCATGCTCTTCACGTCCAGTGTTGGGAAGGTCAGGCATCGCAACCGACACAATTGGAGTCGGACTCTCCTTGTGGATTTGGGATTTCGAAGAACGCACAGTTCTTTGCGGTGCTACTGCTTTTGCCAGCTTGAGTCTTTTCATTTTTCTAGCGAGAGGCTGAGTGCTTCCATCCTCATGTGAAGCTGAACCACTAGCCATGAACATAGGCCAGGGCCTCAGCCGTTCCTTGCCACTCCGTGTGGTAAATGGCATATTGGCAAGTTTACGCTTCTCCTCCGACAATTTTATTTTAGGTTTTGGAGTCCTTTTTTTACTGATATTTGGTGTTTTGGATTTGACATGCTCTGTACTATGACATTGGGCATCGGCCTTGGCAGACGACGTTGCTGGCATTTCATCGTCTCGGCCATGACTAGTGGCAGCAGCTTCAGCACGAGGTGGAAGTGGATCTTGATCTTTCCCTAATTTTGGAACCTCAACATTTTTGTTCTCCATATTTTAATAGGCACAACTAAAAGGCACCTCAGGTAAACAATGGAGATGGATGGATACTAGTATACAATTATGGATGGACTGCCGAGTGCCGACACAGAGGTATCTACAGCCGTGGACTACCGTACTGTGTCTGCTGCTAATATAGACTGGATGATAATGAGATGTAGTATGTATAAAGAAGAAAGAAAAAAAAAAACACGGGTAGGTGGTATACAATTATGGATGGACTGCCGAGTGCCGACACAGAGGTAGCTACAGCCGTGGACTACCGTACTGTACTGTGTCTGCTGCTAATATAGACTGGATGATAATGAGATGTAGTATGTATAAAGAAGAAAGAAAAAAAAACCACAGGTAGGTGGTATACAATTATGGATGGACTGCCGAGTGCCGACACAGAGGTAGCTACAGCCGTGGACTACCGTACTGTGTCTGCTGCTAATATAGACTGGATGATAATGAGATGTAGTATGTATAAAGAAGAAAGAAAAAAAAAACACGGGTAGGTGGTATACAATTATGGATGGACTGCCGAGTGCCGACACAGAGGTAGCTACAGCTGTGGACTACCGTACTGTACTGTGTCTGCTGCTAATATAGACTGGATGATAATGAGATGTAGCATGTATAAAGAAGAAAGAAAAAAAAAACCACGGGTAGGTGGTATACAATTATGGATGGACTGCCGAGTGCCGACACAGAGGTAGCTACAGCCGTGGACTACCGTACTGTGTCTGCTGCTAATATAGACTGGATGATAATGAGATGTAGTATGTATAAAGAAGAAAGAAAAAAAAACCACGGGTAGGTGGTATACAATTATGGATGGACTGCCGAGTGCCGACACAGAGGTAGCTACAGCCATGGACTACCGTACTGTACTGTGTCTGCTGCTAATATAGACTGGATGATAATGAGATGTAGTATGTATAAAGAAGAAAGAAAAAAAAAACACGGGTAGGTGGTATACAATTATGGATGGAGTGCCGAGTGCCGACACAGAGGTAGCTACAGCCGTGGACTACCGTACTGTACTGTGTCTGCTGCTAATATAGACTGGATGATAATGAGATGTAGTATGTATAAAGAAGAAAGAAAAAAAAAACCACGGGTAGGTGGTATACAATTATGGATGGACTGCCGAGTGCCGACACAGAGGTAGCTACAGCCGTGGACTACCGTACTGTACTGTGTCTGCTGCTAATATAGACTGGATGATAATGAGATGTAGTATGTATAAAGAAGAAAGAAAAAAAAAACCACGGGTAGGTGGTATACAATTATGGATGGACTGCCGAGTGCCGACACAGAGGTAGCTACAGCCGTGGACTACTGTACTGTACTGTGTCTGCTGCTAATATAGACTGGATGATAATGAGATGTAGTATGTATAAAGAAGAAAGAAAAAAAAAACCACGGGTAGGTGGTATACAATTATGGATGGACTGCCGAGTGCCGACACAGAGGTAGCTACAGCCGTGGACTACCGTACTGTACTGTGTCTGCTGCTAATATAGACTGGATGATAATGAGATGTAGTATGTATAAAGAAGAAAGAAAAAAAAAACCACGGGTAGGTGGTATACAATTATGGATGGACTGCCGAGTGCCGACACAGAGGTAGCTACAGCCGTGGACTACCGTACTGTACTGTGTCTGCTGCTAATATAGACTGGATAATAATGAGATGTAGTATGTATAAAGAAGAAAGAAAAAAAAAACACGGGTAGGTGGTATACAATTATGGATGGACTGCCGAGTGCCGACACAGAGGTAGCTACAGCCGTGGACTACCGTACTGTGTCTGCTGCTAATATAGACTGGATGATAATGAGATGTAGTATGTATAAAGAAGAAAGAAAAAAAAACACGGGTAGGTGGTATACAATTATGGATGGACTGCCGAGTGCCGACACAGAGGTAGCTACAGCCGTGGACTACCGTACTGTACTGTGTCTGCTGCTAATATAGACTGGATGATAATGAGATGTAGTATGTATAAAGAAGAAAGAAAAAAAAAACCACGGGTAGGTGGTATACAATTATGGATGGACTGCCGAGTGCCGACACAGAGGTAGCTACAGCCGTGGACTACCGTACTGTACTGTGTCTGCTGCTAATATAGACTGGATGATAATGAGATGTAGTATGTATAAAGAAGAAAGAAAAAAAAAACCACGGGTAGGTGGTATACAATTATGGATGGACTGCCGAGTGCCGACACAGAGGTAGCTACAGCCATGGACTACCGTACTGTGTCTGCTGCTAATATAGACTGGATGATAATGAGATGTAGTATGTATAAAGAAGAAAGAAAAAAAAAAACACGGGTAGGTGGTATACAATTATGGATGGCCTGCCGAGTGCCGACACAGAGGTAGGTACAGCCGTGGACTACCGTACTGTGTCTGCTGCTAATATAGACTGGATGATAATGAACTGAAAGAGAGGGGAAGGGGCCACAGTTAAG
This sequence comes from Pseudophryne corroboree, assembly GCF_028390025.1. Classification (NCBI taxonomy): domain Eukaryota; kingdom Metazoa; phylum Chordata; class Amphibia; order Anura; family Myobatrachidae; genus Pseudophryne; species Pseudophryne corroboree. The sequence goes on from NC_086445.1 coordinate 1,021,524,902, forward strand.
TTGCAGGGATATTCAGGAAAATAAAACATTTACAGTGGAGAAGGTCCTAACAGAACTTTCAAAGCTAAAAGTGGACACATCTATATGGCCAGATGGGATACATCCAAGGATACTAAAAGAACTTAAAGAGGTGCTGGTAGCACCATTGACAACATTATTCAACCAGGCATTAGCTACAGGAGTAATTCCAGAGGACTGGAAAAGCACAAGCGTAGTCCCACTGCACCAAAGTGGAAGCAAGGAAGAGGCAAACAACTACAGACCAGTGAGTCTTACATCAGTAGTAGGGAGATTGATGGAAACACTCTTACAAGAAAGAGTTGTAGATGATCTCAAATCCAGCAATTTACAGGATCCCAAACAGCATGGATTCACTGGGGGGAGATCATGTCAAACAAATCTTATTGACTTTTTTGACTGTATGACTAAAGTGATGGAAAAAGGTGAAGCCGTGGATATAGTTTATCTAGACTTTAGTAAGGCTTTTGACACTGTTCCACACCACAGACTGCTAAATAAACTTGGAAGCTTGGCATTGGATACTAGGATTATTGAATGGATAAGATCCTGGTTGCAGGATAGAAAACAGAGAGTTGTGTTAAATGGAGTGCATTCACAGGAAGGAAATGTTACCAGTGGAGTACCCCAGGGATCTGTACTTGGACCAGTGCTTTTTAATATATTTATTAGTGACATTGCAAATGGCATTAAAGAGGAAGTATGCCTTTTTGCAGATGACAAAAAGGTATGCAACAGGGTAGACACACCAGGGGGGGATAAAACTTATGATTGAGGATCTAGGAAGACTAGAGGAATGGTCAAGAGAGTGGCAATTATAGTTTAATGCCAAAAAATGCAAAATCATGCACTTGGGTCTCAAAAATCCAAAGGCTAAATATAGTATTAACTAGGTGACTCTTCGTGCCCTACGGGCACTCTTCACACCGTCGCAAGGGGCTGCACCCCCTTAACCCCTGCACGCCTTGCTTGAATTCAATATTTGTATTATTTGGAGTATCAACTGCATTCCTACTTTTGATAGTGGTTAAAAATTGCATGACAAAAGGGCGTCAGATGAAGGGGGTGTAGCCCCTTGCGACAGGAAGGGGCAGGGTAGTGGGTGCCATGGATGGGGGAGGGGGTCCGGATGCGTTGTGGGTGGCTGAGGGGTGGGGGTGAAATGGGTGGTGGAGGGACAGGTGCAGGGCTGTTGCGGATAAGGCAGGGGTTCCGGATGCACTGCGGGTGGGGGAGGGGCAGTTGCGGGGGTGCAGCAGATCGGGAAGGTGGTCCGGAGGCACTGTGGCTGGTTTAGAGGTGGGTGCAGGGGTGTCACGGTGGGGTAGTGGGTCCGGAGCCGTCGTGGGTGGGGAAGGGGTGGGTGCGGGGGTGCTGCGGATGGGGGAGGGGCAGGTGCGTCGGAGGAAGACGGAGCGGTTGCGGGGGTGCAGAGGGTGGGGGAGGGGCATGTGCGGGGGTTCCGCGGGTGGGTGATGGGCAGGTGCGGGGGATGGGGGTCCGGGGGCGCTGCGGGTGGGTGAGGGGCGAATTAGATGCCATGTGGGGGCTTGCCCCAGCCCAAGTGACCGGGCAACACCATTGTCCACAGCAGAATGGCACCAAATATGGAGGTGGCAACATAGAAGGTGTGACACTCCCTGCACCCAGTGCTGCAATGTGTGCCCTGAGCAGTGAGGGGAGGACATCCTCAGCCCCAGACAGCCTGGCAGTAGTCCACAGCATACCCCTCCCCCTCTCTCTGGTGGGGGGGGTGCTGCATGACTGGTGGGCAGGGTGTGAGCTGGCACCAGAGAGGGGTTAGGCAGGCCCTGTGTGACACTTCCCCCTCCTCTGCTGCTGCTGTATTTTCCTCACCCCACACCGCTCCCCCTCCCCCCTCTGCGGACGCAGGAGTTGGGGGCTCTGACAGGGAACCTGCTGCACCAGAAGAAGGCGTGGATGGGCTGCGCAAAGGTCAGGGGCCACACCGTCCCTTCTGCAGCAGGTGTGCAGGAGCCGGGGCCTCAATGGGCGCACAGGGTTTACGGGCCAGAGAGGGTGACTGCTGCTGTGCATTGCTCTGTGCTGAATAGCACGCTGAGCAGACGCCGGTGGAGCGCTGCGATTGTCCTGCGATTGTCACGCGGCACCAATGTTGCTGCTGCTATTCCCGTTGCAGGGGCTCCCTATGTGCACAGCCGCCGCTCCGAGGACAGGGAGAGACGGATGACAGACGGACAGCTGCCGCCCCCTCCCTGCACCGCTGAGTCACCGCTCCCCCCTCCTTGCACGCCTGGGTCCTGCATTGCTCTATTCTCCTGAGCTACTCCTGCGGCAGGCCGCAGATCTCGGGTATGGGTCCTATCTATTAGCCCAGCGCTGTGACTCCACCCAGCGTTATACACACAGGCACAGAGTCACAGATCTGGGCTATTATATAGGAGATGGCACAATACTGGAAACTACTGAGGAGGAAAGGGATCTAGGAGTCACTATTTCAGATGACTTATAGGCAGGTAAGCAATGTAACAAGGCAATGAGGAAGGCTAGTCAGATGCTTGGCTGCATTGGGAGAGGAATCAGCAGCAGAAAGAAAGAAGTAATAATGCCACTGTACAGGTCATTGGTACGGCCTCATCTAGAATACGGTGTTCAGTTCTGGAGGCCATATCTTCAAAAGGATATTAATACATTAGAGACTGTACAAAGGAGGGCAACTAAAATGGTGCATGGCCTACATCACAAAACATACCCAGAAAGACTAAGAAATCTCAATATGTATAGTTTGGAGCAGAGAAGGGAAAGGGGGGACATGATAGAAACTTTCAAATATATGAAGGGTTTTAACAAAGTCCAGGAGGGAAACATTCTCCAAATGAAGAGAAGCAATAGGACACGAGGACATGCACTGAGACTGGAGGGGGGGAGGTTCAGGGGAAATTTGCGGAAAAATTATTTCACAGAAAGGGTAGTGGACAAGTGGAATAGCCTCCCATCAGAGGTGGTAGAGGCTAAGACAGTAGAGCAATTTAAACATGCATGGGATAGACATAAGGATATCCTTACATAGAAATAAGGATCAAATAAGGTTTGAGATAAAAATATGGTAAAAAAAAAAGGGGCAGACTAGATGGGCCAAGTGGTTCTTATCTGCCGTCACATTGTATGTTTCAAATTCTATGTTACTGTATGGTTGACACAATTTTATTGGTTCTATTTTTTATTTTTTCCGACTTTTTCATACTTTCCCATCCCTGTGGACCGCGATTGGCAATAGTAACCTTGCCCGAAGCATGGAGAGCAAAGCGAGCCAATACGAGGGGACAATGTACACTAATGGGGTTTTTTTTTAGGCAGAAAAGCGACAAAATACTACGGAAAAAAAATTGTGTCAATTTTATTATTGTGTTGACCATTTCCGTGATGACCTTTTGACCCTGCCGACCTTTTCCATTGTCTACCTTTTTCATGTCGTCCTTTTGCATATGAACCATTTGGGTTTATCTAATGACCCACATCCCATATCGCCACTGGAGAAGCCCCGATCACTGGCCTACAGGTGTGAGCAAAAGAATCCTTTATTTAGTAACTTAAATATGACATACAGATGTTGCAATGCTCATCTCACTGCGATGCGGCATGATGCAACACATCTTGCTGCATAGCAAGCCAGGCTACAACTATTTGCAGCTATCGATATCTCCATTAATTCCTTTAATTGTGGATTGTGGATAGTCACAGTCTGGCTATAAGCTATAAGCAGAATGCTCCTTCTGCGTGTTATAGTGTGTAGCCACCGGAACACTATTGCATTTAATTGAATCTGCCCCAATATATCCCTTTGGATTTACTTTGTTACTGTGACGTACAGTAGCCCCTCCCCCATTTATTTATAACTAAATCAGCATAAGAACAATAAACCGGATCTCTTACCTAATACTTGTAGCGTAACTGTGCTGCTATACGTTCCTGTCTGGTTTACAATCTCACAGGTGTAATTTCCCTCATCGGAGATGGTGCTGTTGTCTATCCTGAGAGACACCCGGTTTCCACCCAACTTCAGACGCATCCGATTGCTGCAGTTGTTGTATGTTTGGTTCTCTTCTCTGATGACGGACATATAACAGTGAGAGCGATCCAGGCGGTGGAGCTTCCATGTAACCATAAGTAACTTGTCTCCTGGTTGGTGTTTACAATCTAGAACCGTATTGTTTCCAGCACAAACAGATGAGATATCTGTAACAGAATAAAAGAATGTTTATTTTTATGAGATGATGTATTTTTTATTCAAAAATGTTATACACATAGAGAAAAGAAAGAAAATAAAATCTACCCCAACAACCAACTTTCCCAAATAATACTAAGGCCTAAGATTATTCCTATCAGTGTAATAGTTAGTTTGGACACGAAAAAGCAGGATTAAATATAGAATATCTAGGCTCCTGAGACTTCAGAAACAATGGGGGTAATTCCAAGTTGATCGCAGCAGGAAATTTTTTAGCAGTTGGGCAAAACCATGTGCACTGCAGGTGTGGCAGATATAACATGTGCAGAGAGAGTTAGATTTGGGTGGGTTATTTTATTTCTGTGCAGGGTAAACACAGGCTGCTTTATTTTTACACTGCAATTTAGATTGCAGATTGAACTCACCCCACCCAAATCTATCTCTCTCTGCACATGTTATATCTGCCTCCCCTGCAGTGCACATGGTTTTGCCCAACTGCTAAAAACTTTCCTGCTGCGATCAACTCAGAATTACCCCCAATATGAGAACAGTTCATTAACTAACCTTTAATCTTAAAGACTAATATGTAAAAATGTATTACTAAGTAACATTGCAGGATTGAAAATAATCAATAATGATCTGTAATCCAGTGAGGGCAGCTGGTTATCGGATCCTGTGCTGCTCTGTTACCCCCCCCCCCCGGTGTAAAGTGCATCACTTTTACTGCACCGGGGGTCACAGCAGGAACACAGTGCTCCAATGACTGGCTTCCCTCTTGGGATCACCGATCATAGGTCTCTGGGTGCAGGTATCACTTTTTTTTTTTTATACAGTGAGCAGCCTGTGGTCTATCAGACATGCATGGCTAATCACAGGGGCTGGATCCCAGCTCAGCCTTCACTGCCAGCAGGCAGAGAAGACTGTGCAGGAATCAGGGAACCAGAGGGAAACCTAGATAACACTATATCAAGATGGCGTTATTATCACAGGGCTCCCTCCGGTGTTTTTCTTTCTTATTTATAATTTCTTTTAGTTAGTTCGGGCAGATCAAATTTCCCATGGGAAATGCAATCTGCAATGTGAATTTAAGGACTTGGAGGGGAATTTTGCTAATTCTCCCCTTTAGTACATTCTGGTGATACTAAAATAATGTGAAAATGGTGTGAAAACTCCCTTTTTCAAATTATTTAAGTAAAAATAATTCTGATAAATATGCCCGTATTTGTGCACACAGACGTGTCATACTTACACACATGATACCTACAGTATTCATTAAAACTGTATTGTTGCTATCCTATCTCCTATATAATAGCCCAGATCTGTCACTCTGTGACTGCATGGATAACGCTGGGCGTGGCTAGGAGCTCTCATTGGGTTAGCAGCAGGTCTATCACACCCAGTCCACAGCTGATTGGGCAAGAAACGCCCTCCCACACAGGTTACATCCAATGGGAGGCTCTGCCCTTTGGCTGCGGTGTGTTCCCAGAACAGGATTAACAATGGGGCTGATGGAGCTGTAGCTCCAGGCCCAGACCCCAAAATAGGCCCACTGCATCTGCAGCAACATATCCTCCAACAATTTACACATAAAAATCGGTACAAATTCGAAAAGGGGGCGTAGCCAGTGGCAGGTACAGCGGCGTGACCACGCCCCTTTTCCTATACTTTTAATGGGAGTTTGGAGAGCCAGAAATTGGTACAGACCATAAAAAAAGGTCCTGTACCTGCCAAAAAGGTACAGCTGGAGGGTATGCCACTGCATCTGCAGCAAGTCTCTGAGCTGTAGGTAGGGAAAAAAATCCTTTTACTGCAGCGTCCTATGTCCTGCTGCCAGTCTGCCTGCCCCCTCTGGCATCAACAATCTCCACTCCCTAGCCGCGGTGCAGGTGGAATAAAAGCTGCTGCGGCCACCGGCATAGATGTGTATGAAAGCGATGCAGCGGAAGGCTTTCATAGCCCTCCCTGCGCCGCATACTCTCTGAGCCCCGAAGCCTCCTCTGCGCGTGATGTCACAGAAGTGCCTCCCCGACCACAGCCGCGCCCAGATCCCCAGAGGCCCTGACTCCGCAACACAGCACCTGGCTGAGATGGCTAATAATGGATAGAGTGGGTGATATCGTGGAGGGTAATGTCTGGACGCTGAATCAATGTAAAAGGTGACAGTGCTGTGAAGTGCAGTGCAGTGGGTGTGCAGTGTCACTGACACTGCACAGCACTCTCACCTTTTACATTGATTCAGCGAGTCAGTCAGTTCTGCCAGCCAGTCACTATGTTAGCACCGGTGTCCCAACGCGCCGCATTACAGGGAAGTAGACGCACTAAATAAACTACAGCTCACAGCAGCCCTTAGCACCAGAGAATTCCCACGCTAAGGGCTGCTGGGAGCTGTAGTTTATTGAGTGCATCTTTTTCCCTGTAATGCGGCGCTAACAATAGTGACTGGCTGCTTGGCTGCTGTACGAGTGTCCGGGAGAGCCACTGCCAAAGGGAGGACAGTAGCTTAGCTAGAAGAAGAAGGAGAAGCATTACCTGCCCCTCCCCCACTCGCAGTTCCTCCGGGCCCCATCCGTTGACCCCCCATGCCCCCCTCCACCACCCGCGGTGGATCCTGACCCCTCCTCCATCCACAGCACCCCCGCACCTGCCCCTCCCCCACCGGTGGCACCACCGCACTCGCTCCTTCCCCACCCGCGGCATCCCCGCAACCGCTCCTCCCCCACCCGTGATGGCTCTGGACCCCCTCCCCCACCCGCGGCACCCACGCACCCTCCCCCACCCGCGGCACCACCGCACCAGCCCCTCCCCAACCCATGGCACCCCCACAACCACCCCTCCCCCACCCATGGCACCCCTGTACCCCCTCCCCCATCCGCATCTCCCCCTCACTAGCCAACCACAGTACCTACTAGGTGATTCATCAGGCCCTGCGTGTGCTGTTCACGCCATTGCAAGGGGCTACGACCCCTTAACCATTGCACGCCCTTTGTCCGTGCAATATTTAACCACTCACACAATTATGATTGGAGGTAATACTCCATATAATAAAAATATTGCATGCCACAAGGGCATGCAAGGGTTAAGGGGGCATAGCCCTTTACGATATATATAGTAACATAGTAATTAAGGTTGAAAAGAGGCAAAATGCCCATCGCGTTCAACCTGTATTTTGTATTATGTTGAGTTGATTTTACTGTACCTGCTGAAGAATGCTTTATGACTAGTTGACAACTACAAATCATGTTACACCCAGATTAACAATGTCAATTTTTTAAATGTTGTAACCTTGATATCCTTTTCAATCAGAAATTCATCCAATCATCTTTTAAATGCATTTACAGAGTCCACCATTACCACTTTCCCTGGCAAGAAATTCCAAATCCTTATTGCCCTAACAGTGAAGAACCTTTTCCTCCGTTGCGTACAGAATTTTCTCTCCTCCAGCCTCAGCGAGTCCCCTTGTGGCGGAGCTAAGTAAAAATTGGGAGATACCCTCGCCAGTGGATTCGCAGGTGGCGCGGCTGGTAGTATCCTCAGCTCTGCCTGTAACTACCATCACTTCTCTGAAAGAACCGATGGATAAGCGTGTGGAGGGTTGTTTAAAGGCGATTTACACCCTAGCAGGTGCTGCGCATCGGCCCATCATTGCAGCCATCGGGCTGCAGAGGCTATTGAAGCGTGGGCTCCGGAGTTGGAAGCTAAGCTGCCTTCCAACGTTTCTGTTCATGCTAGACAATGTCTATTGTATATTGTCACAGCTTCTCATTACATTATGGAGGTGACTTCTGATGCCTGTGTTCTGGCGGCAAAGGCTTCTACTACGTCCGTTTTGGCTCACCGGATTCTCTGGTTGCGGTCCTGGTCTGTGGATCTGGACCCAAGAAAACCCTGGTATTGAAGGCTAAGAGTACTTCCTTTCGCTCCTTTCATCCTTCAGGGAAAGCAAAGGGTCAGGCGTACCCGAAACAGGCTCGCACTTCCATACCAACTAAGCCCAAACCTAAACGGGCCTGGGTGAATCCTTCACGAATCGTCCCCCTCATCAATTTTGCCTGACAGACGCGTCTTCGGATCAGATGAAGGCAAAAACTCTTCATTCGGTGGTACAGTCCCTCCTGGACACAGGAGTGGTAGTACAGGTGCCTCTGGCTCAGAAAGGCAAAGTGTACTATTCACCGCTGTTCCTAGTTCCGAAACCGAATGGGTTCTCTCGGCCCATTCTCAACCTCAAGTCCTTAAACAACTTTGTGAGGGTCTCCAAGTTTCCTATGGAAAATCTTGGCTCTATTGTTCTGGCCTTGGAACCTAGGAATTATATGGTCTCCCTGGACATACAGGATGCTTACCTGCATATTCCCATTGCAATGTCGCATCAGCAGTACCTGAGGTTTGCGGTTGGCAACCTCCATTACCAATTTCAGGCATTAACTTTTGGTTTGACCACGGCTCCACGAGTCTTCACCAAGGTCATGGCGGTAATGACGGCTGTACTCCGTTGTCAAGGGGTCAGGATCCTACAGTTCCTGGACAATTTGTTGATCCTGGAGAATTCCCCAGAAATTCTCCTACGCCATCTCGATCTGACTATCCGGTTTCTGGCTCATCAACTGGAAGAAATCTTCCCTGGTCCCTGCTCAGAGCATGGTGCACCTGGGGGCATTGTTGGACACTCACAACCAGTAGTTGTTCTTGTCTCAGGAGAAGGCCCTGAAGCTTTAGGACAGGATTCGATGCTTCCTATCTCATCCGCAAGTGTCGATACATTCGGCGATGCAAGTGCTAGGTCTCATGATGGCGTCTTTCGACATGGTAGGGTACGCTCAATTCCATTCCCGCCCTCTGCAGAAGCTGATTATTGCCAAGTGGGATGGCCTGCCTCACCGGATCAGGTATCAAATGATCTCCTTGTCTCCAGAGGTCCGTCTGTCACTGAGCTGGTAGCTGCAGGACCAACGATTGATCTGGGGTGTCCCTTCTGGATCTCCAACTGAGTCCTCCTGACGACGGATGCCAGTCTGAGAGGTTGGGGCACGTTGTTGGAGCAACACTCCATTCAGGGTCGGTGGACCAGGGAGGAGTCTCTCCTCCCAATAAACATTCTGGGACTGCGGGCGGTGTTCAACTCACTGAACTTGGCCCAGCATTTAATACAGAACAGACCTATTCAAGTAGTCGGACAACACCACTACGGTGGCATACATCAATCATCAGGGCGGCACTCAAAGCCGCATGGCAATGAGGGAAGTATCAAGGGTTCTTCAGTGGGCGGAACGCCATCTGCCAGCCATATCGGCAGTATTCATTTCGGGGGTCCTAAACTGGGAAGCGGACTTTCTCAGTCTTCAGGACGTACATGCCGAAGAGTGGAGCCTCCATCCAGAAGTGTTTCAACTCCTCGTCGACAAGTGGGGTCTTCCAGATGTGGACCTGATGGCCTCTCGACACATTCACAAAGTTCCGGTTTTCGTAGCAAGGACAAAGGATCCTCAAGTAGCGTTCGTGGACGCACTGGTAATTCCATGGAACTTTCAGCTGCCATACGTGTTCCCTTCGGTGTCACTCCTGCCCAGAGTAATAAGGAAGTTCAAGAAAGAAGGAGGAATCCTACTTCTGATCGCTACCGCAAGGCCCAGATGACATTGGTTCTCAGACCTTCAGGGTTTCTTGATAGAGCATCCCTTTCTACTTCCGCAGCACCCAGATCACCTCATTCAGTGCCCTTGTGTATATCAGGATTTAGCTCGGCTGGCTTTGACAGCGTGGCTCTTGAAGCTTCCATCCTGAGGACCAAAGGATTTTCTGAGGTTGTCATTCAAACAATGTTGAAGGCCCGGAAACCGGCTTCTGCTCGGATTTATCATAAGGTCTGAAATTCTTACTTTGCTTGGTGCGCATCTAACAATCATGACGCTTACAAGTTTAGTACGGACAAACTTTTTGGCCTTTCTATAACAGGGCCTGGACTTGGGCCTTCGTCTGACCTCCCTCAAGGTTCATATTTCTGCCTTGTCGGTATGGTTCCAGAGAAAAATTGCGACTTTATCTGATGTTCATACATTTACTCAGGGTGTGTTGCGGATTCAACCTCCTGTGGCTCCTTGGGACTTGTCGGGGCCAATGCAAGGGTCTCTGTTTGAGCCTCTTTATTCTGCAGACCGTAAGTGGCTTTCTCTTAAGGTATTGTTTCTGCTGGCTATTGCCTCTGTGTCAGGCTCCGGAGCCTTACCTCTGGTTGGCACGGCTGCGGCAGCAGGGAGCTGCTGGCGGCGGGTCCTCCTGGATGGATATGCGGCTGCCAAGGGCCGGGGGCCGTGGGTCTGGAGAGCCGGGCGCTGCGGCGGGGATCGCTGCGGTAAGGTCCTCTGGTGGTGACACAGTATAGTGTGTCAGAGACAGAAACTGGGTAAAGCTGTGTGCTAACAGCTAAGTAGGTCTCCTGTGCTGGGAGCAGCCATGTTGAATACTAGAGTATTACCAATGAAGTTCCCAATCAGTGTCCAGCCAATCCTGCATGTTCTCCCCTTACAAAAGGGGGCTGGCTCAGTGGGAGAGTAACAAAATAACCACTTGCGCTCCTTGCTGGTAAACAGGCTGCTGGAACTAGAAGTGACTGCACCAATCACAAGAATACAGTAAAAATAAAGAAAAGTTCCTGCGCACTTAAGAAGGTATATGACACTTCTTTTTAGGTGTCTTATAAACATAAAACCAATCCTTCTAGTTGTAAATAGATGAGGATAATACTCAATTTTTAAATGGGTTCTTCCAAACACTTTATTCAAAGCAGAAATCTCTCAATTGTAGAACATAAATGTCCCAATAGAGTCAATACAGTCAAAAAGTCAAGAGTTTGCTAAAGCTCTTATCTGGTCACCTCCTGAATACTCCAACCACTGGAAATAACTGATGGTGATAAAACTTGTAGTAAGTCGTCCCCACCGTTTTCAATTCTCTGTCAAGGTCCTCAATTAAGGTACATGCAAGACAAATAATGGGGAATCATAATGCAGACTTATACAAGTTTATTCTCAAAACTATTTTTTTACACTTAAAATGCGTACCCAAAGTGACCTTCCAGGAAGGCACAGTAACTGGCATACAGGGGAAATTGTAAAGTCCCCCCTGTTAAGCTGTACCTTCACCGAATCCTGGTTAGCAGTAAACACCAACGCGTTTCAACCGATAGGGTCTTTCTCAAGGTGTAAATGATGTATGGAGGACCAGATATTTATAGATAGAACTAAAATACACCCACTTCCTGTTCCAGTGGGTGGGATTACATTCATAAAAAACATTGCACATATATTTTAATGGTAAATTGGCACTTATTGGCCTCAAATTACATGGCATAATAATATAGAAAACATAATGTATTCATCTAGATGTCTACAGATGATTCTACAGTGAGAAACACAGCCTTTTTTAACATGCGTTCCGCCGGAAATGGCGTCGCGGTCTGAAAATAAAAGTTGGGGAGCGGTGAAGGTGTTACACACTGCTCCTCCTTCCGCTGGATATGACGTACTTCTTCCGCCAACCAGAATAGGAGGTGCATAGTAGTGCCCTCCGAATGAGTGGAACGCAAATTCTAGCTTCCGGTTCCGCCGGAAGTGACATTGCGGCTGGTTGGGGGAGTGATAAATAAGTTGTACATAGCTTCAGATGGAGAGTGCCAGTGCTTCAAGTTACCTCCTTGTGAAAGGTTCTCCAGCTCTGTGCTCCCAGGTTACTTCTGGTTCCCTGGTCCTGGTTGCTCTCAGCCATTGGTTACCTAAACGCTGCTGCAGTCCTGCTGTCTAAGTCCGTTGCCACTCGGAGAAGCGCTCATGGGGTCCCAGGTCATAGTGGAGCTCCAGGTGCTAACAGCGGTTCCCGCAAACGTCTTCATTTCTTCAAAGTCCATGTTCTTCAGCCTCGTCTTTCAATCACAAACCACAGTCTTCATTTCTTCAAAGTCCAAGATCTTCAGCTTCGTCTTTCAATCATAAACCACATCTTCATTTCTTCAAAGTCCAAGTACTTCAGCCTCTTCTTTTAATCATAAAACACAGTCTTCAGTTCTTCTTTACCGGAGTTCTTCATCTTCACTCTTCAAGTCATTTAACCATAGACTCTAATTCTACCTGTTTCTTCAATTTTTCCAATAGTCGTGTACAGCCTGATTATTCATAAAACTACAGTTTTTTACGCCCTCCGGCCAATGTTATCATTTAGTTTGGCTTCCACCCCATGAGGAGGAATTACTTTCAGCCACCTCGTTTACTCTCCTCACAGGTAGCTGTCACTTCAGCCAAAACTCGGTTGTCGGAACCCCAACTTACGCTGAGCGTGACACTCTGCTAGACGGGTGTCAGATTTGGGTGCTTTATCTTGTAGGTCCCCATATCTGATTTTTCACCATGACCGGGCGATTCTTTGAACACGTCCCGGGTACTTACCTAAGGTGGTTTCTTCTTTCTACCTTAATCAGGAGATTGTGGTTCTGGCCTTTGCCTCTCCTGACTTGTCTTCCAAAGAGCGGTCTTTGGATGTGGTACGGGCTCCCCGTATCTATGTGAAGAGAACTGCATCCCTTCGTAACTCTGATTCTCTCTTTGTACTGTTACTCACAAGCAGACCCTGGTCGGATGGATTAGAATGGTGATTGCACATGCTTATGTACAGGCTGGCCTTCCAGCTCCTGCTACCATCAAGGCCCATTCTAATTGGTCTGTGGGACCTTCTTTGGCGGACCGCCGTGGTGCGACCCTTGAACAATTGTGCAAGGTGGCTACGTGGTCCTCAGTGAACACATTCATAATGTTCTATGTCTTCGATACTTCCGCCTCCCAGGATGCTTCCTTTAGACGCCGGGGTCTTGTGCCCGCTACAGTGTGTCACCTCCCATGAGGAACTGCTTTAGGACATCCCCAATGTCATTCCCTGTGGAACCCAGTGTACCCCGCAGCAGAAAGAGGTATATGGTAAGAAGAAAAAACTGAATTGAAAGCGCTGTCCACAATAAAGGATAAATAAAATTGTATTTATTTTCTATTAATAAACCATTAATATAACACTTAAAAAATCTAAAACATATTGGCCCTCATTCCGAGTTGATCGCTCGCAAGGCGAATGTAGCAGAGTTACACACGCTAAGCCTACGCCTACTGGGAGTGTATCTTAGCTTCTTAAAAGTGCGACCGATGTATTCGCAATATTGCGATCACAAACCTCGTAGCAGTTTTAGAGTAGCTTCAGACTTACTCTGCCTGTGCGATCAGTTCAGTGCTTGTCGTTCCTGGTTGACGTCATAAACACACCCAGCGTTCGCCCAGGCACTCCCACCGTTTCTCCAGCCACTCCTGCGTTTTTTCCGGAAACGGTAGCGTTTTCAGCCACACGCCCCTAAAACGCCGTGTTTCCGCCCAGTAACACCCATTTCCTGTCAATCACACTACGATCGCCGGAGCGAAGAAAAAGCCGTGAGTAAAAATACTTTCTTCATAGTAAAGTTACTTGGCGCAGTCGCAGTGCGAACTTTGCGCATGCGTACTAAACGGATTTTCACTGCGATGCGATGAAAAAGAACGAGCGAACAACTCGGAATGAGGGCCATTATGCATATCTGCAAAGCCTATTTCTTCAGTGATCCTTATCACAGGTACCTTGTGATTACACTGACAATGAGTACTAATTAGAACAATATAGCATATATTAGGTAGTCTAATTGGCTCCACAGTGAACAATTATTAATACTAAATGTATTATTCAGCCTCCTAAATACTTATGTACACTTATAAAGAACACTTGTTTTCACAGCCCAAATATATCTGGTGGAAATGCATACAGTTGATAAATGCTTTTTCACCTCCCGCTGGGACAGCGTTGTGATGTAATGTGTCCAAAGTGTCTCTGCTGTATAATCAGGCTGAATATGTAACAAAGGGGTGTGGTTCATCAAATCGACAGTATCTAGGTCGACAATGTTTAGGTCGACCACTATAGACCTGTCGACCTAGCACATGTCGACCTAGAAACCCTGTCGACCTTCCATCCATGTCGACCTAGTGACTGTCGACCTATAGTGGTCGACCTAAACATTGTTGACCTAGATACTGTCGATCTTCAGACCGGATCCCGTAACAAAGAATCAAGTCTCCTACTAAAGCTTTCCAGCTAGTTAGCTTCTGACGGGCGTCCCCGTCTGGGCATAAGGTGATTGTGGATAAGATTCTTATGGAATAAACTAATTTCACAGTAACTTGAATGTCCACTGCAGCTAAACTACAGAGATGGCTTATCTCACCTGTTTATGCGGCTACCAATTCTCCCGCCGGGCTCCGTCTCTGCAGCACACAGCGCTCAGCAGTTCCCCTGCTGACGTCGGCGCTGTGTTCCTCCCGTTAGTGTGGGTTAGATGCAGGCGTGCAAGCGGCTTGGAGCGCAGAGATCTTCCGGCCAGTGGTTCAGAACTGCATCGGCTGTTAAGCGCTTGGCCCGTGATGGCAGGGTGGCACAAGTTCTCACCGGCTCCGGCGCTGGGAGAAGTGATGTCGGCTTTGCAGAAGCTCAAGTCCATATTCAGGGGTATAAACTTAACGCGTTTCTCAGCCTGTTACCCGTGGCTGTTTCCTCAGAAGCACTTCCGATACAGTGCTGAATCACCCAGACGGGGACGGCCGTCATAAGCTAATCAGCTGGAAAGCTTTAGTAGGAGACTTGGGGGCAGATGTATTAACCTGGAGAAGGCATAAGGAAGTGATAAACCAGTGATATGTGCAAGGTGATAAACGTACCAGCCAATCAGCTCCAATATGTAAATCAACAGTTAGGAGCTGATTGGCTGCTGCCTTTATCACCTTGCACATATCACTGGTTTATCACTTCCTTATGCCTTCTCCAGATTAATACATCTGCCCCTTGATTCTTTGTTACATATTCAGCCTGATTATACAGCAGAGACACTTTGGACACATTACATCACAACGCTGTCCCAGCGGGAGGTGAAAAAGCATTTATCAACTGTATGCATTTCCTCTAGATATGTTTGGGCTGTGAAAACAAGTGTTCTTTATAAGTGTACATAAGTATTTAGGAGGCTGAATAATACATTTAGTATTAAGAATTGTTCACTGTGGAGCCAATTAGACTACCTAATATATGCTATATTGTTCTAATTAGTACTCATTGTCAGTGTAATCACAAGGTACCTGTGATAAGGATCACTGAAGAAATAGGCTTTGCAGATATGCATAATATGTTTTAGATTTTTTAAGTGTTATATTAATGGTTTATTAATAGAAAATAAATACAATTTTATTTATCCTTTATTGTGGACAGCGCTTTCAATTCAGTTTTTTCTTGTTACAATAAATATATTGGGAATCAACAACCCAATCATTGGAGAGCGGCAGTCCTTAATAAGGAGAGGAGTATTAATGAATTGATAAAGCATTTTAGCATTTTGAGTTGGGACAGCTGACACACATTGAAGCTTAGCGCTTTTTGTTGTTTGGTATATGGTAAGAACTGACCCATCGCGTTCAACCTGTATTTTGTATTATGTTGAGTTGATTTTACTGTACCTGCTGAAGAATGCTTTATGACTAGTTGACAACTACAAATCATGTTACACCCAGATTAACAATGTCAATATTTTAAATGTTGTAACCTTGATATCCTTTTCAATCAGAAATTCATCCAATCCCCTTATAAATGCATTTACAGAGTCCACCATTACCACTTTCCCTGGCAAGGAATTCCAAATCCTTATTGCCCTAACAGTGAAGAACCCTTTCCTCCGTTGCGTACAGAATTTTCTCTCCTCCAGCCTCAGCGAGTCCCCTTGTGGCGGAGCTAAGTAAAAATTGGGAGATACCCTCGCCAGTGGATTCGCAGGTGGCGCGGCTGGTAGTATCCTCAGCTCTGCCTGTAACTACCGTCACTTCTCTGAAAGAACCGATGGATATGCGTGTGGAGGGTTGTTTAAAGGCGATTTACACCCTAGCAGGTGCTGCGCATCGGCCCATCATTGCAGCCACTCGGGGTGCAGAGGCTAGTGAAGCGTGGGCTCCGGAGTTGGAAGCTAAGCTGCCTTTTTGTTGTTTGGTATATGGTAAGAACTTACCGTTGTTAAATCTCTTTCTGCGAGGTACACTGGGCTCCACAAGGCGCCCACCCTGACGCACTTGGCTTCTTTGGGTTGGTATGGCATTAGCCGCTGACACTTCTCTTGTCGTGAGAGTGTGGTGTATGTGGCTACTAATGGTTGTCATCTCTTTTACCTGCCACTGCATTGGATTGGTTAACAAAAACGAAGCTCCTATGCACGGAGGCGGGGTTATAGAGGAGGCGGCGCTATGCATTCTGGGAACAGTCAAAGCTTTTAGCCTGTTGGTGCCTCGGATCAAGATCCTACTCTACACCCCAATGTAATTCCCTGTGGAGCCCAGTGTACCTCGCAGAAAGAGATTTAATAACGGTAAGTTCTTACCATAAATCTCGTTTTTTTTCTCCTTCCCCCCTCTCCACCCCCATTATACTTTATACATCCTTTTTTTCTACTCTCTCTAGTTGCCCCGCTAATTCTTTCTTGTCCCTCCCCCCTGGCACCTAGTTTAAAATCTCCTCCAACCTTCCAACTATCCTTCCCCCCAGCACAGCAGCCTCCTCCTCATTCAGGTGCAATCCATAGCGACAAAAACGATGGCGCCTAACTGAGAAGTCCGCCAGTGTTCCAGGAACACAAACCACTCTTTCCTACACCAATCCCTAAGCCACACATTTACCTCCCTAATCTCCCTCTGCCTCCCTGGGCATGCGCGTGGCACTGGTAATATTTCAGAGAATATTACCCTAGATGTCCTTGCCTTTAGTTTCTGGCCTAGGTCCCTATAGTCTTTCTTAAGGACATCCCATCTACCATTAACTTTGTTGTTGGTGCCAGCGTGCACCAAGACCGCTGGGTCATTCCCAGCCCCTCCCAACAATCTTTCTACACGGTCCGCGATGTGCCGTACCCGAGCACCCGGGAGACAACCGACTGTACGGCGATCACAGTCCCGGTAGCAGATTGCCCTGTCTGTCTTCCTAATAATAGAATCCCCTACCTGGCTCGGGGGTGGTCTTCTGTATACCGGCGGTCGGGCTCCCGGCGCTCATTATACCGGCGCCGGGAGCCCGACCGCCGGCATACCGACACTTATTTTCCCTCGTGGGGGTCCACGACCCCCATAGAGGGAGAATAAAATAGTGTGGCGCGCGTAGCGCGCCACCGTGCCCGTAGCGTGGCGAGCGAAGCGAGCCCGCAAGGGTCTCATTTGCGCTCGCCACACTGTCGGTCAGCCGGCGGTCGGGCTCCCGGCGCCTGTATGTTGGGCGCCGGGAGCCCGACCGCCGGCCAGCCGTAGTGAACCCCTGGCTCGGTACCTCGCTTACTTTTTTCCCCTGAATGTCGGAGGGACTGCTCCTCTGGTTGCTAGAGGGGACGGTATCCTCCAGCTCCGTCATTTCCTCACTACCATCCCCAGAATCCTCGTCCAGTCGTGCAAATTTATTGGGGTTTGTCAGATCGGAGATGTCCTGTCTCCCCCTCTTCTTCTTCCTTCTAACCGTAACCTAGCAAGCTACCTGGCTGTCCTCGTCTATCGGTGTTCCCTTCTGCAACTCCTCCACCGTTCTATCTAAGCGTTGCTGGAGAGTGTGAATGTCTTTCAGTCGTGTAACGGTTTGCTCTGGATCAGTTACCTTGGCTTCCAGGGCAGCCGTTCGCACACACCTCGCGCAGATGTACTCACCCTCGGAGGGTTGCTCCAGGTGCACGTACATTCTGCACGACATGCACTGAGTGAGGTCCTCAATCACGGCCCCTCCCATTTCAATGACTAACTCCCTGTTACTTACAGAAAAAGAATGCAAACAGTACAAAGTAATACAACAATACAATTTATGCAATATGATACTGTACTACGGCCTAGCTATTAATACTATGTATAATAATGTGTCAATGCAAAACAGTCAATATAGTAATGAAAAATGATACTTGAGTGTTCGGGGGGGGGGTTCAGGACCTCCTGCAGCAGCAACTACTTTCAGGTACCTTGTTCACAGTGTCCTGTTCCCATCTCGAGCCTCAGTCAGACTCCCCACAGTGCCCAGCTCCCATCTTCAGCCGCAGTCAGACTCCCCACAGTGCCCTGCTCCCGTCTCCAGCCTCAGTCAGACTCCCCACAGTGCCCTGCTCCCGCCTCCAGCCTCAGTCAGACTCCCCACAGTGCCCTGCTCCCGTCTCCAGCCTCATTCAGACTCCCCACAGTGCCCTGGTCCCGTCTCCAGCCTCAGTCAGACTCCCCACAGTGCCCTGCTCCTGTCTCTAGCCTCAGTCAGACTCCCCACAATGCCCTGCTCCCGTCTCCAGCCTCAGTCAGCCTCCCCACAGTGCCCTGCTCCCGTCTCCAGCCTCAGTCAGCCTCACCACAGTGTTCTGATCCCGGCTCCAGCCTTTTAATTGGTTTTACTCTGATTTACTCGGATCTCAAAGAGGCATCTTATTGGCTCACAGATGTCACGTGTTTTGGATATCCAATAAGAAAAATCCAGGAAAAAAACTGAACCCACTCCAATATATATACTTCACAGCATACAGCCTTGGCGCTGAAACGTCGGCAAGCTATGCCTTTTTCACCTAATGTCTAACTAAAAGTTACACTTTTTTTCATCAGTCCTCAGTGTGCCACCTGGATCTTTTGTATTGGGAGTGGGCCAACGCCAACCCCTCTCTAAGGGACCATACACTTGTATATATATGTATATCTATATATATAATATATATACATAGTATAGTCATGTGATCTCAATCTACATACTGTACTTACATATCACACAAGTCATTGAACATATGACACTTTGGATATTTGGATATCCAGTGATAGTTTTCAGATAGAGGGCCTAATTCAGATCTAATCACAGCAAATGTGTTAGCAGTTGGGCAAAACCATGGAGGTCATTCCGAGTCGTTCGCTCGGTAAATTTCATCGCATCGCATCGCAGCGATTTTACGCTTAGTGCGCATGCGCAATGTCCGCACTGCGACTGCGCCAAGTAATTTTGCTATGAAGTTAGTATTTTTACTCACGGCTTTTTCATCGCTCAGGCGATCGTAGTGTGATTGACAGGAAATGGGTGTTACTGGGCGGAAACAGGCCGTTTTATGGGCGTGTGGGAAAAAACGCTACCGTTTCCGGAAAAAACGCAGGAGTGGCCGGAGAAACGGGGGAGTGTCTGGGCGAACGCTGGGTGTGTTTATGACGTCAAACCAGGAACGACAAGCACTGAACTGATCGCAGATGCCGAGTAAGTCTGGAGCTACTCTGAAACTGCTAAGAGGTGTGTAATCGCAATTTTGAGAATCTTTTGTTCGCAATTTTAAGATGCTAAGATTCACTCCCAGTAGGCGGCGGCTTAGCGTGAGCAACTCTGCTAAAATCGCCTTGCGAGCGAACAACTCGGAATGACCTCCCATGTGCAGTGCAGGTGGGGCAGATATAACATGTGCAGAGAGAGTTAGATTTGGGTGGGTTATATTGTTTCTGTGCAGGGTAAATACTGGCTGCTTTATGTTTACACTCACTCCATTGATGAGTCATCTACTCTCCAGGAAACCTCGGTGGAGAGTAAGGTCAGTGTGGTAGGACGGCACTTTCGCTTTGGTAGATGAACTTGTTCCTTAACCCTTTGTTGTTGTCAAAGGCTGTATAAATATAATGATAAATAACATAATAATAAGGGACCACTTGCTGGCGTAAATTAACCCACCCAAATCTAACTCTCTATGCACGTATTACATCTAGCCCACCTTGCTATTTTGTTTTGCTAAGAAACCTGATAGACCCCCATAGTCAGTGATATGGGTAGTGAAGAAGCTATGCTACAGCTGACCGGCTCAGACTGATGCATAGATGGGCATCTGCTGCTCTCATCACACAGTAAGTGATCTGGGGCAATTTCCTCATAATTACAAGTCCCTGCAGACTGCTTAGTCCCAGCCCCCAAATTGTCCCTTGGCAGTATGTACCAATAACTTTCAGTGAAACTTTTACATAAACTTTGTTTCTGAATAAGCATAAATGTTTTATTCAATACAGAATAATGATCCCTTTCATAATAAATAAATGGTAATGTATATACAACTGGAACCGCGCTCATCTGCGGCCGCTCCATCACAAACGTGCACTCGCGGCGTGACTAGGCGATCTATCCACCTATTCACGCCGGGAGAGCACAGAGACACTCCCATTCTGAGATTCTCCGTCCGGGCTCGCAAGTGAATAGAGCGCGTCTCCATCGCGGTCGCCTGGGGACACTGTCAGCGTTGGGCGCGCTTAGTCACAGACAGAGCCACGATTAGTGTGGCTCCATCTGTATATATATATATATATATATATATATATATATACAATTATATTTTGACATCATTTTTTCGAAACGCAATCTTATACTGTAAAGGGGTTTAATTTTTGTTAACTTCTATTTTAAATATATACGGTATGTTCTACAAGTGGACTGGTCAAACTGGCCTTCTCATCTGTCAGAACCACCTCTACATTTGCCGTGTTTGTCTGCTGTTTTACGGCACGCTGCTTGATGTATAAGGAGGATTACGATCTTTACGACAACACTCAGAATACTGATGTGTATTTTGCCTTTTGTAAATTTGAAAATAGAAAAGCAGTGATTTCATTCTATGAAAAGAGGTACCAGTACAAAGTACCAATACTCAATACAAAGTACCAGTACTCAATACTAAATACCATTACTCAATACAAAGTACGAGTACTCAAGCCAAAGTACCAGTACTTGATACAAAGTACCAGGACTCAAGACAAAGTACCAATACTCAAGCCAAAGTACCAGAACTCGATACTAAGAACCAATACTTAAGCCAAAGTAACAGTACTCGATACAAAGAACTAATACTCAAGCCAAAGTACCAATACTCAATACAAAGTACCAGTACTCAATACAAAGTGCCAGTACTCAAGCCAAAATAACAGTACTCGATACAAAGAACTAATACTCAAGCCAAAGTACCAGTACTCAATGCAAAGTACCAATACACAATATAAAGTACCAGTACTCAACCCAAAGTAACAGTACACGATACAAAGTACTAATACTCAAGACAAAGTACCAATACTCAATACAAAGTACCAATACTCAAGACAAAGTACCAGTACTCAATACAAAGACCCCCATTTATCATGCCTTGGAGAGTGATAAATAGCATGGTCATAAAGTACCAACCAATCAGCTCCTAACTGCCATGTCACAGGCTGTGTTTGAAAAATGGCAGTTAGGAGTTGATTGGCTGGTACTTTATCACTGTGCTATTTTTCACTCTCCAAGTATTGATAAATCTGGGCCAAAGTACCAGAACTCTAAACAAAGTACCAGTACTCAATACAAGGTACCAATACTCAATACAAAGTACCAGTACTAAAGCCAAAGAAACAGTACTTGATACAAAGAACTAATACTCAATACAAAGTACTAGAACTCAGGTAAAGTAAAATGTTAATGCAAGATTTACAGTATAGAAGCTTCCACACTCCGGATAAGAGCGCAGAAGTTTATTAAATTAATTTCTTAAAAACTTTCACTGATTTCTTCCTGTTTCAAGAAGTAGTTATAAGAATTATAAATGAAACAGAAGACGGAAGTCTGTACTGCGTAGCATTGCGCAACATCAGAAACACAAACATTGCAGAAAAGTAACAAGAAAACCACAAAGTTAAATGGTTTAATGCAGGGGTTCCCAAAGTCAGTCTTCAAGTCATCCTAACAGTCCAGGTTTTAAGGATATCCATACTTAAGCATAGGTGACTTAATTAGTACTTCAGTTTGATTATACTACCTGTGCACAAGCATGGAGATTCTTAAAAGCTGGAATGTTGAGGACCAAGTTTGGGAAACCCTGGTTTAATGAACAGAAATACATAAAGCAAAGTTATGCTGAATATTTCAGTAACATAAAAAATAAAAAGGAAGGAAATAAAAAAATAAAAGAGGATAAAACAGTAACAGAACCCCACCCAGGAGCAGATAAAAAACAAAGACAAGAACAGGTAAGATCAGGATACACTATGCATAATGATCCCGTGTGGGGATAGGGTTAAAATCCCGGCAGTTGGAATCCTGACAGTTAGAAGACTGACAGTGGGATTCCAACTGTCAGGATCCCGAATGGATCCCAGAATTTAGTACTAGGTTGGAGATATGCATAAGGGGTGGGTTAGGGTTAGGCTGCGGGGGTGGGTTAGAGTTAGGCTGCAGAAGGGGAAGGTTAGGTTTAGGCTGCCGGGGTGGGTTAGGTTTAGGCTGCAGAAGGAGAAGGTTAGGTTTAGGCTGCGGGGGTGGGTTAGGTTTAGGCTGCAGAAGGGGAAGGTTAGGTTTAGGCTGCGGGGGTGGGTTAGGTTTAGGCTGCAGAAGGGGAAGGTTAGGTTTAGGCTGCGGGGGTGGGTTAGATTTAGGCTGCAGAAGGGGGAGGTTAGGGTTAGGCTGCGGGGGTGGGTTAGGTTTAGGCTGCAGAAGGGGGGAGGTTAGGGTTAGGCTGCGGGGGTGGGTTAGGTTTAGGCTGCAGAAGGGGAGAGGTTAGGGTTAGGCTGCGGGGGTGGGTTAGGTTTAGGCTGCAGAAGGGGGGAGGTTAGGGTTAGGCTGCGGGGGTGGGTTAGATTTAGGCTGCAGAAGGGGAAGGTTAGGGTTAGGCTGCGGGGGTGGGTTAGGTCTAGGCTGCAGAAGGGGGGAGGTTAGGGTTAGGCTGCGGGGGTGGGTTAGGTTTAGGCTGCAGAAGGGGGGAGGTTAGGGTTAGGCTGCGGGGGTGGGTTAGGTTTAGGCTGCAGAAGGGGGGAGGTTAGGGTTAGGCTGCGGGGGTGGGTTAGGTTTAGGCTGCAGAAGGGGGGAGGTTAGGGTTAGCCTGCGGGGGTGGGTTAGGTTTAGGCTGCAGAAGGGGAAGGTTAGGGCTAGGCTGCGGGAGTGGGTTAGGTTTAGGCTGCAGAAGGGGGAGGTTAGGGTTAGGCTTCGGGGGTGGGTTAGGTTTAGGCTGCAGAAGGGGAAGGTTAGGGTTAGGCTGCGGGAGTGGGTTAGGTTTAGGCTGCAGAAGGGGGAGGTTAGGGTTAGGCTGCGGGGGTGGGTTAGGTTTAGGCTGCAGAAGGGGAAAGTTAGGTTTAGGCTGTAGAAGGGGGAGGTTAAGGTTAGGCTGCGGGGGTGGGTTAGGTTTAGGCTGCAGAAGGGGAAGGTTAGGGCTAGGCTGCGGGAGTGGGTTAGGTTTAGGCTGCAGAAGGGGGAGGTTAGGGTTAGGCTTCGGGGGTGGGTTAGGTTTAGGCTGCAGAAGGGGAAGGTTAGGGTTAGGCTGCGGGAGTGGGTTAGGTTTAGGCTGCAGAAGGGGGAGGTTAGGGTTAGGCTGCGGGGGTGGGTTAGGTTTAGGCTGCAGAAGGGGAAAGTTAGGTTTAGGCTGTAGAAGGGGGAGGTTAAGGTTAGGCTGCGGGGGTGGGTTAGGTTTAGGCTGCAGAAGGGGGAGGTTAGGGTTAGGCTGCGGGGGTGGCTTAGGTTTAGGCTGCAGAAGGGGGAGGTTAGGTTTAGGCTGTGGGATGGGTGGATTAGGGATAGGTGTAGGGTGAAAATACTTACCATGATTCTGACTATCGGGATCCCGACTGCCGAGGGTTTTGTACGAAACCCCCGTATCTCCCCCTTTTCACAGGACAGTTCCCCCTTTTCCACATAATTTTAATACCTAATGAACCTAATCTAAAGGAGCAAGGTGGCGTAAATTCTACATAGTGCAGGCATTCCCAACCCGGTCCTCAAAGCACACTAACAGGTAGTAGTGATATTCATGCTTGAGCACAGGTGAATTAATTAGTACCTCAGTTACTTTGACTTAACCATCTGTGCTGAATCCTGGATATAACTAAAACCTGCACTGTTAGCGTGCTTCGGGACTGAGAGAGGGAATGCCTGACATAGGCCCTCATTCCGAGTTGTTCGCTCTGTATTTTTCTTCGCATCGCAGTGAAAATCCGCTTAGTACGCATGCGCAATGTTCGCACTGCGACTGCGCCAAGTAACTTTACTATGAAGAAAGTATTTTTACTCACGGCTTTTTCTTCGCTCCGGCGATCGTAATGTGATTGACAGGAAATGGGTGTTACTGGGCGGAAACACGGCGTTTCAGGGGCGTGTGGCTGAAAACGCTACCGTTTCCGGAAAAAACGCAGGAGTGGCCGGAGAAACGGTGGGAGTGCCTGGGCGAACGCTGGGTGTGTTTGTGACGTCAACCAGGAACGACAAGCACTGAAATGATCGCACAGGCAGAGTAAGTCTGGAGCTACTCTGAAACTGCTAAGTAGTTAGTAATCGCATTATTGCGAATACATCGGTCGCAATTTTAAGAAGCTAAGATTCACTCCCAGTAGGCGGCGGCTTAGCGTGTGTAACTCTGCTAAATTCGCCTTTCGACCGATCAACTCGGAATGAGGGCCATAGTGTTTTTATCTAATTTGAGGTCTACCAGGTAGTATAGGGTATAACAGGGTATATTTATATTTTATGAGATAGTCTGAACAAACTGCAGGCAGGTGGATGCTGGTTTTGCCATTTCAAGGTGACTGAAGCCCCGGGCCTGCAGACACAGGGTAGAGCGTTCTCAAGAGAAACCACTCTCCAGGCAAGATGCATTCTGGGCCGTTTACAGCATGGATCGCTATAGGGACTAAGGGGTCTATTTACTAAGCTTTGGATGGTGATAAAGTAGATGGAGATAAAGCACCGGCCAATCAGCTCCTAACGGCCATGTTACAGGCCGGGTTCGAAAAATGACGGTTAGGATCTCATTGGCTGGTACTATATCTCCATCCACTTTATCTCTCTCCCAGGCTTAGTAAATAGACCCCTCAAACTGCAATTGTCTCAAAACTGCTACTGCTAAAAATCGCATGTGAAGAGACGCCCAGAAATGGTAAAAAATGCCCACCGACGCCATCACAACTCTGCAATCCATACCTGGTTGACCCATGCCTACTCAGAACACTCCTCCCAACATGACCCTCTCCAGGAGGGACACAATGCTCTGCCCTGGACTTTTACTGTATGATTGCTGGCACCTGTGCTGAACAGGTTAATGGATAAGGAAGGTGTTTCAGCCCAGATGCGCAGGGGCGTATCTACACTTTGGCCAGGATGGCACTCGCCATGGGCGCCGGCAGAGCTAGGGCACTGCCCGGCTGTGCCATCCGTAGCCACTGGGTTTAATAAAATAGTGACAGTGAATGGTGTAGGGTGGAGTGCAGATGTGTCTGAGGAGCCGCATATCCCAGACTCCCAGTCATCATTGCAGCGGCGGGGAAAGGTGGGGGAGATTCTCCGTTCGTATCTGAGCCAGCCAGCCAGGTTGGGAGGGACCGGCTGTAGACACCGCTCTGTCTCTCTGTGTGACAGCAGGTGGTGGAGCTGCTTTGTCTGCTGATCCTCCCTCGGACATATCAAAGGCGCCATGTATGGAGTGGGTGACGTGCTGTTACGTGGGCAGCGGCGGAGTGACTGGGCGGTGGGCGCGGACTCAGCGCTGGAACATGGGTGAGAAAGGAAGCTGTATCTGTGCTTGCGGGAGAGGGCAGAGGGCAATGGCGCTACCGGGTAACAGAGGATGAGGGAAGGGTTGGGGTGGGGGAGACATTTAGTGGGTGAGTGTTTTGACGCAAATGGATTCTAGAATTTCAATATACTATTCCTCCATATCCCCTCTCCCATCTTCCATAATTGAAGATGACAGTGAGGGAATGGCATGTTGAGGAAAAGGCATATGGGGGGGTATATTAAGGTATTTGGGTTATAGCCTATTGAGCAGGTGTATGGGGGATGGTCTATTGAGGGGAAGGGGTGTATGGGGGGGAGATGTCCTATTGAAGAGAAGAAGTAAATGGGGGGGTTGGCTTATTGAGGGATAGGGGTAAGGGGTATGGGTGGGGAATTGAGAAGTGGTATATGGGGGGGGGAGTTGGCTTATTGAGGGGTAGGGGAATTGAGAAGTGGTATATGGGGGGGGTACATTGAGGAGAGGGCCTATTAGGAGAACTGGGGTATGGTGGAAAGCCAAATTGGGGAGAAGAGCTGCAGATGGCTGGCATTTGGAAGGCACATATGTGGTAATGGTGATGATGAGACTCTGGTAGTGTAGATGAGAACGGATATCGGGTTAGATGGCATGCTATGGAAAAGGGATATGGGGAGGGGTGCTGGTGTTTAAAGTAGATGGGATATGGATGGTGCTGTCATGAGACGTTAGCTGGCATATTGAGAATGGGTGTGTGTTAAAGGAGAAGGGTATGGGGGGGGGATGATGTGTTAGAGTGAAGGGACACTGCTTTTTTTTTAAAGAAGGGAACAGACTTGGAGGGGTTGAATTGTGGGAAGGGGAAACCGTAGAATGGCTGATATCATGGGACAGTAGTTTTCACTCAGCTACACAGCAATTGTTCAAACATATGTACTGATGGTGTAATCCTATTTCAAATATGGGGGGGGCGTCAGCCCCGTAATTTGCCAGGGGCGCTCGGACCCATAGAAGAGGGAAGTCCAGGAGCAGAGCATCAGCTTTGCAAATGCAATCCACAGCAATGCAAATGAAGTAGGACGTGTATACACACCTCCTTGCTGCATTTGCGATTGCATCGATGTGAGCGCGTCATCTGCGACGGCAAGCTGAGTAAACCTAAGCTTACTCAGGCTTGTCGTTGCAGGGTGGCTTACATGGCCAAGGAAACTGCATTTCATGACGCGGTCCTTGGTCTTGCCATTCCCGGAAAATGAGGGCAACACCTACCCATTTCTGGCAATGACACTGGCCCCTCCCCCTGAACGCCTCTGTGTGTCAATAAGGCAGAGGCGTTTGCATTCCTGCGATGCGATTGCAGGACCCATTCTGCATTCCTACACACGACAGGGATCCAGACAGGTGACCTGGGGGCCGTGGGGAGTTACCAGAGAGGGGCCGCGTCTGAGCTATCAACTACAAGTGCCGTGATCCATCTAAATTATAATCCATCCATGCTAGCTGTGGCAGCCCGCACCCATGCTTATTATTATTATTTACCAGAACCCACATTGAATGTATCTGGAGTCATGACATCCAGAACTGACCAGTTTTCATCCACAGTATCATACCTTCCATTATTTCAGAAGCCCGGGACGGGACTCCTGTGCGTCTTCGGCCAAAAAGGGGGCGCGGTCTATATGAAAGAGGACACACAAGCCACGTCCTCATTTTCCATTACAGAGGGGTTGGGATGGCCATTCTGGGTTGTGCAGAGACTGCACAAGATCTGTTCGTACAGCTCAGCTACACATGCGATCGCACACTTGCACAGCTAAAATACACTCCCCCTGTAGGCGGCGACTATCTGATCGCAGCAGTGCAAAAATCGCTGCCTACCGATCAGGTCTGAATGAGGGCCTCTATATCCTGAGGGCATACAACTGAAGATTATCTGTCCAATCTTTCTGGTTGGAACAAAAATCTGGGAATGTCTGGGAGCAAATGACAATTGACCATTTGCTCTCAGACTCAAACACTGGAGAACAGACAAAAATGGACTTTCAGACAAATTGCTTAAGTTTGTTTCATTAAACCAATTTATCTGAACAACCGTTTTGTCCATTTTCTGGATTTTGGGAGCAAATGGTTGATTGTCATTTGCTCCCAGACATTGGCAGATTTTCTTTCCAATCAGTCAGATTGGGCAGATAATCTGTGAGGGCGTCTGAGTGGGCCATAATGTACGACATACTGGGCCATAATGTACGACATACATTTGTCCTAAACCCCAGGGCCGGATTAAGGGCCACATGGGCCTGGAGCTGAAAATATTAACGAGTGTATTGGGAGAAACGGGGGAGGTTTGATCAGTGCTGTGTGGGTGTGGCCAGAGCCCTGTGGGCGTGTACATCCTCTACACTATCAGCTCCAATGTCTACCTAAATATGTAAAAATAAAAGAAACTGCATAATTTGTGAGAAAGATAGAAATGCAATCTTAATGGTTATGTTCCCTGAGATTCGAACCCTACTGAACCTCCCTCCCCGAGTCCGGATCCGAGTCATGCTCGGGTTTTCCCACTTGACTCGTAAACCAGAACGAGGCAAAACGTCATAATCTTACGGGGTTTGGATTCCATATAAGGAGCAGCGCGTCACCGCCATTTTCACTCCGGCATTGGAGAGTGTACAGAGAGGACGTGTCTCCGTTATCTCAGTGTCCACACTGTCCGTGTCTTGTGCTGCATCTGTCCAGTGACAGTGGTTGTGTCCTATGCTGCCATATGTCCCGTGCTGCTGTATAGGGTGCTGTGTTGTGCTGCATCAGTTCAGTGGTGGTGTATTGTGCTGCATCAGTCCAGTCACAGTGGTGTCCTCTGCTGCCATATGTCCAGTGCTGCTGTATAATAATAACAAGCCCCTTACAGTGTTGCTGTGTTGTCTTGCATCAGACCAGTGGTAGTGTCCTGTCCATCAGCCAACAGTCATTCCAGTGACCAGTCACAGTGGTATCCTCTGCTGCCATATATCCAGTGCTCCTGTGCCGCATATTGTGTTCTATAACTCCAGAAAAATAATGGAGAACAAAAATTTGGAGGATAAAAATAGGGAAAGACCAAGAACCACTTCCTCCTAGTGCTGAAGCTGCTGCCACTAGTCATAACATAGACGATGAAATGCCATCAACGTCGTCTGCCAAGGCCGATGCCCAATGTGATAGTAGAGGGCATGTAAAATCCAAAAAGCCAAAGTTCAGTAAAAAGACCCAAAAAAAGAAATTTAAATGGTCTGAGGAGAAACGTAAACTTGCCAATATTCCATTTATGACACGGAGTGGCAAGGACGGCTAAGGCCCTGGTCTATGTTCATGACTAGTGGTTCAGCTTCACATGACGATAGAAGCCCTCATCCTCCCACTAGAAAAACTAAAAGAGTTAAGCTGGAAAGAGCACAGAAAAGGACTGTGCATTCTGGTATGGTATCACAAATCCCCAAGGAGAGTCCAATTGTGTCAGCGGTTGCGATGCCTGACCTTCCCAACACTGGACGGGAAGAGGTGGCTCCTTCCACCATTTGCACACCCCCTGCAAGTGCTGGAAGGAGCACCCATAGTCCAGTTTCTGATATTCAAATTGAAGATGTCACTGTTGAAGTACACCAGGATGAGGATATGGGTGTTGCTGGCGCTGAGGAGTAAGTTGACGATGAGGATTCTGATGGTGATGTGCTTTGTTTAAATGAGGCACAGGGGAAGACACCTGTTGTTCGTGGGATGAAGCAGCCCATTGTGATGCCTGGGCAAAATACCAAAAAAAGCCACCTCATCGGTGTGGAATTATTTCTCTATAAATCCGGACAATAGGTGTCAAGCCGTATGTTGTCTCTGACAGTCTGTAATAAATAGGGGTTAGGATGTTAACAACCTAGGAACATCCTCCCTTATACGTCACCTGCAGCGCATTCGTCAGAAGTCAGTGTCAAGTTGTGAAACTTTGGGTAAGAGCCTCAGCAGTCCAATGACACCTAAATCCCTTCTTCCACTTGTACCCAAGCTCCTGCAAGCCACACCACCAACTCCCTCAACGTCACCTTCCTCCTCAGCCATGAACGTCAGTAGTCCTGCAGGCCATGTCCTCGGCAAGACTGATGAGTCCTCTCCTAACCGGGATTCTTTGGGAGGATCCTTGAGTAGTACGTCTACTGCTGCGGTTGCTGCCGCCGCTGCTGCTATTGCTGCTGCTGGGAGTCGATCGTCATCCCAGAGGGGAAGTCAGAGGACCACTTGTACTACTTCAACTAATTGACTATCCAACAGTTCTTTGTGAGGAAGATGAAATATGACAGCAGTCATCCTGTTGCAAAGCGGATAACTGAGGCCTTGACACTTATGTTGGTGTTAGACGTGCGTCCGGTATCCGCCAATAGTTCAGTGGGATTTAGACAATTGATGGAGGTATTGTGTCCCCAGAACCAAATCCCATCTAGATTCTACTTCACTAGCCAGGCGATACCGAGAATGTACAGACGTCATAAAAAGTGTCACCAGTGTCCTAATAAATGCGGTTGTATCCAGTGTTCACTTAACCACGGACATGTGGACAAGTGGAACAGGGCCGACTAAGGACTATATGACTGTGATCACTGGGTAGATGTATTGCCTCCCGCAGCAACAACAGCAGCAGCGGCACCAGTAGCAGCATCTCGCAAATCCAATCTAGTTTCTAGGCAGGCTACGCTGTGTATCACCGCTTCCTGTAAGAGTCACACCGCTGACCACCTTTTATGGAAACTTAGGGACATCATTGCACATTGTCTTACCCCGCTTAGACTCTCCTGGGGATTTGTGATATCGGACAACGCCACCAATATTGTGCGTGCATTACAACTGGGCAAATTCCAGCACGCCCCATGTTTTGCACATACAATTAATTTGGTGGTGCAGAATTTTTTTAAAAATGACACGGGTGTACAGGAGATGCTGTCGGTGGCCCGAAAAATTGCGGGCCACTTTCAACATTCTGCCACTGCGTGCTGAAGACTGGAGCACCACCAAACATTCCTGAACCTGCCCTGCCATGAACTGAAGCAACAGGTAGTAACGAGGTGGAATTCAACACTTTATATGCTTCAGAGGATGGAGGAGCAGCAAAAGTCCATTAAAGCCTATACATCTACCTACGATATAGGCAAAGGAGGGGGAATGCACCTGACTCAAGCACAGTGGAGAATGATTTCCGTCTTGTGCAAAGTTTTCCAACCCTTTGAATTTGCCAACCAAGAAGTCAGTTCAGACACTGCCAGCTTGAGACAGGTGATTCCCCTCATCAGGTTTTTGCAGAAGCAGCTGGAGAAATGAAAGGAGGAGCTAAGACAGAGTGATTCTGCTAAGTATATGGGACTTCATTCGCTTAACCAGGATTCAAGGGTGGTAAATCTGTTGAAATCAGAGCACTACATTTTGGCCACGATGCTCGATCCTAGGTTTAAAGCCTACATTGTATCTCACAGGGACCTGTGATGGTGGATTCCAGTGGGGACAAATTAATACTCTGTGAGGGGGATGTACATAGTGAAAAGGGTGAGGTTTCGGAGGATGAGGATGAGGTGGACATCTTGCCTGTGAGAGCCAGTTTGTGCAAGGAGAGATTGATTGCTTCTTTTTTGGTGGGGGCTCAAACAAACCAGTCATTTCAGCCACAGTCGTGTGGCATACCCTGTCGCTGAAATGAGTGGTTTGGTAAAGTGTGCATGTCCTGTTTATACAACATAAGGGTGGGTTGGAGGGCCAAAGGACAATTCCATCTTGCACCTCTTTTTCTTCTTTGCATCATGTGCTGTTTGGAGACTATTTTTTTAAAGTGCCATCCTGTCTAACACTTCTGTATATGTCCAGTGGTACTGCCATATAATTCCAGTGTTATTGCTGTATAATTCCAGTGTTATTGCTGTATAATTCCAGTGGGAATTGTTTGTTTCGCTTGGCTTAGTCATACAGCTACCTCATTGCACCTCTTCTACATCTTTGCATGAGGTGCTGTTTGGGGCCTTTTTATTATATCTGCCCTCCTGTCTGCCACTGCAGTCCCACTCCGAGATGGGCCAGGTGTTTGTGTTGTCCACTTGTGTCGTTTAGCTTAGTCATCCAGTGACCTCGGTGCAACCTTTTGGCCTAAAAACAGTATTGTGAGGTGTGAAGAACAGACTGGAAATGAGGGGAAATTAATGTTATTGAGGTTAATAAATACCGTAAGATCAAATTTACCCCCAAATTCTGTGATTTTAGCCGGTTTTATGTTTTTTTCAAAAATCATCCAGATCCAAAACCAAAACACGAAAAGTGCCCGCCGCACATCTCTAGTTATGATTTATGGACGATCATGCGGCCAGCTGGTGGCTAGTGATCATCATGCTGCCATGATGAAGGGCCTATTTTTATGTGTAGGCCTGGAGCTCCATCTGCCCCATTGTTAATCTGCTAAAATCCCTTGCGTCAACTGTATAGCTTGCAGTATAATTGTATTTCATTGAAATAATAAATGTAAAGCCCAGCAGCTGCAACATGCTGAGTGTACAATCAGACTGATATTGTGTGCATGCTTTATTACAGAGAATTCCCCATCACACTGAGCTGTGGGCACCTGATTTCAGGGAACCTCCTGCCAGTCACGGTTATGTCAGACTTATTCATCAGCCTACGCTGTGCCGCCTGCAGACTATGAGACTGCACAATCACTGTGTCTGCCTATTACTTGTGGTTAGACAATGTAATGTCATATTCTCACATCATCAGGTAAGACTGTTGTGGCTTTGGGGAAAGCGGCAGACACAGAACTGTAACTGGGAAACATAAAACAACAGTACGCCTTTATAGAATAGTTCTGTGACATTGGTGGTATTGGAAGAGGAACATGGTTGGTCGACAGTAAGTAGGTCAATATGGTTTCTAGGTCGACAGGGACTCTAGGTCGACATGACAAAAAATCAACATTAATTTTTTCCATTTTTTTTCCATTTTTTGAACTTCTTCATTCTTTCTGATCCACATGGACTACAACTGAGAATAGTAACCTTTGCCAAGCGCTGTGGTAGTGGGACGAGGCACCTTGTGAGGGGACACGGTGTACTAATTGGGGTTTCTGGTCACTCTACGAAGAAAACGACACCAAAAATATTAAAAAACTCACGTCGAGCCTTTTTCATGTTGACCTAGTACATGTCTATCTAGAGTTCCTGTTGACCTAGAAACCATGTCAACCTACTTACTGTCAACCAATAGTGGTCAAACTACAGTAGACACTGTCGCCCTAAGTCAAGTCTATCTAACATACCACACCCGTATAGAACATACATGCACAATGTTTCTCCAACAGATCTCTACAATATATAATAACATCTTCTGTTCACTATATGGCTCAATGATACAAGTTTGTCTACTGCACCACATGGAGAGGAGGGGCCTAATCAGAGCCAGCATACAGGGCCCCCATCTCTCTTAAACTGCCTCCGCATCGTACAGTGCCAGTCTATACTGGTCATGTGACAACATTATGGGCAGAGCCGGCCCTAACCAATATGATGCCCTAGGCAAGATTTTGGCTGGTGCCCCCTTGCACAGATGCTAATTCCGCCTCTGACCCTGCACCTCTTTCCCAGCACCATCACCCCTCACCCATAGCAGTCCTCATTTTGGTGCTCCTACCCCCTATATTTTATTTGCACATTCGGTGCGCAGCCCAAAACGGGGGGTATTTTTGCTGGGAAGGGGCATGGCCACACAATAAAACCCCCAGTTGAAATAACGCCACACAGTACTGCAACTTTATTCACGTTATATCATGCAATAGTGTCTCTTATTCACGTTACATCACACAGTAGTACCATGTTACTCCTCACAGTAGTGCCCCTTATTCACATTATACCACCATATTGCTCTTTATTCACATTACACCACACAGTAGTGCCCTTTCTATACGTTACGCCACAAAGTACTGTAGTACACCTTATACACATAATGCCGCACATTAGTAATGCAGATAGAGCCGCAGTAACACAGAATATAGGCATGCTGCATATCACTTTAATCAGCAGAAGCTGCTTGTGCCCCTAAGCATTCCAAATGCCCTAGGCATTTTCCTGGTTTGCCTATGCCTAAGGCCGGCTCTGATTATGGGGGTCAGGCACGGAGACTGCACATTCACCCATCCTCTCATATGGCACCCCTGGATTTATTAATCACACTTTGCAGTAATGCGTTCTCATTGGAGTTGCATAGAACCCAACCCACATTCTGCTCTTAGCAACTGTGTCCATAAATTACTGTGATATTTTTCAGCAGTGCCATAACTAGGGGGGTGACCAGTGCTAGTCCCGCTACGGCCCTGTTCTGCAATACTGCAGGTGGAATTGGAAAGATGTATACTGAAAACCCTCTGACTACATAGAACCTTCATAAACTTCAACTTTTTATTTTTCTCTTCCTTAAATGTCACTTGTGCATCTCTTCATTTTGTAATTCAGCATTAGTAAGGGTCTTATTTTATAGGAAAAAATAGCAATATTATTCAAAAGTTTTCTTTCTGATTGACACAATAGACTCAGTCACTCATAGGGGTGTATTCAATTCACGTCGGAAACTGCCGTCTTGTTGGAAAGATGGCAGTTTGCGACTTTTTTAGGTCGGAATGGGTTCTGACCTATTCAATCGGGCTGCTTTTTTTCCCGACAAGTTGGCAATTCTGACTTGTCAGAAAACACGTGGATCTGCGGAATAACCACGGATCCTCGTACTTTTGTCAGAAACGCGGCCAAATCCAACAGGTTTTGTCCCTGTTTCCGGCAAAAAAAAGTAAAAAATAGTCAGATTGAAGAGATGAGATGGGGGAGCGGGGACATGTATGAGGGGAGCGGGGACATGTATGAGGGAGCGGGGACATGTATGAGGGGAGCGGGGACATGTATGAGGGGGGCGGGCACATGTTTTGAGGGGTGTGGGGACAGGGGAGAATTAGGAGGAAGAGACGGCGGGCAGGTGAGGAGGACGGGAGAGGAGATGGGCGGGGACACGTCATGAGGGCGAGCAGGGACATGTAAGAGGGGACGGGGACCATGTGATGAGAGGAGGAGCGGAAACAACGAACAGCAGCAGCATGGGCAGGACACCGGCACTCTGCATTAGAGGACCCTCCCACCAGACAAGTCAGAAATAGGTGACAATAGGGGCATGAGATAGTTGTCGGGAATGGACAAATCTGATAGTCGGATTTGGCCGCTCATTGAATACTGCATTGTCGGATCCTTTCCGTTGGAAAAGGATACGACAAGCATTGGGGTCAATTCTATTCAGCGACAGTTGAATAGCGCCGGGAGTTAGCTCCCGTTGCTATTCAATTCAGCTCATGTTAAGTCGGCGAAGGCCCGTTCTCGCCGACTTAACAGGTTGAATTGTCGGGAGAATGGGCGTTCTCCCACTTAACTCCCCGCCTCGATGCTGATTCCCGACTGAATCAGCCTCGTGCCGGCCGCGTGGCAGCACTTTTGTCGGATTTCCTCTCTCATCCCCCAGGGGTGAGAGAAGAATTCCCGACAATTGGTGTCACTTGGCGCTGTATTGAATAGTACCGTGAGCTGAATAGAATTGAGCCCATTGAATACACCCCACAGTTGTTAATACAATAAGTAACAAAAAAAGTTGTTTTTAACTTAATTGAATACCATAACATTTTTGGCATTAGTCAGTTAGGAGCAGCGCCCACAGTGCGCACGTCAGCCGAAGTTACTGTAAGCCCCAAATTGTACACACCGCTATGGGGCTACAAATTAAAATGTGAAGTTTAGGAAACAATCCAACGACACACATACACATTGCCCGTCAGTCCTCGTTTGCTGAACACTTAGAATTATTCAAATACATACAGTATTTTATTTTTATAGAATTTGTCATTAAAATTGAATGAATCTATGTAATCTGCAGAAACTACACAACTAACATTTCATAATAGTAACGACATATACTGGGAGAATATCAGACCAGTAGGATACTTGTATATAATTTAGGTTCAGTCTGGGAATTATAGGCCCTCATTCCGAGTTGTTCGCTCGGAGATTTTCATCGCATCGCAGTGAGAATTCTCTTAGTGCGCATGCGCAATGTTCGCACTGCGACTGCGCCAAGTAACTTTGCTATGAAGAAAGTAAGTTTACTCACGGCTTTTTCATCGCTCCGACGTTCGCATTGTGATTGACAGGAAATGGGTGTTACTGGGCGGATGCACGGCGTTTTAGGGGCGTGTGGCTGAAAACGCTACCGTTTCCGGAAAAAACGCAGGAGTGGCCGGGGAAACGGTGGGTGTGCCTGGGCGAACGCTGGGTGTGTTTATGACGTCAGCCAGGAACGAAAAGCACTGAACTGATCGCACAGGCAGAGTAAGTCTGAAGCTACTCAAAAACTGCTAACTCGTTTGTGATCGCAATATTGCGCATACATCGGTCGCACATTTAAGAAGCTAAGATTCACTCCCAGTAGGCGGCGGCTTACCGTGTGCAATGTTGCTAAAAGCAGCTAACGAGCGAACAACTCGGAATGAGGGCCCTTGTTCGCTTGGTTACTAGAATCTCAAACTTGGCAGAAACATTCAGCTCATTTTTAAATGCAACGTAGATTAGGACAGAAATGTTCCCCGTCCACAACCAATTGCAAATGTGCCCCTGCAGGTTCAAAAGATGTTCTGCCTTTCCAAATACTATATACAGTATGGTCCTGTAACTGAGTGACACCATGATCAGATGTAACAGCCAATTTATATTGCAAATAAGCTTCAATTTCAGTCAACTAAAGATCAAAGAAAACAAAAACCAGGATAGATAGATAGATAGATAGATAGATAGATAGATAGATAGATAGATAGATAGATAGATAGATAGATAGATAGATATTGTACATAGATAGATGAAAGATAGATAGATAAATAATTTTTATTCAGCGTGGTCTATATCTCTGTATAGCCACAACTACATATAAATACAATGAATCAAGGTCTTACCTGCCATAACCATATGTCTGTATGTAAGTATTAGTAGTTTCAGGATAATGTGCGCCTGCCAGAGTTGCATACTGAACTTCTCACACTTCATGTAGAAAGGATATGGCAGCGTGCAGTGCTGACACAGCAGAAGTTATTCTGCATTTCTGCTTATTTTCCATCAACTTAAAAATAGGTTCTTAATACCCTGCTCCATGAAGATAAGGCAGACTGGGCTGGAGAGGGTCCTATCGTACAATACTCCCTAGCTGCCGGCTTCCTGTATCTGTATTGTAGTGACACAGAGGAAACACTGATATACAGTAGATGTTACTGTCAGCGACTTGTGATGTGCAATAGATGCTACAGTAACATGTTATTCTGTGACGCGCACAGCGTGACTCATAGCAGAACCCATACAATATGACATTTGCCTTGATAAATATCATCCACTGTAATGTAGCCGACTACTGTGGCAGAATGTCTTGTTGTTTCCTTCACAGTTTTGTTTTTTTGTCGGTAAGTCAGAAATGTAAAATTCTGTAAATATAGAATCAATTTTATTGAATTCGTAGTAATTCAAATATCATATAGCGTAAATTACTTTACACTAAATCTTTTGATTAATTTTGTTCAATGCCAAAAAGTTTAAAAAAAAACTAACAACGACATAAAAACTGCCCCACAGGTGTAAAGTCTGGCCAGACATAGCGAGTGGCAGGTTGGTAGATGTGTATAGCTTACCAATCAGCCGCTCAGTCAGCTCATTCGCCGGTTGGCGGATCTGTTCGTTTGTTCGTTGTAGGCTACCGGTGGGGAGTAGAGATGAGCACAGACCCCGTGTTTTGGGTTTGGTACTAATTTCTCATCGTGCTTTGTTTTTGAAAAACCACCATCAAGTGTTTTGGGTTCGGTTTCGCATTTGGTTTTGGATTTCTTAGAAAACTTGATTAAAAAAAACGCTAAAATCATATACAGTAACTTGGACCTGTTTTTGTTCCTATATTATTATTAGCATCGATAATAATAATCAATTATATTAATTTGCAGTCAATTTTGCCCCCCTCACCATACACGCTTGTATGGGGTGATATTTTTAACTACTTTATGGCGCCATTTGTTCATGTATAAATCCATTTTGTATTTGTATAACTTCATTGCTTTATATACAGTATGTACTTTTTATTAGGATAAGTGCTTTTGCAGACATATAGGCACAAGTTACAAATATAGCTCCACAGCTGTCTTTCACCTTTGACCTAGGGACTGCATCACTGCATCACTGCAGCGGCAACGAACTCAGTCTGAATTTTTTTGTGTGTGCACCCCGGGAGCCCTGCGAGATGCTAAAAGCATCTCAAGACTGCGATCGCCTCTGCCTGATTGACAGGCAGAGGCGGTCGTGGGGTGGAAGGGGGCGTGCCAACGGCATTAGAACGCCATTGGCGGGGCACAGTCCGGACAATGTGGGCAAGTCCGGACCATTGGGAGTGTGGGCTGCGGTGGCTGCGTGACGTCACACGCAGCCTCTGCGACGCGGGATTCAGCGGATAGCTCCCTGCGAGAGTGCAGGAACTGCGCCGGCAAGGAGCTACTCGCCGGGTCCAAAAGTATCGCTGTCGTGTGATGCTTTTGCACCAGCGCAGGGCGGAGGCAGAGCCAGATATGCGGGGTGGACTAGCCCTGTGCTGGGCGTCCCCCCACATGTCAGAGTTATTAATTTTAGCACATCTACGATCAGATCTGAACTAGGCCCCTAGTGTGAAAGACATAGGCCCTCATTCCGAGTTGATCGCTCGCAATGCGAATGTAGCAGAGTTACACACGCTAAGCCTACGCCTACTGGGAGTGTATCTTAGCTTCTTAAAAGTGCGACCGATGTATTCGCAATATTGCGATCACAAACCTCGTAGCAGTTTTAGAGTAGCTTCAGACTTACTCTGCCTGTGCGATCATTTCAGTGCTTGTCGTTCCTGGTTGACGTCACAAACACACCCAG
Organism: Pseudophryne corroboree; assembly: GCF_028390025.1. NCBI lineage: Eukaryota > Metazoa > Chordata > Amphibia > Anura > Myobatrachidae > Pseudophryne > Pseudophryne corroboree. The sequence goes on from NC_086445.1 coordinate 1,021,563,708, forward strand.
CGTTCGCCCAGGCACTCCCACCGTTTCTCCGGCCACTCCTGCGTTTTTTCCGGAAACGGTAGCGTTTTCAGTCACACGCCCCTAAAACGCAGTGTTTCCGCCCAGTAACACCCATTTCCTGTCAATCACAATGCGATCGCCGGAGCGATGAAAAAGCCGTGAGTAAAAATACTATCTTCATAGCAAAATTACTTGGCGCAGTCGCAGTGCGAACATTGCGCATGCGCACTAAGCGGAATTTCACTGCGATGCAATGAAAAACACCGAGCGAACAACTCGGAATGAGGGCCATAGTGAGCAGTGGCGGAACTACCGCCGGTGCAGGCAGTGCCTTGCACTGGGGCCCGCCACTGTCCAGGGGCCCAAAGCATGTAATGAGTCAAACTGACTCCGAGCATTCACAGCGGCGGAGAACAGCCTATGGTGAAGCAGAGGGACAGCCGCAGCAGCGCCTCCACCAATTACACAGCTCTGCTGCGGGTCCCTCCTCCACCTACCTCCTCCTCCTTCTCACCTGCCGGGATCTCTGCAGAAGCTTCACCGAGGAGCCTGAGCCAGCGGAGGGAGTAAGTACAATTCTTTCTTTCTTTCTTTTCTGTCTGCCTTAATGTGTAAAAAAGGGGACGCTGTCTGCCGTAATGTGTAAAAAAGGGCACACTCTGCCATAATGTGTAAAAAAGGGTATGCTGTCTGCCGTAATGTGTAAAAAGGGGACGCTGTCTGCCGTAATGTGTAAAAAGGGGAATCTGTCCGCCATAAGGTGTAAAAGGGGCTCTACCTGGTGCAGTGATGCTACTGTGCGGCATAATTTGAATAATCGAGACTACTGAGCACCGTTATATGAATTGGTATTATTTTGTGGCCACACCCCTTCCCCACGAAGCCATGCCCCTATATTTTTTGCATGTAGGGGTGGGGCTCCGATGCCGTTTCTTGCACACAGTGCTAAAATGTCTAGTTACGGCACTGTTGCTAGGTATCCATTTCTCTGGCCCTGAATAGGTCCCCCTCACCAGATCCTCTCCAGGGATGAGGGGGTGGACTTGGATGAGATGAGGGGGGGCCCAAAGCATTTTGTCGCACCTGGGCCCACCGCTCGCTAGTTCCGCCACTGATAGTGAGTGTGGTGTGTACACAGCTTTTAGGCTGGCTGATTGTAATAAATACATGTTCCTATTGTCAGTTTCTCAGTCTAGTAAGCTGTTTGGGTATTGTGTTCATAAGTTGGTTAAAGGGGAGACTTGTCATGTATAAGATAAGATATGAATCTCACCAAAGATCACCCAAAGAAAGAAAAATCAAACATACTGTATATAGTACAAAATTTTCTTTTTACTTTTAAAGACATTTAAAAAGACATACAATTTATCATAAAACCAATGAACCCATACACATGTCTGAGTACAAGAAGTTGGAATAGATTCCACCCTCACCGTTAGCAAAAGGTGTGAGCTCTGTGTGGAATTCACATACACCAAGATACGCGTTTCGTCTTAACGACTTCATCAAGGGTATACAACAATAACATTCAGATTTACTGCATGGACATGCTCATTTCTTGAGTTAGTCTTTGAAGACCATAAATCATGAGAGGTGGTGGCACAGTTGCTCTATAGTAGGGATTTTGTTTAGATGAAATTTGAAGATGGCATCCCAAAGGGTTGTCCTGTGTGAATATGACACTTCCAATGTGATGACAAAAAATAGGTTCACTGGTATACTGTAATGAATTCACGCTGATATATTTTTGGTGGAACCACAGTAGTATAGAACCAAGCTCCAACTTAAAGCATGTGCGCAGGTCACCAGTCTAACTGGAATCTAGACTGGTGACCTGCGCCCATGCTTTGAGTTGGAGCTTTGTTGGAGTCTGATTTTTCTTTCTTTGGGTGATCTTTGGCGAGAGCGTTTATTTTTAAGGAACTTTGCCCTGACCATCTGAATCCTACCAAACCTCAATACATTGAACATTGGATTGACCTACTGGAGCGAATAGCTTCTTTCCAAACTGTATTTACAGTCATATTCAGGGGTGGATTGGCCATAGGACTCACCAGGAAGAGTCCTGGTAGGCCGACGAGTCTGTGGAGCCGGTTTTGTGTGTTGTTATGTGGCCCCACCCCCCACATGACAGGCAGCCACCCGCACTCAGTACACGGCACTGTCCCCATTCATTCTGTTATTCCTTCTCTGCAATATACAGTAGCCATCCAGTGATGTTGCCATGGCTACCAGGTATGTTATACTGTACCTCTTGTGCTGCCCATGTCGGACTTCTACAAAATTTTACAGGACCACTTCCAGTTCCCAATCCACCCCTGGCCTCAGACACAACTGCAGCAAAAGATGCAAGGAAGGCCGTAACTGCATACAATCAGGTCCTATGATGAGGAAAACCACCACCCCATCATCAGGCCACGCCCCCATTAGGGCTGCTTCCATAAATTTTCCGGGCTGGTTTTCCATCCCAATCCACCCCTGGTCATACTGTATAAGCGCACAGAGATATTAGAAACATAGAATTTGTCGGCAGATAAGAACCACTTGGCCCATCTAGTCTGCCCCTTATTTTATTTTTTTTATATTATTTTTTATCACTAACCTTATTTGATCCTTATTTCTTTGTAAGGATATCCTTATGTCTATCCCATGCATGTTTAAATTGCTCTACTGTCTTAGCCTCTACCACCTCTGATGGGAGGCTATTCCACTTGTCCACTACCCTTTCTGTGAAATAATTTTTCCGCATATTTCCCCTGAACCCCCCCCCTCCAGTCTCAGTGCATGTCCTCGTGTCCTATTGCTTCTCTTCATTTGGAGAATGTTTCCCTCCTGGACTTTGTTAAAACCCTTCATATATTTGAAAGTTTCTATCATGTCTCCCCTTTCCCTTCTCTGCTCCAAACTATACATATTGAGATTTCTTAGTCTTTCTGGGTATGTTTTGTGATGTAGGCCATGCACCATTTTAGTTGCCCTCCTTTGTACAGTTTCTAATGTATTAATATCCTTTTGAAGATATGGCCTCCAGAATTGAATACAGTATTCTAGATGAGGCCGTACCAATGACCTATACAGTGGCATTATTACTTCTTTCTTTCTGCTGCTGATTCCTCTCCCAATGCAGCCAAGCATCTGACTAGCCTTCCTCATTGCCTTGTTACATTGCTTACCTGCTTTTAAGTCATCTGAAATAGTGACTCCTAGATTCCTTTCCTCCTCAGTAGTTTGCAGTATAGTGCCATTAATACTGTATTTAGCTTTAGGATTTTTGAGACCCAAGTGCATGATTTTGCATTTTTTGGCATTAAACTGTAATTGCCAGACTCTTGACCATTCCTCTAGTCTACCTAGATCCTCAATCATTTGTTTTACCCCACCTGGTGTGTCTACCCTGTTGCATACCTTTGTGTCATCTGCAAAAAGGCATACTTTCCCTTTAATGCTATTTGCAATGTCACCAATAAAGATATTAAAAAGCACTGGTCCAAGTACAGATCCCTGGGGTACTCCACTGGTAACATTTCCCTCCTGTGAATGCACTCCATTTACCACAACTCTCTGTTTTCTATCCTTTAACCAAGATCTTATCCATTCAATAATCCTAATATCCAATCCCAAACTTTCAAGTATATTTAGCAGTCTGCGATGTGGAACTGTGTCAAAAGCCTTACTAAAGTCTAGATAAGCTATATCCATGGCTCCACCTTTATCCATCACTTTAGTCACACAATCAAAAAAGTCAATAAGATTTGTTTGACATGATCTCCCCCCAGTGAATCCATGCTGTTTGGGATCCAGTAAATTGCCGGATTTAAGATAATCTACAACTCTTTCTTTTAAGAGTGTTTCCATCAATTTCCCTACTACTGATGTAAGACTCACTGGTCTGTAGTTGTTTGCCTCTTCCTTGCTTCCACTTTTGTGCAGTGTGACTACGTTTGCTCTTTTCCAGTCCCCTGGAATTTCTCCTGTAGCTAATGACTGGTTGAATAATTCTGTCAATGGTGCTACCAGCACCTCTTTAAGTTCTTTTAGTATCCTTGGATGTATCCCACCACCCCATATATATATTGTACTGTATATATATCTCACACACACATATTCCACAGTGCTTTACAGAGAATACTTGGTTATTCACATCAGTCCCTGCCCCACCAGAGCTTACAATCTATATTTCCTGTAACATGTACACATACATACATACATACATACATACATGCTGGGAGCAATTTATTTGTCAGGTGCCAATTAACCTACAAGTATATTTTTGGATTGTGGGAGGAGACCAGAGCACACACACATGTAAGCACTGGATCAACATACAAACCCTTGATCCTGACATTGGTATATCTATAATGGGTTCAGGAGGGCAAAACAAGGCACAGGTGCCATTTTCCTGGAGACCTGTACATGAGTAGTAGACTCTGAATTTGTGCCAGAGTCTACTGCTCATGTGCAGGTCTCCGGGAAAATGGCACCTGTGCCTTGTTTCCGGGGACATATCGACTGCACATGTGAAAATCACTGGGAAAATGGCTGCCACACCATTTTCTGCAGCAGTGTGGCCGCAGCCAAAGAGGAGGGGGCCCACACTCTCTTAATCCGCCCGTACTTCCTGAATTAATTTACTGTAGTCACCCCCCTTCTGCAATATTTTAACTGTCTATCTTCCCTCCAATTTCAATGTGTGTCTTTTTCTATTTTTTTTTTAATATAAGAGTATTCCTTCCCTATCCTCTGTAAAAGGACTCTAGTCTATATTTAATTACCTTTCCAGTGGGATATTTAATGTGTTGCCTGACATACCCAGCAATGGGGGTCATTCCGAGTTGATCGCTAGCTAAAAATGTTCGCTGCGCAGCGATGATGCAAAAACCGGCACTTCTGCGCATGCGTATGCGGCGCAGTGCGCGCACGCGACGTACTTTCACAACAGGCGTCGCATTTTTACACAAGGTCTAGTGAAGCTTTTCAGACGCAATGACAGCCGCAGAGTGATTGACATGAAGGGGGCGTTTCTGGGTGTCAACTGACCATTTTCAGGGAGTTTTCGAAAAAACGCAGGTGTGCCAGGAACAACACAGGCGTGGCTGGGCGAACGCAGGGCGTGTTTGTGACGTCAAAACAGGAACTGAACAGTCTGCAGTCATCGCAAGCGCTGAGTAGGTCTGAAGCTACTCTGAAACTGCACAATTTTTTTTTTTAGCCGTTCTGCGATCCTTTCGTTTGCACTTCTGCTATGCTAAAATACACTCCCAGAGGGCGGCGGCATAGCGTTTGCACGGCTGCTAAAAACTGCTAGCGAGCGAACAACTCGGAATGACCCCCAATATCTATACTTATGCTTGCATCACTTAGTAGTTCCCTGACAGAACAGATTGGGAGCATATAATCGTTACTGATGTCACTTCCTCTGAGAACTAGGTTACTACTGTACCTCTAATAACACTCTTTAATGTCAGTACTTACTTATATGTACAGTGACACAGCTCAATAACATCTGACATCAAGCTACAGTATGCTGTACATTATTCATCTTGCAAACGGTAGAAATAATAACATTCACACGTGGCATCTATAATGCATTTGTACAACTAACCCTAACAGGTACAGTACAGTTGAAACAAGAAATATAAACCTCCCTAGTGCATGTAGCGCAAGAGCATGTAACAGGAGAAAACAACAAGAGAAAATCAAAATAAAGTATGTACGTCCCTGTTTTAAGACTGTAGAATCAGGTATTTGATTTTCAGGTTCTCCAGACGGATGATGTTCAATATAGATGTCACAACGAGAAATATGAAAATAAAGAACATAAGAACCAATGTGTAGTATTCCACATAAGAATTTGTTTCAATCCCAAAATTTCTTAAGATTAATATGGATGAATGACTATTTGAATACGGTGCGTACCCCAAAACTCACAAAGGAGAGTGGTGTACAGGACACATAAAGGTTTCTTTTACGATCTCTAGGTTTTCATATATGGCGTACCGAAACTCACACTTGATGATGTGGTAAGAATCCTATAAAGGTATCTTTAGTTCGTCTTCCTTTTTCACAGCCAGAAATCGTTAAATTGATCTCATACACCCTCGATTTCATGTGAAAAAAACAGGAAAAGGAAGACCAATGTGTAGTATGTAAAACAACCACGTTTTGTTTAAACTTGAACCTCGCGGTCGGGGGTAATATTTCAAACACACTAGATGTTTCTTCAAGAAATGACGTACCCCAACTTACACTTGAAAATGCGAGATAAGTCCTATAAAGGTATCTTTAAATAGACCTGTTCCCCAATTTCCTGTTTTTTTCACATGAAATCGAGGGTGTATGAGATCAACTTAACGATTTCTGGCTGTGAAAAAGGAAGACGAACTAAAGATACCTTTATAGGATTCTTACCACATCATCAAGTGTGAGTTTCGGTACGCCATATATGAAAACCTAGAGATCGTAAACGAAACCTTTATGTTTCCTGTACACCACTCTCCATTGTGAGTTTTGGGGTACGCACCGTATTCAAATAGTCATTCATCCATATTAATCTTAAGAAATTTTGGGATTGAAACAAATTCTTATGTGGAATACTACACATTGGTTCTTATGTTCTTTATTTTCATATTTCTCGTTGTGACATCTATATTGAACATCATCCATCTGGAGAACCTGAAAATCAAATACCTGATTCTACAGTCTTAAAACAGGGACGTACATACTTTATTTTGATTTTCTCTTGTTGTTTTCTCCTGTTACATGCTCTTGCGCTACATGCACTAGGGAGGTTTATATTTCTTGTTTCAATTGTGTATGTGGAATGTGGTGACATTCATTTTAAACCTCTAAGTGTTACAGCAGCATTGCGCCATCCAGGTACACTATCCTATTTTTCTGTTATCTAGGTACAGTACAGTGTACATTGGCCCTCATTCCGAGTTGTTCGCTCGCTAGCTGATTTTAGCAGCATTGCACACGCTAGGCCGCCGCCCTCTGGGAGTGTATCTTAGCTTAGCAGAATAGTGAATGAAAGATTAGCAGAACTGCTAATAAATAATTCCCTGCAGTTTCTGAGTAGCTCCAGACCTACTCACAGATTGCGATCAGTTCAGTCAGTTTCGTTCCAGGTTTGACGTCACAAACACGCCCTGCGTTCGGCCAGCCACTCCCCCGTTTCTCCAGCCACTCCCGCGTTTTTCCTTGGCACTCCTGCGTTTTTAGCAAATACTGTGAAAACGCTGAGTTTCCACCCAGAAACACCCACTTCCTGTCAATCACACTACGATCACTCGAGCGTTAAAAAAATTTAGCTCGAGCTTGTGTAAATCTACTAAGTTCTTAGTAAAATTACTAAGCGCATGCGCTGTGCGTACCATGCGCATGCGCATTTTCCACCTATTCGCTGCGTTGCAAAAATCGGCAACGAGCGAACAACTCGGAATGACCACCATAGGTATATTGCTGGCATAACCCCCATCAATGTTGCCAATTCAGAAATGCACAGAGGCAAATCGTCATCAAATGCTGTACACAGGTGAGATGTATGATTTTATCTCCGGTTATACTGTATATATGGATTCATGCTCTGCTCAGTCTCTATACCAATGATTTCTGCAGCATGCCCAGTATATGGTATGGCTGGCGTATCGCCTGTGAGTCTTCTTTGGTTATACAGTAAATGGGGATTAGGAGCCTTATAGTCTACATACAGGACTACATTACACAAGCTAAGTGCTAATGGTTTAATGTCTTGTTTCCAAACCAGACATGATTTTCCATATGTGCTCCTTGCAGACGTCTGGCTCCTACATATATCATACAACCATACAGTGTCTGTATATCTGTACTGGATCCAGGGCTGTTGTCTCATATGACATTTTGCAGACTGCATCATTCCTTTGACGCTTGGCTATAAATAGTATTTTCTTTTTGGGTGTACATTGCGTATGGCTCAAATTCTTGATTGTCCTGTAAGAGTAAAGACAATATTAGTTACATAGACCGCCCAGTTCTGGTACACAGTAACCCTAGTTATCACTATGCTTTCTGGGAAGTTAAATCCTAATAAATGTCAAATATTTAAAGTTTTCTTACTAATACAAGTATACGTGCCAAATACATTTATAGAGAAAACAAGCTTCTTTATAAATCAAAAAGAGAAATATTACCAGCATTGAGAGGCAGGGGGCGGGGCCACGATGATGCGATTCAGCATCAATTGCGTCATCTGGCACTCCCGGACCGCCCACTTCAGACAGCGGCTGTGGCCGGTGATGGAGGGGTTGCTGGGCAAATCGGGGGGGGGGGGGGGGGGGGGGGATATTGCGTGCTGACAGTGCCCGGCCAGGAGTGCCACCCAATTTTCAGGAGCCTAGGCAAGTATAATGGCAACCCTCTAAATATATATAAAAATTAAAGAAGAATCTGGGTAGAGCTTAATAACACACTCAAAAAGTACTGTACCAATAGAATAAATAGTTTTAATAAAAAGGAGAATTTAATACCTACTGTACCGGTAGTTCCTTTTCTCGTAGTCCGTATTGGATACTGTGAATTGATCAGTATAGATCGGGTCCACTCGAGCCTGGCACTTTAAGAAATTAATAGTGTGTGCTGGCTCCTCCCCTCTATGCCCCTCCTAGCAGTCTCTTGAGAGAAGGATACTGTATATCACAAAACAGTGGTGAGGTAATGAACCAACACACAACAATAACAAAGATAGCAGACCTAACCAAAACAGAGGAAAGCAATGCTAACTATACAGTAGAAAGATAGCAACGCTAACCAAACATGGAACAGGGAAAGCAACAGCAAACCCAACCAAGAACACTTACAACCAAGTAAGCAGGAAACGAAGCACTGAGGCGGGCGCCCAGTATCCACTACGGACTACGAGATAAGAAATTACCGGTAGGTATTAAATTCCCCTTTTCTTTAACGTCCTAGTGGATACTGGGAATTGAAGATTACCATGGGGACGTTCCAAAGCTCCCAGAACGGGTAGGTGAGAGTTGAGACCCCTGCAAAAACCGCTTGACCAAACTGAAGGTCATCCTTGGCCAAGGTGTCGAACCTGTAGAACATTACGAACGTGTTTGAACCAGACCAAGTAGCTGCCCAGCACAAGTGTAAGGCCGAGACAGCACGGGCAGCCACCCAGGAATAACCCACCGACCTTGTGGAGTGGGCCCGAATAGAACTCGGCGGCGGTAGAGCTGCTCAAGTATAGGCTTGTTGAATAGTCAACCTGAGTCACCTAGCAATGGACTGTTTAGAGGCAGGGCGACCAATCCTAGTAGCATCATAAAAGGACAAAAAGCGAATCCGACTTCCTGTGATGAGCAGTCCTGATGATGTAGACCTTCAAAGCCCTAACCACATCCAGGGACTTTGGAAGTGTTGAATAACACTGGAACCACAATTTGTTATTCATATGAAAGGCCAACACAACCTTCGGCAAAAAGTGTGGGTGAGTTCTGAGTTCCGCCCTATCATTATGAAATATCAAGTATGGGCTCTTATAGGATAAAGGCCCCCAATTCCGACACCCATCGAGCAGAAGCTAAGGCCAGTAACATAACTGTCTTCCACGTTAGGTACTTCAAGTCTACCCTATGTAAGGGTTCAAACCAATCCGACTGGAGAAAGGTCAAGAACACATTGAGGTCCCACGGAGCTGTGGGTGGGACAAAGGGTGGTAGAATGTGCATAGCCCCCTTTAGAAAAGTCTGTACTTCTGGAAATACGGCCAGTTGTTTCTGGAAGAAGATAGAGAGAGCCAAAATCTGAACCTTGATGGAGCCTAATCTTAGGCGCTTATCCACTCCTGCTTGCAGGAACAGTAGAAACCGGTCCAGATGACATTCCACAGGGGAAAATTTTTTACCCTCGCACCAAGATGTAACCACCTTACGGGCCTGGACCATAGTTGAAATAACCTTGGAAGGGAGACCCTTTCTAGTTAAAATCTCCCTCTCAACTTCCACGCCGTTACACGTAGCAGCTGTAAGTCTGGATAGACAAACGGTCTTTATTGAAGAAGGTCCTTGCGTTGCGGCAGAGGCCAGGGTTCTTCCTGAGCCTGAGTCAGGAGGTCCGCATACCAGGCCCATCGAGGCCAATCTGGGACAACCAGAATTGCCTGAACTCTTTCCTTTTTTATTATTTTTGAAACTCTTGGAATGAGAGGAAGCGGAGGAAACAGGTACACAAACTGGTAAGTCCATTGTGTCATCAGAGCGTCTACTGCTATCGCTTGTGGATCCCTCGTTCTGGAGAAGTGATGATGGAGCTTACTGTTGAGACGAGAAGCCATCAGGTCTATTTGCGGACAGTCCCACTGGTGAATGAAGGTTGTTGAAACACCTGAGGGTGAAGGCCCCATTCCCCCGGATGGAGGTCGTGCCTGCTGAGGAAGTCCGTTTCCCAGTTGTCCACTCCTGGAATGTATACGGCTGAGATGGCCATTGCGTTGGCTTCCGCCTAGAGAAGTATTCTTGACACCTCTCACATTGCGGCCCTGCTTCTTGTTCCTCACTGTCGATTGATGTACGTCACTGCCATGGCGTTGTCTGACTGCACCTGGATGGCCTGATTCCAAAGAAGGTATGAGGCTTGCAGGAGAGCGCTGTAAATTGCTCTGAGTTCCAGGATGTTGATTGAAATTGCAGATTCCTGACACGACCATTTCCCCTGGAAGTGCACCCCTTGGGTCACAGCCCGCAACCCCGGAGGCTGGCATCCATTGTTAACAGAGTCCAAGACTGGATATTGAAACTTCCGACCCTCCACCAGATGGGACACTTGTAGCCACCATAGTAGAGTTATAGTCTGATGCATGTGCAGGTGAGAACCTGACCATTTGTCCAACAGATCCAGTTGGAATGGCCATGCATGAAACCTGCCGTAATGTATCGCCTCGTAAGAGGCTACCATCTTGCCCAGCAAGCAAATGCAAAGATGAATTGAGATCCTACGTGGTTTTAATACCAAGTGGACCATAGACTGGATTGTCAAGGCCTTGTCCAATGGAAGGTAAACCTTCTGAGACACCGTATCCAGGATCATTCCCAAGAATTTAATTCTCTGCGATGGTTCCAAGTGAGATTTCTTGAAATTGAGGACCCATCCGTGATCTGTAAGTAGACGAGTAGTCAAGATGATGCTGCGCAGCTATTGTTCCTGGGACATAGCCTTTATCTGGAGATCGCCAAGGTACGGGATTATGTTGACCCATCATATGCAACTGCAACATCATCTCTGACTTTCGTGAATACCCTTGGGGCTGTGGAGAGACCAAAGTGTAAGGCCTGAAATTTGAAGTGTTGGTCCAGTACAGCGAACCGTAGGAACGCCTGATGAGGTGGCTATGGGGGTCATTCCGAGTTGATCGCTCACTAGCAGTTTTAAGCAGCCGTGCAAACGCATTGTCGCCGCTCACCAGGGAGTGCATTTTCGCTTTGCAGAAGTGCGAACGCCTGTGCAGCAGAGCGCCTGCAAAATCTTTTTGTGCAAAACAAGACCAGCCCTGTAGTTACTTATCCTGTGCGTTGATTCTAATGACGGAGGGATGGCTTTTGACGTCACACACCCGCCCAGCGAACGCCCAGCCACGCCTGCGTTTTCCCTGACACGGCTGCGTTTTTCTAAGCACTCCCTGAAAACGGTCAGTTGACACCCAGAAATGCCCTCTTTCTGTCAATCACCTTGCGGCCCTCTGTTTGCGACTGAAATCGTCGCTAGAACCAGTGCATAACCACAAAGGACTTTGTACCCATACGACGCACGTGCGCATTGCAGTGTATATGCATGCGCAAATTAGCCGTTTTTTATACTGATCACTGCGCATCGAACAACGACAGCTAGTGATCAACTCGGAATGACCCCCACTATTTGGATATGCAGGTATGCATCCTTGACATCCAGGGATACCAGGAACTCCCCCTCCTCCAGATTTGCTATCACTGCTCTCAGTGGTTCCATCTTGAATTTGAACACTCGAAGATAAGGGTTCAGGAATTTGAGGTTCAGGATCGGCCGTACAGAGCCGTCCGGTTTCGGAACTACAAAGAGGCTTGATTAAAACCCCTTTGTGTGGAGTTGAGGAGGTACTGATACAATAATTCCTGTTGAAAATAGTTTTTGAAATGCCTCTTGTAAGGAAACCATTGCTCTAGGTGAAGCTGGTAAGCCTGACCTGAAGATTCTGAGAGGAGGGAGTTCCTGGAATTCCAGCCAGAACCCATGGGATACGAGATCCCTCACCAAAGGATCCCGGCAGGACTCTGCCCATATGTGGGCAAAGTGTTGAAGGCGAGAACCTACCTGAAAATTGCTTGCTGCTGGGGCCACCCGTCATGCGGAGGGCTTTGTGGAAGAGGATCCAGAGGCCTGGTCCGTAATTCCAGCAGCCGCTAGTTTACAGGCCTTACCGCGAGTTCCTCTAGCAGCATTGGGAGGCACCTCTGGCTCTGCCTCTAAATCTGGCTACATGAAAGGACTGCAGAGAGGACCCAAGATAGGGACGTCTAGCAGGTGGCACAGCAGACGGCAGATATGTAGACTTACCTGCAGTCGCCTGAGATATCCACTTGTTCAGTTATTCCCCAAACAAGGCATCACCTGTAAAAGGAAGGTTCTTTACCCCTTTCTTAGAATCAGTGTCTGCTGACCATTATCGCAGCCACAAGGCTCTGCGAGACGAGACCACCACAGTCATGGTACGGCTGTTAATGATACACAGTTCCTTAACAGCCTCACTCAGAAAGTTTGCAGCATCTTAGATATGTTGAAGTAGTGTGTAACTATCTCCTCTTGAGGTAGTCTATACAACCCTTTTAAAAGAATATCAGAACATTTGACCATGGCTCTGGAAATCCAGGCGCACACTATGGTAGGGCATTGGGCTACACCTACTGCAGAATAAATAGACTTAAGAGTGGTCTCTATTCTGCGATTAGCAGGCTCTTTGAGAGAAATGGCCCCAGGTACAGGTAGTACAATTTTACGTAACAGCCTGGGGGTTTGCCCAGATTTTCCTATCCTCTATAGGACACAGGAAGGAATTTAGTACCTGTTTAGGAGTGACAAATTTTTTTTGTCAAGATTTAACCATGCAGCCTTTGCCAGAGAATCTAATTCTTTAGATACTGGGAAAGCAGCAGAGGATTTTGGCTTTACGTTAAAATGTAATTCCTCTGTAGGTTCTGCTTCCTTATCAGGAATATTGAGAACCTCCCTAATAGCAAAAATTAGGGCCTCAACTCCTGGGGACAGAGAATTATTCTCGTCCGCCCCTAACTCATCCTGTTAGGATTACTGGTTGACAAGAATGTGTCCATAGACTGTTTCAGGGTATGCCTCTCTTGTTTAGCCATATGAATTTATGTTTGCAATCATATTTTTAAAGGAATCCATCCACTCAGGTTCCTTCACATCACTACCCTGTGAAGGTAGCGAGCATTGGGTACTCATTAGAGACCCTTGTGAGGAAGGTGTAAACCTAGCCTTGCATTTGTGACACACCCAATCCGAGTGTGAGTGCGACTACCTTATCGATGCGGGGAAACCCCAGTTCTTGTTATCCGGCAGTTCAGAGATACCTGCTGGGGACTCAAGGAGCAAGTAACACTAGGGTTATGCAATTAGGGTCTTTTATTATTCCACAATTGCTACAATCTGCATGTATACTACGTCACCGGGGCGAGAACCCCTGTATTTCTCTATGCTGTCAGACATCTGGTTAATAAACAGGTCACTTCAATAATGCTTCTGCACTCTCATCAACAGTAAGTGAGTTACTTTATCTATAGCTTATCTCCTATATAATAGCCTTGTGACTCTGTGCCTGCATTTCTAACGCTGGGCGGAGTCACAGTCACAGATCTGGGTGGCTGGATGCTGGCCAGGAACAGTTCCCTCCCTCGGTCCGCCCATCCCCACCCAGTCTCCTCCCCATCTCCGCCCAGTCCCCTCTTTCCCTCCTCCCCATACACTCCTTGCACCCTGGTGACACTGCACCCGGTGACTGCTCAGCTGCCACACAGTCCGGAGGAGAATGCCATGGACGACCTCTGACTGCCGCACCCACGGCACCCACAGCCTGCACAACATCCGCCCCCATTTGCGGCACACGCCCCACCACCACACCTGCAGCACCCACTGCCCCTCCCCCACCCGCGCCCCTCCACCCATAGCACTCACATCTGCAACACCCCCACCCCTCCCCCACCCATAGCACCCACGTCTGCAGCACCCCCGACCCCTCCCGTGGCACCCCGACCCTCCCCCACCCACGACACTCCCGCCCCTCCCCCACCCACGGCACTCCCGGACCCTCCCCCACCCATAGCGCCCATCCGCGGCACTCCCGTCCCTCCCTCCACCCACGGCACACTCCCCTCCCCCAACCACGGCACTCCTGCCCCCTCCCCCACGCGTTGCACCCACACCTGCAGCACCCCCCGCACCCCCCCTACCTGCAACACTCTCACCCCTCCCTCACCCGCAGTACACGTCCCTCCCCCACCCACGGCACTCTCGCCCCTCCCCCACCTGCGGCACTCCCGCACCCTCCCCAACCCGATGCACCCACACCTGCAGCACCTCCTACCCCCTCCCCCACTCGCGGCACATCCCCCTCCCCCACCTGCGGCACTCCCGCACCCTCCCCAACCCGATGCACCCACACCTGCATCACCATCCGCACCTCCCCCACCCGCAACACTCCCGCCCCTCCCCCACCCGCAGCACATGCCCCTCCGCCATCCACAGCACTCCCTCTTCCACCCATAGCACCCACACCTGCGCACCCCCCGCTTCTCCCCCACCCACCGCACCCCCGTCCCCTCCACCACCCGTAGCACCCACAAACCGCAGCACCCACAGTATCCACCACATCCACCACATCTGCCTCATGCCCCCTCCCCCGCCCATATCACCCACACCCGCAGCACCTCCTGCCCATTCCGCACCCACGGAACTCCCGCCCCCACCTGCAGCACCCCTGCCCTTCCCCACCCGCAGCACCCACCACATCCGTCCCCCACCCCGGCACACGCCCCTCCCCCACCCGTGGCACTCCAGCCCCTTCCCCCACCCGTATCACCCACAACCCGCAAAACCCCCCACCGCTGCCCCGCCTGTGGCACCCCCCCACCTCCATACCCACCTCTCTCCCCGCTACATCCCCGCACCGTCCACCCCACCCTCCCCCATACCCACCTCTCCCCCCCACCCGCACCTCCCTTACCCGCGGCACCCACAGCTTCCACCACATCTGCCCCCCACCTGCTGCACACGCCCCTCCCCCACCCGAAGCACCCACACCCACAGCACCCACCACCCCTCCCCCACCCGTGGCACCCCCGCACCCCCATACCCACCTCTCCACCCCCGCACCCTCCACCCCTCCCCCACCTGCGGCACCAACAGCATCCGCCCCCCACCCACAGCACACTCCCCCCTCCCACCTACAGCATCCACCACATCCCCCTCCCTCCTGCGGCACTCCCGATCCCTCCCCCACCCATAGCTCCCCCACCCATAGCACCTGTGGCCATTGTGTGCATAAGTGACACTGCTACCCATGGCCATTGTGTGTATAATCGACACTGCTACCTGTGGCCATTGTGTGTATAAGCGACACTGCTACCTGTGGCCATTGTGTGTATAAGTGACACTGCTACCTGTGGCTATTGTGTGTATAGGCGACACTGCTGCCGGTGGCCATTGTGTGTATAAGTGTCCCTGCTACCTGTGACCATTGTGTGTATAAGCGGCTCTGCTACCTGTGGCCACTGTGTGTATAAGCGCCTCTTTTACATATGGGAATTGTGTGTAGAAGTGGCATTGCTACCGGGGGCCATTGTGTGTATAAGCACCACTGCTACCTGTGGTCATTGTGTGTATAAACTGCTTTGCTACCTGTTGGCACGTTGTGTATAAGTGTCACTGCTACCTGTGGGCTCTGTGTGTATAAGCGGCTCTGCTACCTGTGGGCACTCTGTGTATAAGCACCACTCCTGCCTGTGGTCATTGTGTGTATAAGCGACTCTGCTACAGTACCTGTGGGCACTGTGTGTATAAGCGTCTCTGCTACCTGTGGGTATTGTGTGTATAAGCGTCTCTGCTACCTGTGGGTATTGTGTGTGTATAAGCTGCCCTGCTACCGCTGGCCACTGTGTGGATTCGTGGCTCCGTTACCTGTGGCCACTGTGTGTATAAGCTGCGCTGCTACCTGTGTCTATTGTGTGTATACGCGGCTCTGATACCTGTGGCCACTGTGTGTATAAGCTGCGCTGCATACACTACCACTATATACTACACTATGTTATTCATTGTGCTCTGCGGCCACTCTTCAGGCCCTCACAAAGGGCTACACCCCCTTGACAATTGCACGCCCTTCCCCCTTGCAATATTTACCCACTAGCATAAACTTTTTGGCAGGTAATACTCCATATAATAACAATTATAGCACAGCTGAAGCCCGTGCAGGGGTTAATGGATCGCAGCATCTTGCAGCGATATTTTCTATCTAACACCTTCCCTCTCTTTATCCTCTCCCTACCACCCTGCCTCTCCCTATCCTTTACCGATCACACAGTGTTTCTGTACATTCCCTTTCTCCCCCCCCTACGCCTCTCTATCTTTTCTCAACTGGACCCCATTTTTGTATGCCCTCTATACTGCCCTGCATTTCTGGATCTGTTATCTACCGGCCTGCGTATGTTCAAAGGCGTGCAGGTGTTAACGGGGCGTAGCCCCTAACGACTTTGTGAAGAGCGCCCGTAGGGCGCGATGAATCACCTAGTATAACATATCACAACAGTGCGATTAATACTAGTATGTCCCACTCACTATTTTAGGCTAGCAATGGTATACCTTTTATTACTAACACTTGCAAGTGTGTGGTAAACAAAACCCGACCTGTGCACAGGGATTTAAGTCTCTATTTCTGTAAATAGGGTGTACACCCACAGTCACTGTCCCATTCACCGTTGCTGGGTAGCAGAATCTGCATTTGGGCATGTAACCCAGTGTTAATATGAGCTAAGGAAGGAGAGAAGGGGAGACATGTGTCTTTGTAATGGCCCTGGCTCAGTACTGTGGTGGCTAAGAGGGTACCCAATAGCCCTGGTTCAAATCTGTGGTGGCGGTGCTGATGCCCAGTGTCCCTGGCTCAAACCTGCGGTGGTTGTGAGGGTGCCCAGTACCTTCCCCAGTTGCCAGCTCCAGCTGGATGTTGCAATCCCTGACTCACACAGTATTACTCGGTCACTGTAGTCTCATCTAGACGTGCCCACACGGCAGCTGCCTGTGCGTGGTAGGCCTCTGTGGAAGTGATCGCTGCCTGGCTGTCTTCAATCCCAGGTCACGCTACTGTGGGTGCTATGAGTTGCCGCACTCAGCCCTGACCCCTTGTCCTGCTCCGGTAACACAGCAGCTGCGTCACTCCTGGTCCGTGCTACGTGTGTCCACACACTGGCCCTCCTGCGCACTCTCCACACTGCAGCTCCTGCTCCTTCCTCTGCATGTACCGCTCCAGTTGCTCAGCTCACTCCTCACACAGGTCAGGGGTTATCATAACAACAGGCTTTTTCCTTCCTGCTTTACAGAGCTGAGACTGCCTTTCCTGGGTCCTAGTGCCCCTCTTGTTCCATTAATCCTGTGTTGTCAGGAACTTGAATAGTCTGAGGGAATCTCTGATGTCTATAGGGCATAGGTCTGCAAACTCGGTCCTCATTACCCCACACAGTGTATGTTTTGCAGGTAACCCAGCAGGTGTACAGGTGTATTAATTGCTCACAGACACATTTTAAAAGGTCCGCAGGTGGAGTTAATTATGTCACTTGTGATTCTGTGAGGAGACCTGCAAAACATGCACCGTGTGGGGTCCTGAGGACCGAGTTTGAGAACCTGTGCTCTAGAGGGCAATCTTGCAGGGGTCCCTCCTGGGACAGGGGAACCACACATGCACTACTGCTTTTGTAGAAAACACAGAGTTAAGAGAGAAAAACACAGTGCAGTATTATAGAGACAGCACACTTATTCTAGACAACCCTGAATGGAGTGACACAGAGAGAAGTTTGGACCAGCACACGATACCTCAGGCAGAGCAGCGCCCCGCCGGGTATATATATTATGTGTTATTTACCTCACAGCGATGAAACCACTGACACTGTGCTCCCCCCTTCACTATAACCCCCTGGTAACAGTGAGCATTGGTGATACAGTGGGTCCTGTGGAGGAGCAGCCCGCATGAAGCCTGTACAGCAGCCGCAGCAGCAGGAAATGGCGCCTCAGAGCCTCTTGTCCCGCTCTCCGGGAAGCCCCGCCCCCGTAATGGCGGCGGTCCCTCTAAGTTATTTATACTGGCATCTCCTTAATATAATAAAAAACGAGTGTGGAACCCCTTTTTTATGTAGTCGCCTGTGTGGGTACTCAGTAGGCACCACAGCCCGTAGCTGGGTGATCACTGTCCTTTTGTGCCGGGGAGCCGCTAACTGGGACCCCAGTGTATTACTCACCGCACCGCACCGCATCTTCGGCATCTGTTAGGGGTGGCAGCATGCTGCCGGCGTGGGCTCAAACCTGAGGGGTATGAGAAACATCATCTCAGGAGCTCAGTGTCCTGTCAGTGGGTATACGAACCATTAACTCTGAGGAAGTTGGTTCGGTCCCCCCAGTGGGCCCTCCACATTCGGCGACCCGCCGCTGAACTGCCCGACGGCCGATTCGGCAGATGGGCGACCCGGCGGCGGGGGTAGGTGATGGGGGAGTGAAGTTTCTTCACTTCCCACCTCACCTGGCTCCATAGCAGTGCAAGCTAATATGGATGAGATTGTCCATATTGGCCGCGCATCGTGCATCGTTGGTGCCTACACACTGAATGATATGAACAAGTTCTCGTTCATTAATGAATGAGAACGTTCATATCGTTCGGTTATATTGCCTAATGTGTAGGGCCCATAAGTCCCTCGACGCAGGCAGACTGGTTGCCAACCAATGCTGCCTGAGAATAATAAACTAAAATAAATTTCTGAAGAAAACTCTGGAGAGCAACAGAATGCACCCGGCTCCTTGGGCACATTTTTCTAAACTGAGTCTGCTAGGAGGGGCATAGAGGAGTCAGCACACACTATTGATTTCTTAAAGTGCCAGGCTCCAGTGGACCTGATCTATACCCCATGGTAATCTTCAATTCCCAGTATCCACTAGGACGTTAGAGAAAAATGTATAGTAATAAGCACATATAGAATTAACCTCCCGGGGGTTAGAGCAATGTAAATATAATATTAAATATATAACATATGCGGTATATGATTATATAGATAAATAGCAAATAATGTAATCAGCCAATACAGTGTCCTGTGATCCAGCTATGCTTATATGTACGGAATGCCACAAATATAGCCACCAAACAGCGGGCCTGTATCTTCTGCGCGTTTCACCGCACAGCAGGGCGCTTTTTGAAAGGTTTAATACATTGATGATGTCTTCATTCTGTCTCTATTATCTATGGTACGATGCTAGATGTTCTTTGCTCATAAACAAAGCTTTACTGAGGGTTCTAATTCCAGTATGACAGTTTGGTGAACCAGCCAGGATATGGCGTTAGTGAGCTGGGTCAGACATTACTGTGTGTGGTCAGAAAGTCAGCCGGACAAAAACAGCAGCTGTGTAGTCTGAAAAGCAGAAGAGAGCATTTAGGGGGATATGTGTCAAACCACAGCAACAGACTAACTTCTAGCTATCAAGTAAATTCTATAAACTGATAGCTAGAAGGAGGTTTGATACATCACCCCTTACCTCTCAGAAAAGTGTCTGAATCTACAGGCTGAAGTAGGATGTCTGCAAGGATTTGAGCATTACATACGATACAGCTCTATTACCCAAACTGTACCAACATACAGTACATCTCTTCACTCATCTCAAAATATTACCCAAAATATTACCCAACCCGACCTCTCCGCTCTGCACAAGATCTGCGTCTCTCATCCACACTCATTACTCGCTCCCATTTATGATTGCAGGACTTTCCTTGGGCTGCACCCACTCTGTGGAATGCCCTCCCACGCACAATAAGACTCTCCTCTAGTCGCCAAACCTACAAGCGTTCCCTGAAAACTCCCCTATTCAGGCATCTTATCACATTCCAGAACCGCTCACATAACCTTCATAAGCTTTCTTATTCAATTACATCATACTTACCTACTCTCCCGGAAGCTGCGGGAGGCTCCTGTTTTTTGGGGTAGCCCCCCGCACCCCTGGAAGAGTGGGCAGGTCTCCCGCATCCTGCTCGCACCCTAGTGATGCGAGCAGGTAGGATAGATTACCTCCCGCAATCGCGGGTCCGTCGGGTGGAGTAGGGTTAAAATGACGCAAATCGCGTCATTTTAGCCCCGCCCCCTTCCCGCGGACCCGCAAATCGCGGCATTTCCCGGTGCAGGGGCGGGGCTTGGTGATGTCACAGTCCGGCCCCGCCTCCCGAAGACACCTGTAGGTAAGTATGAATTACATCCCCTCTGTACAGTCCATAGATAGCCTCACATACAGTATTTTCTCTTTCTGCATTTTCCCATCCCCCTGACCTAAGGCAAACATCACTGTGTGACCATATCATACAGCCCACCAAGAACTTTTGCAATCTGGTGGACCATTGGGGGTCATTCCGAGTTGATCATAGCTGTGCTAAATTTAGCACAGCTACGATCAGGCACTCAGACACGCGGGGGGACGCCCAGCACAGGGCAGAAGTGCCAAAGCATCGCACAGCAGCGTTGCTTTTGCAGTTTAGGAGTACCCCCCGGCCAGCGAAGCTCCTGCGGCTGGCCGGAAGAACCTCTTAGCTGCCTGGGTCCCATCGGCTGCGTGTGACGTCACGCAGCTGCCGTGGCCCGTCCCCCCAATGGTCCGACCACACCTGCGTTGGCCGGAGCGCGCCGCCGTACAGCCCCCTCCCGCACAGCGACCTCCTCTGCCTGCCAATCAGGCAGAGGCGATCGCTAGGCAACGATGGTCTTCGGCCTTTCTGACCCGATCACACTGCTGCGAACAACTGCAGTGTGCAATCGGGTCGGAATGACCCCCATTATGCAATAGATTACACCTATCCTCGTGTATCAATGCCTAGTTCCCTAGAAATTGAGGAGGGGGCAGGGGGGGGGGGGGGGGAATGGTCCAGATTTATCAAGCCTTGGAGAATGATAAATTGCACAGTGATAAAGTACCAACCAATCAGCTCCTAACTGTCATGTTACAGGCTGTATTTGCAAAAATGACAGTTAGGAGCTGATTGGTTGGTACTTTATCACCGTGCAATTTGTTACAACTGGGTGTAAAAGGACGGATGGATGAGATTGTGAAATATAAACATAAGTGTAACCTCAGTTAGAGCAGAAAGCAGGCAGAGATCCGCATAGGCTCGAAGCCACATAAGCACCCGGATTTTTTCTGACATGTGTTGAGGATAGGCAGGGCTAGCCTTAGTGATTGACAGTGTGGTCAGGTGATCGATGGGTGCCTATTAGGGATAGGTAGGAGGAGTATACACAGGGGTATATAGTTTAGGGTTTTGGCAGCCATCTTCCTCTTGACAGTTTTTCTTGGATGCCCTCCCACCCTCCCTGTAAGGTTGCTTGAGGCTCGCTTTTCGGACCTCTATTTTTCATTCATAGCAGGCTTTGATAGCCAGATGGGCGGAAAGTCGCTACCAGCCAGCGGTCAAAAGTTACATAAGTGGTCACTGTGGGGCACCCCCTTTTGATTGAACAGCGGGTATGCCCTCCCCTTGCGGGTGGACTATGGATGTTCCCGTACGGGTTCGTCCACGGCTCTGCTAAAGTAAGGGGGGTGAGCCTGCGCAGTGCAGGTTATGTTAAGGAGGCGGTTGTGAGGCCCCTCCTATTTTATGGTTTATTATAGTTGACTGGTGCTGGTGAGTTGGTAGCGCCTATTCTCGCCATCCTCCAATATTCTTAGTTTAAACGACAGGTCACCAAACAATAAATATCTGTTTGACCTTTAAAAATCTAGCAGTTGGTGTCCGTGTGTTTATTTCTTAGTGATAAGCTAGCTAGTTATAAATGTTAAGTTCGTCGGAATAAAGTCATGGGTGGCTTATTAGTAAAATAATGATTACTTTCGATCTTAAAACAAAGAGAAAATGATTCCAGATAATTAGTGAAAGTGAAAACTCTGCAGCTCATGCAGAAAGAGGAAAACATCCTCCCCTGGAGCGGAAACTCAAACAAATACCTGTGTTGTATGACTAAACACTTACAGTAAGAACAGAAGTGTCGTGTACACACACGGATTGCAGTGTTTGTGTGAGAAAGTTTCTTCTCATTTGTTTTAAATCTATGGGGGAGGTTTATCAGATCTTATTAAATCTCCCCGGGTGTTTGTTAGCAGACAGGAAATGCATGTCAGCAATTTGTGTGACTGAAGGAAATCTCCTCTTCAAAACTCTCTTTATATCTTGTTGGGTGATCAGTTTTTTATGCAATAAGTTGTCAAGTTGTCTTTATACTGGATATTCTGTCTATGTTAGTGCTTCTACTGCCTTCATTCATCTTACTAACAGTGGAAGCAGAGAGGGTGCCAGGAATACACATATACAACAGCACAAAGGAAATAAAGGTTAAGGAAATAAAGGAAAGTGCATCCTTCCAGAAATGACTGTGCAAGCTTTGCTTATAGAGAAACATATTACAGTGTATATGTATGTAGTATATTGTGACAAAAGCACTGGTGAGGTTGTACATGGGAGATACAGTATAATTGTCCCAGGTTTCTGACAGGAAAATGTCTGTGATTGCACACAGACTAGATAGAAGTATGGACTTTAGTAAAATCCAGTTAAGGCTTCCTGGGGGTATGGATGGAGAAGGCAGGCTCCATCATTTAGGTCCATTTTGGTTTGAAGCATACTTGCCTACTTTTAAAAAAGCATTTCAGGGAGATTGTGAAAGTAACACCTATCAGCGCGGGTGTGCAGGGCCGGATTAATAATGGGGCTGATGGAGCTGCAGCTCCAGGCCCATCCTCCAAATTAGGCCCACCGCATCACAGATCTCTGTGCTGCAGTAGGCAGGAAAAAAATTCCTTCAACTGCAGCAGCCTGCGATGTCATAAGGGGGCCGCGCCCCCTCCGCCCTAAACATCGAAGACGGGACCCCACTCTCACGGCCGCGCCACTGGCGCCACTCACACGAGGGCAGAAAGCTTTCCCTCCACCGCATATACAGTTGACTCGGAGGCACCTGAGCCAGATGACGTCACAGCGCGTGACGTCTAAAAGGGACCGCCCCACTACTATCGCACCGGGCGTCCAGGACTCCACTACACACTCACCAGCCCAGGGCAGGGCTCTGAAAACAAAGTAGCCCCTCAGTGAAGGCAGCCTGGGGTCGATTCAACAGCAGGGTGACTGATATCCTCCAAACTAAGGTGAGGTATCAGACCTGTCACCTGCTGGCTGCTGCTGATGTAATGTAGTAATGTGGCATACTGATGCACTATTAATTACATAGGTATGTATGTATATATGAATGTATGTGTGTGTGTATATATATATATATATATATATATACTATATAAAAAAAAATATATATATATATATGCGTGTGTCTGTATGTGATTTATATATATATATATATATATATATATATATATATATATATAATATAGTGTGTATTTTTTAAAGGAAAACCAGGATGTATAAATGTATGTGTGTATATAAATAAATTTGTACTATACATGTGTGATATATATCATTTATTTTCAGGGGATGTAGTTAATTTGCCGCCAATCTGTGAAATGCAGATGGCCGACAGAAGCCTGGTATTCCCAATCAGGTGGTTGCCCACCCCACCACCTGACGGGCAATATAATAGTGTGGCGAGCGAAGATCTAATAGTGTGGCAGAGCGTGGTGAGCCTGCAAGGACAGTCACTGCGCTTGCTGCCGGGATTCCAGCTGTCGGGATCCCGGCGTTGGTCTCCTGACCACTGGGCTCCCGACCACCGGCATTTCTTACCGAACCCATTTTTACCAAAGAGAACTGCCAGCACTCACAATAACAATGGCAGCTTGCCCTGAAGCACAATTATAATGGGACATACAGATGGAGCCACCCTTGCGGCAAAGAAGTCGCGCCATGTGTGCCAGTGAATGGCTGCGTGCATATGTATGTGCACGGCCATAGCGAATACATTAACTAGGCACCAGGCGCAAATAATTGCAGCTCAGCGCACCAAATTGCACCATAATGCATATGCCCACGGACGAGGCTGGCTACATCTGTATGTCTCCAGCAAACAGCACCCAGAGACTTCTTGCTGGCAAACAAGTATTGTGGCCGGAGAGCCCCAGCCACGAGGGAAATGGCCGCCTGCAGCACTGAAGGGGTTAACCCCTAGTGCCCGGCGCCATTTTCACAGACAAAGGGCGCTTGGCGCCAGATTTGAAAATACTGTGGGCGCTAGGCGCCGTGTTTATAACAGTGTATAAAATGTTTAAAATGCTGTATTTTAACTGTGCCGTGGTCCCGGACCCCTCCGGAGACCACGGCAGGGAGGACAGCCCCCGGCGCGCTCAGCAGAGTGTGCACGCCGGGGGAGAGGAGGCAGCCGCTGACCGCCGGAGTCCGGGAGCTCCGCTCCCGGCAGCGGTCAGTGTAGCCCCGGGCGCACTGGAGTGTGCGCGCCGGGGAGAAGGGTGAGCGCTGCGGCTGGGAGCTCGGCTCCCGCTGCAGTGCTCTATGTGAGAGCCGCCGCTGGGGGCCGGGAGCTTTGCTCCCAGCGCCTCAGCCCAGCACGGGTGGCCAGCCGCAGCAGCCGGGACGGACGTCCCGGGCTGCTAGTCGGCGAGGGGGGTGCGCTGCAGCCCGGCTCCCCGCCGGACGCTGCAGCGAGGCCACAAGACAGGCGCCGCTCAGGGGGGACCAGGCTAGCCGGCTCCCTAGCGGCGTGGGCACATTAGGCGGGCCAGCAGGATGGTGAGCGCTGGGGTCCGGGAGCTACGCTCCCGGCGCCTCAGCGCTGAACAAAGCCAGAGTCACAGCGGCCGGGACAAGTGTCCCGGGCCGCCGGGCTTAGGTACAGGGGGGTGCGCCGCTGCGTGCGGCGAGGCCACTGATTAGTGCCACCCTGGGGGGACAGGGAGAGCCAGCTCCCTGGAACCCCAGAGGCAGAAAAGCAGGCTGGAGGATGGGGGAAGCCAGCCCCATACCTCCAGCACACAGAGAGCCCTCGCAGCCAGGCTGCAGGGCTAGGGAAGGCACTGCAGTGCCTGAGTATGTAGAGTCTGTGCAGGGCACAGGCTCAGTGTATATTTAAAAGGGGAAATGTACAGTGTGATTTTAAAATGTAATGTATTTAAAGATAAAATGCACTTACTTGATTGTGTGTCCCAGGAGGGGGGAATCCATAGCTGTGCAGGCTGATGGATTCTCCCAGACCTTTTCCCTAAAAACGGAATGCTTTCCCATCCAGCCTCACAGTTCCAATGGGGACAGGGAGAAAAAGAAGCAGCTTAGCTATAAGACAAGCTGAGTGGTTTCTTGGAGCTCCATGGAGATCAGCCGTAGTGGACCAGAGACCTGGACCGGGGAGCCAGGCTGCCCAGCTCTGGAGCCCAAATCCAGGCTGCAGGCAGTGAGAAGGGGTCCCGGGCAGGTTTCTGGAAGTCAGTTTAGGAGGGAAAACCTCCCCCCAGCCAGACTGAACGGCACCGTGGGAGTAGCCTGCTCTCCCAGATGGGAGAGACAAAGGAGACCGACCACTCCCCACTGTCCATTGGGAACAATGTTGTGTGTGCATGAGACCAGAGCATGCACAGCTCATGGGTAAACATTGATTGGTTGTACACCACAGGGCGGGCTTACCCCCTGTGGTAAGGGGTCTTGGAGAGGGATAAAAGGAGGGCAGTTGGCCCATAGGATTGTGTATTGTAACATCTTCTTCTGCTGAAACATCTTAATTGTATGCTGTTGCCCCTAGCAATAGGGAGGAGCCTTTTTAAAGGTTATTTTGAGCAATAAACACCTTTGCCTCAAGAAGACTGCTTCATCTTGTGACCAACAGGGTTAGGCCAAACCTAGCCCCGTCCTCCGGCTGTCCAGGGAAGCACCTGACGTCTCCAAGCTCCGCCTTCCGCCAGCTACCGGTAGAGGCCTAGCAAGTGGCTAGTGGGGATTCGTCGACACCACACAGGTGTGGTAAAGCAGTGCGTCGGCACATACAGAGCAGAACCGTGGTTCCAAACGCCACGGCAGGTTAGGAGTTTGGTGGTGGCAGCAAGAACCCGCCCACAGCGCAGTGGGTGGAGTCAGTAACAGGCGGTTACTGACGGTAAGCAGGGAATCCCCTATGTGGTCAGGCCTCGTGCGGCTTGACCTTCCATTCTGTGCGCAGTCAACGGGACGCGGAAGCTGCGAGTGCTTCCGTACGGTATCGTCCTGTCACAGAAATTGGTGGCATAGAGGTGGGATAATCCCAGGCGGCTTTTCATCACCTGATTGGAGAAGCCGAGTTACTCAGGAGAGGAGTAACTGCAGCGCAGGAGGACGCACAAGATGGCGGAATTCAGCGGAATGTCCAAGGAGGATCTGGAGATCGTATGCCAGGGGAAGGGTGTGGACATCCCTTTCAACGCGTCCAGGAGCGTCATGCAGGCGGCGCTCAGGAGCTGGGAGGAGTCTCAGGTGGAGGTGGAAAACACTGACGGCGTCAGCATCGCAGAGGACGACCCAACAGTGGACCTTCGCACAGGACCGGTGAGATCCACAAGCCCCGCCCTCTCTCACAACAGCCATGTTTCCCAGCAATCCCTAGCAGGGCCAGGATCCCAACGTCCCAGGGGGGGCGACCCGGATACCCTAGCAGATCGGCTAGCGGAATTGGGGGAAAGGGCAACGGAGCAAGAACGCATGCTTGTCATTCGGATGTGGCATGCGGAGCGGGCACCACAGGCCGTGGTACCCCGGGAGCCGTTGTCAGCTGTTGTACACAGATCAGGACGAGTTCAGTTTGCCAAGTTTGCAGACAGTGATAGGGACATTGATGGACATTTGCAAGTTTTTGAAAGGACTTGTAAACTACATGATCTACCCAAGTCAGAGTGGGTGAGACACCTTGTGCCCACTCTGCATGGAGAGGCCTTGGAGGCCTATCGAGGAGTGGCGACGGAGGACTGCGGGAACTACGACGAAGTCGCAAAGGCCCTCCTCCAGCGATTCTTCATCACTCCAGAGTCTTACAGGAAGAAATTCAGAGACTTGCCTAAGAATCCTAGCAGCACCCATGAGCAGCTCGCCACCCAGCTGCGGCAGTACGTGGTGAAGTGGGTGAAGGATTCGGAAGCCACTACATGGGACGCACTGATCGACCTGATCTGCAGGGAGCAGTTCTACCGCCGGTGTGCCCAGGAAGTGAAGGAGTGGGTGCTAGATCGGGAGCCACCCAGCTTAAAGATGGCTGCCCAATTAGCCGACAAGTATGTGGCAATTCGGCCACGGGGGCAGAAGCGCCCCGCCAGCAGCCAGCTCCAACAGACTGTACCACCAAGGGGACCACCCTCTTCAACTCATCACCCCCAAAGACAAGCATCTTCCAACATGGGTGCTCTTGGCCAGCAACCGCACCGCAGCGTCCCTGCAACTGATCAGAGATCATCGGTGCCACGACTGGAGAAGAAGTGCTACGGCTGTGGGAAAATCGGACATCTGAGGATGAACTGTCCTGCATCCCAAGCACCCCAGACTCGTGCCCCAAATCCGAGCGCTGGAGCCCGGCTCGCTTGTTTGACGAGAGGAGATGAGCCTACAGAGACTGTTCCCCCTCCAGTCAGTCCGATGGAGTGTGGAGAGAGACAGGTGCACTCTGCGGAGAGAGTCACCTGCATGGCCAAACAGCCCCTACACAACATGTGGAGGCACCTGCAGCCAGTCCACGTGGGACCCCTGCAGGGAGAAGGCCTAAGAGACTCTGGGGCCTCAATCACTGTGGTGAGCCCCCACCTTATAGATCCTGCTGCAGTATTGCAGGGTCGCATTGCCACGGTCACCCTGGCAGAAGGAACAGAAAAAGTGGTTCCCATGGCAAGAGTCTACCTGGACTGGGGAGCTGGACCAGAGTTGCGAGAAGTTGCCGTCATGGATGGTCTCCCAACTGATGTGGTCCTAGGAAATGATCTGGGTGGTGGGATCGTCACTATGTTTGTTGGCGCCATTCCCCGGAGTCAAGTTCCAAAACCACCGTTGACATCAGCTACTCCAGCACAGCCCAGCCCAGAGGAAAAGAATACAGCTGCTAGACAACTGCCAGCACAGCCAACCACAGCATCAACCAGCCCAGAGGAAAAGATCACAGCGGCTAGATCAGTACATCGACCCCGCATGCCTTTTGCCTCTGGTATGCCTACGTCCCCTAGCAACGCAGAGGATGTCGGTTCCAGCTCGTGTGATCCTGTGGGGGTGCCCAATGATGTTCCTGACCCAAGTGGTTTGCCAACTCCGGCGGTGAGTATGAGAAACCACATTGACTTTTCCATGACTGACCCCTACCAGACTGACCCTAGTAGTCCCCACCTAGATCCCCCTGTAGAGTGTCCCAATTTAGGAGAAATTGAGGGCCACAGGCAGGAGTTTAGGGAGGCTCAACTCTCTGACCCATCCCCGAAAGGCATGAGGCGCCACTCTGGCAGCGGCCTTGACAGGGTTGGGGCGGGGAGGTTGACCTGGCGGGAAGGGTTAAGGTACAGGGTAGCCAGGAAAGTGGGAGGGGATAGACCAGATAGGGAATGTGTCCAACTGGTCCCCTCAGGGAAAGTTCCTGCGCAACCGGTGTCGGTTGCCAGTGAAACCCCTTTGGACAGTAACCCGGAGACAGACCGTACCCTGAAGTGCCTGACACAGAGCTTACCCTGGTCTGGAATGTCGGATGACGCCCAGACCAACTGTAAGGCTGGTGCCATGCGTTGGCAGCCGGGGCACTCCAGCGGTTGTGTTGTCTCTGGGCCTCTGCCCATAGGAGAACCCTTGCAGCAAGTTGCTGTGGACATAGCAGGTCCCCTGCCTGTGCGCAGTAGATCGGGGAAGACACGCAGCCTCCCTGTGGTGGATGCCACACAGGATCCAGAGACTGGTGGTCTGGCCGCCATCACTGTGGCACAGGTAGCGGACGAGGAGGGAAGAGTAGACCTAGGTGACAGGGTAGATTTCCCGAGTCATAGGTCGACAGAAGGGGATTGGAGGGCAGGTCTGACAGTTAGGGCAGACCGTTGCCAGATAGGTATGACGGAGGTGCAGTGCCTGGGGCACCATGTGGGAGGAGACAGGGGTAGGCCCAACCCAGAGGGGGTGGAGGCAACCAGAGGCTGTCCCCGACCCACATCACCCAGACCGGTACTGACCTTAGAACCTGTAAGGCCCTACGGACATGTTGTCATTGACTTTAGTCCTGTAGTGAACCCCTTGACAGAGATGGCTAGGAAGGGCATTCCCCAGTCAGTGGACTTTGCACCCGCTTGCGAGTTGGCATTCCAGTCATTGAAGGAGGCTCGGGTACCCGCTCCAGTGCTGATGGCGCACATTCTTGACCCGGACTGTGTGTTACGAACTATTGCGCCACTGCACGGACTGGGAGCTGTACCAAGCCAGAAAGAGCCATATGGGCAGGAGCACCCTGTGGCCTGGTTGAGCAGTATACTGCTATTGTGGGAGGTGGGGTATGCCACAGTTGGGACACCGTGGGTGGCACTTGTTTGTAACCGGCCCCCCACCGTGGTGACTTACCACCTACCTGTTAGGTGGCTGCAACCGACCTTGGGGGAATTGGACAGACTTTTGTGGTGGAGCCTTGAACTTGGACTTCAGGTGGACTATTTGAACATTGTGCACCCACGAAGAGAGGCCCACTACACTATGGATGAACTGTCTAGGCCAGAGCCTACACCCCCCAGGTAGCGTCCCCTTCACCCCAACGGACTGCGGGACCAGGACCCAAATCGTTGGGACATGGGTCCCTGGTTGACCCGCTTGAATGGGGGGGGAGGAGTGTGGCCGGAGAGCCCCAGCCACGAGGGAAATGGCCGCCTGCAGCACTGAAGGGGTTAACCCCTAGTGCCCGGCGCCATTTTCACAGACAAAGGGCGCTTGGCGCCAGATTTGAAAATACTGTGGGCGCTAGGCGCCGTGTTTATAACAGTGTATAAAATGTTTAAAATGCTGTATTTTAACTGTGCCGTGGTCCCGGACCCCTCCGGAGACCACGGCAGGGAGGACAGCCCCCGGCGCGCTCAGCAGAGTGTGCACGCCGGGGGAGAGGAGGCAGCCGCTGACCGCCGGAGTCCGGGAGCTCCGCTCCCGGCAGCGGTCAGTGTAGCCCCGGGCGCACTGGAGTGTGCGCGCCGGGGAGAAGGGTGAGCGCTGCGGCTGGGAGCTCGGCTCCCGCTGCAGTGCTCTATGTGAGAGCCGCCGCTGGGGGCCGGGAGCTTTGCTCCCAGCGCCTCAGCCCAGCACGGGTGGCCAGCCGCAGCAGCCGGGACGGACGTCCCGGGCTGCTAGTCGGCGAGGGGGGTGCGCTGCAGCCCGGCTCCCCGCCGGACGCTGCAGCGAGGCCACAAGACAGGCGCCGCTCAGGGGGGACCGGGCTAGCCGGCTCCCTAGCGGCGTGGGCACATTAGGCGGGCCAGCAGGATGGTGAGCGCTGGGGTCCGGGAGCTACGCTCCCGGCGCCTCAGCGCTGAACAAAGCCAGAGTCACGGCGGCCGGGACAAGTGTCCCGGGCCGCCGGGCTTAGGTACAGGGGGGTGCGCCGCTGCGTGCGGCGAGGCCACTGATTAGTGCCACCCTGGGGGGACAGGGAGAGCCAGCTCCCTGGAACCCCAGAGGCAGAAAAGCAGGCTGGAGGATGGGGGAAGCCAGCCCCATACCTCCAGCACACAGAGAGCCCTCGCAGCCAGGCTGCAGGGCTAGGGAAGGCACTGCAGTGCCTGAGTATGTAGAGTCTGTGCAGGGCACAGGCTCAGTGTATATTTAAAAGGGGAAATGTACAGTGTGATTTTAAAATGTAATGTATTTAAAGATAAAATGCACTTACTTGATTGTGTGTCCCAGGAGGGGGGAATCCATAGCTGTGCAGGCTGATGGATTCTCCCAGACCTTTTCCCTAAAAACGGAATGCTTTCCCATCCAGCCTCACAGTTCCAATGGGGACAGGGAGAAAAAGAAGCAGCTTAGCTATAAGACAAGCTGAGTGGTTTCTTGGAGCTCCATGGAGATCAGCCGTAGTGGACCAGAGACCTGGACCGGGGAGCCAGGCTGCCCAGCTCTGGAGCCCAAATCCAGGCTGCAGGCAGTGAGAAGGGGTCCCGGGCAGGTTTCTGGAAGTCAGTTTAGGAGGGAAAACCTCCCCCCAGCCAGACTGAACGGCACCGTGGGAGTAGCCTGCTCTCCCAGATGGGAGAGACAAAGGAGACCGACCACTCCCCACTGTCCATTGGGAACAATGTTGTGTGTGCATGAGACCAGAGCATGCACAGCTCATGGGTAAACATTGATTGGTTGTACACCACAGGGCGGGCTTACCCCCTGTGGTAAGGGGTCTTGGAGAGGGATAAAAGGAGGGCAGTTGGCCCATAGGATTGTGTATTGTAACATCTTCTTCTGCTGAAACATCTTAATTGTATGCTGTTGCCCCTAGCAATAGGGAGGAGCCTTTTTAAAGGTTATTTTGAGCAATAAACACCTTTGCCTCAAGAAGACTGCTTCATCTTGTGACCAACAGGGTTAGGCCAAACCTAGCCCCGTCCTCCGGCTGTCCAGGGAAGCACCTGACGTCTCCAAGCTCCGCCTTCCGCCAGCTACCGGTAGAGGCCTAGCAAGTGGCTAGTGGGGATTCGTCGACACCACACAGGTGTGGTAAAGCAGTGCGTCGGCACATACAGAGCAGAACCGTGGTTCCAAACGCCACGGCAGGTTAGGAGTTTGGTGGTGGCAGCAAGAACCCGCCCACAGCGCAGTGGGTGGAGTCAGTAACAGGCGGTTACTGACGGTAAGCAGGGAATCCCCTATGTGGTCAGGCCTCGTGCGGCTTGACCTTCCATTCTGTGCGCAGTCAACGGGACGCGGAAGCTGCGAGTGCTTCCGTCCGGTATCGTCCTGTCACAAGTATATTCCACAATTGACATTTCTGGGCATTTACCCTGTTGTCAGGACCACATACAATACATTGTATGTACTGTATGTGGTCCTGTCAACTGTGCGGATGCCCTGAAACATTCATTGTGAACTATATTTGTTAGCCAGTATATACAGTACATGTTCACAATGGGCTGTTTTAGCCCTTCAGCAACACCGTGCTAAAATAGCCTGCTGTGCTGCCATCTCCACCATGTAAATAGGTTCACATGACATCATGGCATCACTGATGCCGAAAGCAAGCTCCTGCAACCTGCCAGCCCGGAATCCTAGAGGGAATAATATAATCTTAGAGGGAATAATAAATATATATATATATATTCCTGAGAACTGAACCCTACCGAACTTCACTACCCGAGCCAGGACGAGGCAAAACGTCATAATCCTGCTGCTGGATTCTCGCGGGGCTTGGATTCCATATAAGGAGCCGCGCGTCGCCGCCATTTTCACTCTGGCATTGGAGAGTGTAGAGACAGGACGTGTCTCCACCCTAAGTGTCTTTGTGGGAGGGATAGTGGGGTGGTGATTCCAGTGCTGTCTTGTGCTGCTCAGTCCAGTGTAGTGTCTTGTGCTGCATCATTCCAGTGTTGTCTTGTGCTGCTCAGTCCAGTGTAGTGTCTTGTGCTGCATCAGTCCAGTCACAGTGGTAGTGTCCTCTGCTGCCATATGTCCAGTGCTGCTGTATATGTCCAGTCCATTGCAGTGGTGCTGTGTTGTCCTGCATCAGTACAGTGGTGGTGCTCCGGTACTGCCGTATAATTCCAGTGGTACTGCCGTATAAGTCCAGCGATACTGGTGTAGAAATCCAGTCCAGTGGTACTGCCGTATATGTCCAGTGGTACTGCCGTGTTAATCCAGTGGTACTGGCGTATAAATCCAGCCCAGTGATACTGCCGTATATGTCCAGTGGTACTGCCGCATAAATCCATGGTACTGGCGGATAAATCCAGTCCAGTGGTGCTGCCATATAAGTTCAATGGTGCTGTCCTGTGTTGTATATTATTTACTCCAAATAAAGGGGTAATTAATATTTAATCCAAATCATTTTTAAAGGGTTTGCCCTGTGTGGTGTAGAGGTATGCTCTCCTTTGCTGCATTTTGTCATATAACTCCAGAAAAATAATGGAGAACAAAAATGTGGAGTTTAAAATAGGGAAAGATCAAGAACCACTTCCTCCTACTGCTGCCACTGCTGTTACTGCTGCTGGGAGTCGATCGTCATCCCAGAGGGGAAGTCAGAAGACCACTTGTACTACTTCAACTAAGCAAATGACTGTCCAACAGTCCTTTGCGAGGAAGATGAAATATGACAGCAGTCATCCTGTTGCAAAGCGGATAACTGAGGCCTTGACAACTATGTTGGTGTTAGACGTGCGTCCGGTATCCGCCATTAGTGCAGTGGGACTGCAGTGTCACTCCTAGATGGGCCAGGTGTTTGTGCTGCACACTTGTGTCGCTTAGCTTAGTCATACAGCCACCTCGGTGCAGCCTTTTGACCTAAAAACAATATTGTGAGGTGTTCAGAATAGGCTGGAAATCAGTGGAAATGAATGTTATTGAGGATCAAAATTACCCCCAAATTCTGTGATTTTAGCTGTTATGTTTTTTACAAAAATCATCTAGATCCAAAAAAATACGAAAGGGTGTATGTATGTGTGTGTGTATGTATGTAGTTTCGGTTCAGTAGAACTACAGTAGTAAGCAGGGGCGGATTGGGATGGAAAACCAGCCCGGGAAATTTCTGGAAGCAGCCCTAATGTAGGCGGGGTCTGTTGAAGGGGTGGGGTATGTTGAGAGGGGTGGGATACTCTTCATAGAGCCTGACACAGCCGTCCTTGCATCTTTTGCTGCAGTTGGGCCGCTAACATTTATGCTAATTCTACTACATAACCCTTCCATGGTGGCATTTGTCTATTCTCACTATATACAGTACTTTACTGTCCTAATCAGTGGTCATTACTTAGTCTGGCTCAAGTTCAGAACATGGGAACCCTGGTCTATTAGTTTCACTATTCACGTGGACATCTAATGGGAACAGTAACCTGTGGCAAGCAAAGTGGAGTGAGCCGCCCCGCCCGAAGTATGCCCACGATGGTACATTTATTGTTTTGACCAGTGTAGTTATATTAATCCAAGGGATCTCATATTCTGAACTTGAATCCTTAGTTCTGCTATATTCCTTATGCTCCTACACTATATTTTTGTTACATTCTGTGGTATGCGGTTAACTCGTCGAGATCCCGACTGTCACAATACCGATGCCGGGATCCCGACGGCGGGGGGCACCATACTGCTGCCGATATACCGGTGAAGTAGATCATTCCCCTTCTATGGGTGTCCACAACACCCATAGAGGTAGAATAGAACCTGAGGTGATTGAAGCTTGCCACCGAGCCTGCAAGGGGCTTCGTTTTGCTCGACCCCCTGCCGGCATTCTACCGCTCAGGATGCCGATGTCAGAATACAGATGGTAAATCATACCGAACCGCACTGTCTCATCTGTACCTTTTATCCTCTTTCTTCTTTGTACATTCTGTCATGCCCTACACTTTACTCTTGTTCCACTTCACTTATTATATAGTCTCTCCTTTATTTTATCATAGTAATATTATTCTCATTATCTTTGCTCTTCGTCCTTTACTTTCTCCAAATTTCTCTTTTTAGTTTCCTTAATTTTTTATCTGTCCACGCTCTCATACTACATACTCATACTATATTATACAGCACACAGATCCCTTTCCCTCTATACTACAACACACACAAGTCCCTGTCCCTCTATACTACAACACACACAAGTCCCTGTCCATCTATACTACAATACACACAAGTCCCTGTCCCTCTATACTACAACACACACAAGTCCCTGTCCCTCTATACTACAACACACACAAGTCCCTGTCCCTCTATACTACAACACACACAAGTACCTGTCCCTCTGTGTTAGAAAACACACAAATCCTTATCCCTTTATATTACCAAACCCAAGTACATGTCCCTATTTATTACAACTCACGCAAGTCCCTGTCCCGCTATATTACAACACACAAGTCCCTCTGTATTACAGCACACACAAGTACTTGTCCCGCTATATTAAAACATGCAAGTCCCTGTCGTTCTATATTACAACACACACAAGTCCCTGTCCCGCTATATTAGAACACACAAGTCCCAGTCCTTCTATATTACAACACACAAGTCCCTGTCCCTCTATATTACAACACACAAGTCCCTGTCCCGCTATATTAGAACACACAAGTCCCTGTTCCTCTATATTGCAACACACAAGTCCCTGTCCCTCTATATTACAACTCACAAGTGCCTGTCCCTCTATATTACAACTCACAAGTGCCTGTCCCTCTATATTACAACTCACAAGTGCCTGTCTCTCTATATTACAACATGCAAGTCCTTGTCCCTTTATATTACAACACGCAAGTCCCTGTCACTCTGTATTACAACACACACAAGTACTTGTCCCTCCATATTACAACACGCAAGTCCCTGTCCCTCTATATTACAACACGCAAGTCCCTGTCACTCTGTATTACAACACGCAAGTCCCTCTATATTACAACTCACAAGTGCCTGTCTCTCTATATTACAACATGCAAGTCCCTGTCCCTTTATATTACAACACGCAAGTAACTGTCACTCTGTATTACAACACACACAAGTACTTGTGCCTCTATATTACAACACAAAAGTCCCTGTCCATCTATATTACAACACGCAAGTGCCTGTCTCTCTATATTACAACACGCAAGTCCCTGTTCCTCTATATTGCAACACACAAGCACCTGTCCCTCTATATTACAACACGCAAGTACCTGTCTCTCTATATTACAACACCCAAGTACCTGTATCTCTATATTACAACACGCAAGTCCCTGTCTCTCTATATTACAACACCCAATTACCTGTATCTCTATATTACAACACGCAAGTCCCTGTCTCTCTATATTACAACACGCAAGTCCCTGTCCCTCTATATTACAACACGCAAGTACCTGTCTCTCTATATTACAACACCCAATTACCTGTCTCTCTATATTACAACACGCAAGTACCTGTCTCTCTATATTACAACACGCAAGTACCTGTCTCTCTATATTACAACACCCAAGTACCTGTCTCTTTCTTTATTACAACACGCAAGTCCCTGCCTCTCTATATTACAACACCCAAGTCCCTGTCTCTCTATATTACAACACGCAAGTCCCTGTCCCTCTATATTACAACACACAAGTCCCTGTCCCTCTATACTGCAACACACAAGTCCCTGTCCCTCTATATTACAACACACAAGTCCCTGTCCCTCTATATTACAAAACACAAGTCCCTGTCCCTCTATATTACAACAACACACAAGTATCTGTTCCCTTTTCTTGACTCTTTACACTCTTTGAAGCCTCTTTAGTCTTTATACTTTAGTCTCATTTATTTTGTCTTCCTTTTTCTCCATAATAGCTTACTGACATATTTTTCTTCTAATCCCTGACATAGAGCCTCTTAGACCCCTTTCACATCGCACAAATAACCCGGTATCGACACGGCATATTGCCGTGTCGAACCGGGTCAGTGTGCGATGTGAAAGCACACTGGCAGATTTACCGGGTCGCCTGACCCGGTAAATCAACCCGGTAAAAAAGAAGGGTTTTACCCGGGTTGATTACCGGGTCAGTTGCGGTGTGAATGGGAGCCGTGTCGATGCGACACGGTTCCCATTCACAAGATAGGGAGAGGCGGCGCTGGAGATGAGCTCATCTCCCGACGCCGCCTCCACCCCGCCCCTGCTGCTGCTGCTGAGCTCCGTTGCTATGGCAACCGACCCGGTATATTGCCGGGTCAGAAAGCCTGCAACGGAGCGCAAATGCCGGATCCCACCCGGTAAGGACACGTTTCCCTTACCGGGTAGGACCCGGCATTTGCAATGTGAATGCAGCATTACTTGCCTTATTCTCTCACTCTCTCTATCACATACTTTTCTTTGCCACCTCAATTTATTTTCTTTCACTCCACTTTTATTTTCATTAGTATCCATATACCTCTCTGTCCTCTCCCTCATCACTTCTTCTACTACATCTTACTGTACTTTACCGTGCACTGAGCTACTGAACCTCTTCTGCCCCTGTAGTCGGTTCAGTCAGTTCTCTGCAGCAGAGCAGTGCCGAGTGCTAGCCACGCCCCCTACATGACGTCATGTCTAGTCCGGAGCTTGCTGTATGAGGAAGTGCTGCACGGACTGCAGTATCACTGGCAGTTGCTGTGCACTGTGTGCAGGGGCCGTTTCCAAGCTCTGCCTGATCGGAGCTGAGCTCCGATCGCGGCCGGAGGCCAGGTGGAGGGGTGAGTCAGCCCGCTAAGGGGACAATGGGACCGGCCAACCAGGAACTGGCCCGGTGTCCCGGCGTCCCAATCCGCCCCTGGTAGTAAGGTCTACAACAATAGGTTGACACATGAAAAGGTGTCATATTTGCTGTCAGAGCACAGGGAACCCCAGTGAGTGTACTGTGTCCCCTTGCTTCGGGCAGGTTACTATTCCCAATCGTAGTCCATGAGTATGGTAAAGGATGAAAAAAAAATAATAATAATAATATGTTGACCATTTCAACCTGTCAACCTTATGGACATATCGACCATTTACACATCGACCTAATGACCATGTCGACTATTTGGTGGCAACTTATTGACTGTCTACCTAGACACTAAATCTATAGATTGCATAATATATATATATATATATATGTATGTATGTATGTATGTATGTATGTATGTGTGTGTGTGTGTGTGTGTGTGTGTATATATATATATTATATTATATTAGTAAATCCGTGTAGCCAGCATTAGATTGATATGATTGATGGTAGGTGGATCGCTATGCTCTCCGTGATGCCCCACCCTGATGCACAGGCCACACCCCCATATCGGTAGTTACTCCCCTACCATACTGGTCACACACTCTGTGGCGACGCACAATAGGCCTTTTATACATTTCAGCTCCAGGCCCATCAAGACCTTAATCTGGCACTGCGGGTGTGTACTGCTACATCGGGGAGGCGTGTCATGAAAATGACTTACATCCAAATATAAATGAGCCCCAAAGTTAGTAAGATCTATTTGTTGAAGAAAAGACAGTGATATTTTGCAGGATTTGTTTGTGTATTGTGTCTTACAAGAGGTTCCATATATTGTAAGTGGCCATAGGGATCCATTGTGCCTTATAACCAATGCAGGGAAATGGCACTAAGGATCCCATTTGAATGTATGTATCTCTGATTTATTTTTCCCCCTAGAATGAGGGAGATTGATGGACTTTTCAGGGAGTGAGGGAGATTGCTGCTATTTCAGGGAGTCTCCTGCAGAATGAGGGAGGGTAGGCAACTATGGGTTGAAGCCTGAAAACAGGCTGCACAGTGAACAGCACTCAGAGACTAATAGAAAAATAACACGCTGATACACCTGTCTGATGCTGATGTTTCATTGCATCCACTCATTGATCAAGACATATAATATATATATATAGTTGGAGAAGGTGCCCGGCACTCCTGGTCCTGTTAGGGTGTAATGCCTGGGTGCCCTAGTGGTATGACAGTTGAGCAAAATAAGACAGCGTCACTCCAGGACTTTGAACCTTTAAAAGTGTATTGAAACAAATCACATGTCCAACGTTTCGGCGTAAAGGGGCTGCAGGCCCCGAAACATTGGACATGTGATTTGTTACAATACACTTTTAAAGATTCAAAGTCCTGGAGTGACGCTGTCTTATTTTGCTCAATTAAAAAAATAAAAATATATAAACATTTTATTTTTATTTTTTAAGTGCAAATTCTGAAAAAAGGTATGGTTTGTATCCAGTACTGCACAGAAATGAAAAATCTGGAATCTAATTTAGAATAAGCACAAACAGGTTCAGTTAAGTACAGGGGTCATACTGCAAATACCTAATAATGACTAAGCAGCAAAGACAAGCTAATAGACAAATTAGTTCCACTATCCATGATGTATAATAAATACAAATAGAGCCACGTGAGGAAGTTCTACAGGTACCATCTGCAGCGATATAACTTTCAGAAGGAGTTCCATAATTACCCCTCCACCTTCATCCTTTACCTCTTCAGTTCCATCCTGTAGCTGAGGCGGGGTTGTGTTAAGTGACATTTTGAAGCATTTTCTGCAAATGAAACATAGATAAATGTTACAATTTCAACCCGTGTCACACATGCTGATCTTAATTCCTATGTGGCCCTATGCACCTATTTTACAGCCTATTTGTGGATGTAGACACAGCGCTCGGCGGAATAAGATGGCGGTGACTGCGCTATAGCTATATTTTGCATATTATGATGCAATGCGGTCGCAGGCAACGTGGCTGAATTGTGGTCAGCCACAGAAACCTGATTTACTATGCAATAATCTACATGGCCAATGCGTGGTTACCATGTGTCCTCAACTCAGAATGAGGCCAATGATTGGAAGGTTCTTTGCTGAATAGTCTAGGCACAACGCTTAACCATAACCCTAATTCTGTGACCAAGAGCAAAGTAATATGTTTCACAATAATATATTCTTATGAAACATCAAGGGTTAGAGACTGCACAGTCTCTCTGAGGTGGCAGTGACACGGTGGTGCCATTTCTGTGTCTGTGACTGACGCCGTTCACGGATATACAGTATCTCGTATCGACCCTGCAGAACAGCCAATGGCCGATTTATCTGCAGATAATCAGGGCATCCTGCAGCGTGTACGCAGAGCCGTAACTAGACTTTTTGGTGCCCTGTGCCAGAGAGAGGATTGGCACCCCCTACCCGCATTCTTTTCAATAGGGATATAAGGCGCATGTCTCATGGGGAAGATGACAAGATTGATCCACGAGAAAGTCCCCTTCCCATATGATAGATAGAGATAGATAGATAGATAGATAGATAGATAGATAGATAGATAGATAGATAGATAGATAGATAGATAGATAGACAGACATTTATAGACCACTGCAAGAAAATGGATTTGGACACAAATCCTCTTTATACCACATTCATGCACATTATTTGAGAGCTCGTTGTTATTCAGTCACAATACCCTTTATTAAAGAACACATTTTAATATACTGCCATACCCAGGAGTCAAACCTGTAACCTGTTGAATTCTACTCAAACACCCTACTCGTTGAGCCATTTGATCCGGCATAGAAGCTATTAGTACTTTGTAAAAACAGCATTGTAATTGATCAGATCTATGTAGTGTGCAGCCACACATCCAGTCTCTCGCAGCCACACACTACATAGATCTGCTCAGCCGCAATGCTGATCATTTTCTCACAAAGTACAAAGTTAGCTTCCAAAAGTTAGAATTCTCTGGCTTAGAATTATCTACCTTTATATGCAAGGGAAGATATCTGAATTAATAGATTGTCTGACCGCAATGCCACATGAAATGGGTTTGAATCCTGGGTATGTCAGCATCTTGAAATGTATAAATGTGACTGAATAAGAAAGAAATCTCAAGTTAAATTAATACAGATAATTGAGAAGTGCAGCCAACAGCACCCCCTACCCTGAAGCGCTATGTTCGGTGCCCCCTCCGCACACACCTAGTTACGACCCTGTGTGTACGGCTGCTCTGCAAATTGTCCATATACAACTGAGCAGGCACATGTAAATCCCCGCCCATTTGTAATGTCAGACACAACACATCGGGCCGACAATCGGTAAGATAGATCAGCCAGACACTTTTTAATAGGAGACCCCTGTATGAAGTTCCCCGGACTCCCCATTGCCTTAATTTTGCCTTGCTTATCTGAAACACTTTAGCACCCAGTATCCACCCAACTCCTCCTATTGGATGGTGGAATCATCTTGTACCCCCATAATCGCCAAAATGCTAAAATATTTTTCAGGGAGGCTGCTGCTGAACATCTAAGGCCCCCTGGGTGCACCATAGAGCACTACCGTTCAATCCTAATCATAGGCGTGCGCAGGGGGGGTGCCTGGTGCGCACAGGCACCCCCTAATGTCTGGCACCCAATCTCATATGCCTGATGCAATTATCGCCGAGCAGGCTGATTACTGTCCCCTCTGCGCTGCACCCTGTCAGGACTGTATTACTGACCGGACGCCTGGGTTAATCAAGGGTGCCACTGCCACCGGCTTTCAAACTTCCGGCTCCACCTCCATGTACAAAAAAAGCATGATGTGATGTGATTACGTCATGCTGCTCGCATGCCCACCTCTTTCCTTCTATGCTATGCCAACGCCAGCCACTGATGAGGAGCAGAATGCAGCCAGCGTTCCTCTTAGGAAGACAAATTCAATACTGGCAGGCAGTCGGCAGCAACATTGACACGTCACTCGTTTATCCAGCAGCAGCAGTACTAGTCTGCGACTGTCAGTGTCAGTGAGTGGATGACTTGTAAGTAAGCTGCTGCAGCTTGCAGGGGAAAGAGAGGGGGACCCAGACCAGGCTGAAGAGGAGCAGTGTAATTGCAGTGAGTGCCATCAGGGGTGTTTGTTTGGTGCACACAACAACATCTGACAATGTATCTGCTTTATTAGGATTGGTACAAGGGTGTATATTTTATATTGCGTTGACCGTCAATAGATTGTGCTAGACACACCCCTCCGATGGTGCACCCCCTAATAAAATGTGCTGCGCACGCCAGTGATCCTAATTAGGACATGTTTAACAAATTTGACTATACAAGGATTTTTGAAATTCAAATACTGTGTTCCTCTTCAATAGAGGTTACCTTATAAAGCCCAGGCAATTATAATAGACGTGCAGAATTGTGTCTAACATAAAGAAAATAAGGGACTGAATTGAGCTGTTGGACAAATTTGAAATATAAGGACTTTTTCAGGGAAAAATATTTAAAACCTGTGACTGTTGGGGAATTTGTGACTACAAATCCATGTGATTAATTATACTTAAAATCTAGAGTATTTGTACAAATGCCGGCTTGCAGTGTTACAAATAGGGTTTGTACTGCGTTTCTCTGATCTGCAGTGTTTAAATTACCCTAACAGTTTCTATACACAAAAGGCCTAAGCAATGGCTAAAGGAACAAGATGGGAGATTCTGGGTTCATTTTGTTTTGTTCTTCAAAGTGACACATATAACAAAAGATAACACAAAGTCACCTCACTCTCATGATTAATCAAAGACATATCCCTCCCTCCACCACTTCATCTGCATTGTGAAAGCATACAATGTCCCCCTCAGCAACTGACCAGGGCCCCTGATGTCCCCCTTTAGCATGCCCAGGCCCAGGTAAACAGTACTCGCTCTGCCATACCTCTCGGTGCCACTACCCAGAATGCATTCTGGTTGCCATTTCATTATGGAAATCAGTGTAGCCTCATAATTCATTAGATGGTCACCGTGCCAGCACTCTTGGTTATTTTAATATTTGCACACTCACATTTTATTAAGACTACACTTTATTATATTAGGTTAACTAGCGTACCATAATATTTCCTTATGTTGCTCTGTGTAAGGGCTTGTATCTTTTAAGTGCTGCTTGGATTTATAAGTGTGAGTTGTAAACAGCAAAAAGGTGAGTTCTGATTATTCTCTGTCTATCCATATAGGGATAGTAAAATTGTGAGAGGAAGTTAATCTGAATCTGATTGTTTGTATCTATACTGTTTCTTTTTTGTTTTAA
Source organism: Pseudophryne corroboree (assembly GCF_028390025.1). Classification (NCBI taxonomy): domain Eukaryota; kingdom Metazoa; phylum Chordata; class Amphibia; order Anura; family Myobatrachidae; genus Pseudophryne; species Pseudophryne corroboree. The sequence goes on from NC_086445.1 coordinate 1,021,606,569, forward strand.
TATATCTGTACTGGGGGGTTTTTTTTTGAGGAAAAAAATAAGAATTTACTTACCGATAATTCTATTTCTCGTTGTCCGTAGTGGATGCTGGGGACTCCGTAAGGACCATGGGGAATAGCGGCTCCGCAGGAGACTGGGCACAAAAGTAAAGCTTTAGGACTACCTGGTGTGCACTGGCTCCTCCCCCTATGACCCTCCTCCAAGCCTCAGTTAGGATACTGTGCCCGGACGAGCGTACACAATAAGGAAGGATTTTGAATCTCGGGTAAGACTCATACCAGCCACACCAATCACACCGTATAACTTGTGATCTAAACCAAGTTAACAGCATGATAACAGAGGAGCCTCTAGAAAAGATGGCTCACTACAGCAATAACCCGATTATTGGTAACAATAACTATGTACCAGTATTGCAGACAATCCGCACTTGGGATGGGCGCCCAGCATCCACTACGGACTACGAGAAATAGAATTATCGGTAAGTAAATTCTTATTTTCTCTGACGTCCTAGTGGATGCTGGGGACTCCGTAAGGACCATGGGGATTATACCAAAGCTCCCAAACGGGTGGGAGAGTGCGGATGACTCTGCAGCACCAAATGAGAGAACTCCAGGTCCTCCTCAGCCAGGGTATCAAATTTGTAGAATTTTACAAACGTATTTGCTCCTGACCAAGTAGCTGCTCTGCAAAGTTGTAAAGCCGAGACCCCTCGGGCAGCCGCCCAAGATGAGCCCACCTTCCTTGTGGAGTGGGCATTTACAGATTTTTGGCTGTGGCAGGCCTGCCACAGAATGTGCAAGCTGAATTGTACTACAAACCCAACGAGCAATAGTCTGCTTAGAAGCAGGAGCACCCAGCTTGTTGGGTGCATACAGGATAAACAGCGAGTCAGATTTTCTTACTCCAGCCCTCCTGGAAACATATATTTTCAGGGCCCTGACAACGTCTAGCAACTTGGAGTCCTCCAAGTCCCTAGTAGCCGCAGGCACCACAATAGGTTGGTTCAGGTGAAACGCTGAAACCACCTTAGGGAGAAACTGAGGACGAGTCCTCAATTCCGCCCTGTCCGAATGGAAAATCAGATAAGGGCTTTTACAGGATAAAGCCGCCAATTCTGACACGCGCCTGGCCCAGGCCAGGGCCAACAGCATGACCACTTTCCATGTGAGATATTTTAACTCCACAGATTTAAGTGGTTCAAACCAATGTGACTTTTGGAACCCAAAAACTACATTGAGATCCCAAGGTGCCACTGGAGGCACAAAAGGAGGCTGTATATACAGTACCCATTTTACAAACGTCTGAACTTCAGGGACTGAAGCTAGTTCTTTTTGGAAGAAAATTGACAGGGCCGAAATTTGAACCTTAATGGACCCCAATTTCAGGCCCATAGACACTCCTGTTTGCAGGAAATGTAGGAATCGACCCAGTCGAAATTCCTCCGTCGGGCCTTACTGGCCTCGCACCACGCAACATATTTTCGCCAAATGCGGTGATAATGTTTTGCGGTTACATCCTTCCTGGCTTTGATCAGGATAGGGATGACTTCATCCGGAATGCCTTTTTCCTTCAGGATCCGGCGTTCAACCGCCATGCCATCAAACGCAGCCGCGGTAAGTCTTGGAACAGACAGGGTCCTTGCTGAAGCAGGTCCCTTCTTAGAGGTAGAGGCCACGGATGCTCCGTGAGCATCTCTTGAAGTTCCGGTTACCAAGTCCTTCTTGGCCAATCCGGAGCCACGAATATAGTGCTTACTCCTCTCCATCTTATAATTCTCAGTACCTTGGGTATGAGAGGCAGAGGATGGAACACATACACTGACCGGTACACCCACGGTGTTACCAGAGCGTCTACAGCTATTGCCTGAGGGTCCCTTGACCTGGCGCAATACCTGTCGAGTTTTTCCCAACGGTTTATAATCATGTGGAAGACTTCTGGGTGAAGTCCCCACTCTCCCGGGTGGAGGTCGTGTCTGCTGAGGAAGTCTGCTTCCCAGTTGTCCACTCCCGGAATGAATACTGCTGACAGTGCTATCACATGGTTTTCCGCCCAGCGAAGAATCCTTGCAGCTTCTGCCATTGCCCTCCTGCTTCTTGTGCCACCCTGTCTGTTTACGTGGGTGACTGCCGTGATGTTGTCCGACTGGATCAACACCGGCTGACCTTGAAGCAGAGGTCTTGCTAAGCTTAGAGCATTGTAAATGGCCCTTAGCTTCAGGATATTTATGTGAAGTGATGTCTCCAGGCTTGACCATAAGCCCTGGAAATTCCTTCCCTGTGTGACTGCTCCCCAGCCTCGCAGGCTGGCATCCGTGGTCACCAGGACCCAGTCCTGAATGCCGAATCTGCGGCCCTCTAGAAGATGAGCACTCTGCAACCACCACAGGAGGGACACCCTTGTCCTTGGTGACAGGGTTATCCGCTGATGCATCTGAAGATGCGACCCGGACCATTTGTCCAGCAGGTCCCACTGGAAAGTTCTTGTGTGGAATCTGCCGAATGGGATTGCTTCGTAGGAAGCCACCATTTTTCCCAGAACCCTTGTGCAATGATGCACTGAGACTTATATACTGTCCCTATCTAGGGTATCAATATTCTCAGTCAGGGAATCCGACCACGCCAACCCAGCACTGCACATCCAGGCTGAGGCGATTGCTGGTCGCAGTATAACACCAGTATGTGTGTAAATACATTTTAGGATACCCTCCTGCTTTCTATCAGCAGGATCCTTAAGGCGGCCATCTCAGGAGAGGGTAGAGCCCTTGTTTTTACAAGCGTGTGGCGGGAAAGGATATAATGCCAATAACTTTTTAGAAATTATCAGTTTTTATCGGGGGAAACCCACGCTTCATCACACACCTCATTTAATTTCTCAGATTCAGGAAAACTACAGGTAGTTTTTCCTCACCGAACATAATACCCCTTTTGGTGGTACTCGTATTATCAGAAATGTGTAAACCATTTTTCATTGCCTCAATCATGTAACGTGTGGCCCTACTGGAAGTCACATTTGTCTCTTCACCGTCGACACTGGAGTCAGTATCCGTGTTGGCGTCTGTATCTGCCATCCGAGGTAACAGGCGCTTTAGAGCCCCTGACGGCCTATGAGACGTCTGGACAGGCACAAGCTGAGTAGCCGGCTGTCTCATGTCAACCACTATCTTTTGTAAAGAGCTGACACTGTTAATTCCTTCCAACAGTTCACCCACTCAGGTGTCGACCCCCTAGGGGGTGACATCCCTATTACAGGCAATTTGCTCCGCCTCCACATAATTTTCCTCCTCATACATGTCGACACAAACGTACCGACACACAGCACACACACAGGGAATGCTCTGATAGAGGACAGGACCCCACTTGCCCTTTGGGGAGACAGAGGGAGAGTTTGCCAGCACACACCAGAGCGCTATATATATACAGGGATAACCTTATATAAGTGTTTTTCCCCTTATAGCTGCTGTATTGTTAATACTGCGCCTAATTAGTGCCCCCCTCTCTTTTTTAACCCTTTCTGTAGTGTAGTGACTGCAGGGGAGAACCAGGGAGCTTCCCTCCAACGGAGCTGTGAGGGAAAATGGCGCCAGTGTGCTGAGGAGATAGGCTCCGCCCCTTTTTCGCAGACTTTTCTCCTGCTTTTTTATGGATTCTGGCAGGGGTTAAAATTCATCCATATAGCCCTGGGGGCTATATGTGATGTATTTTTTGCCAGCCAATGTGTTTTTATTGCTGCTCAGGGCGCCCCACCCTAGCGCCCTGCACCCTCAGTGACCGAAGTGTGAAGTGTGCTGAGGAGCAATGGCGCACAGCTGCAGTGCTGTGCGCTACCTTGGTGAAGACAGGATGTCTTCTGCCGCCGATTTTCCGGACCTCTTCTTGCTTCTGGCTCTGTAAGGGGGCCGGCGGCGCGGCTCTGGGACCGGACTCCATGGCTGGGCCTGTGTTCGGTCCCTCTGGAGCTAATGGTGTCCAGTAGCCTAAGAAGCCCAATCCACTCTGCATGCAGGTGAGTTCGCTTCTTCTCCCCTTAGTCCCTCGATGCAGTGAGCCTGTTGCCAGCAGGTCTCCCTGAAAATAAAAAACCTAAAACTAAACTTTTCACTAAGCAGCTCAGGAGAGCCACCTAGTGTGCACCCTTCTCGTTCGGGCACAAAAATCTAACTGAGGCTTGGAGGAGGGTCATAGGGGGAGGAGCCAGTGCACACCAGGTAGTCCTAAAGCTTTACTTTTGTGCCCAGTCTCCTGCGGAGCCGCTATTCCCCATGGTCCTTACGGAGTCCCCAGCATCAGAGAAAAAAGTGTGAGGTGAAAAGCCAGAGGGGTTAAATCAGGTGTGAGTAATCAGGAGGAGGAGGGGCTGACTAAAGCAGCTGGCTGAACCTATATAAGCAGTGATTAGACTCTTTGGAGCTTGCTCTGTGTAAGGGCTTGTATTTTTTAAGTGCTGCTTGGATTTATAAGTGTGAGTTGTAAACAGCAAAAAGGTGAGTCAGAATACAGAAAAAGGTGAGTTTTATAATACACAATCAGGAACACACATTTGCAGTACCATTAAACTTCTGGTGAGGCTGCAAGGGGATGACCTTGTGAGTGAGTGAGAGGGTCTCTTACTTGGAGTAGCAGAGGGGCTGTGATTGTGCGTGTGTGAGGGGCTTTTTTTTTATTTTTAGCAGGAGCTGGAAGCCAAGTGAAAAGGAGGTGCAGTGAGCTGGAACAACTGCAACTGCCAAGTGGAGTATAGGTGCCGCAGGAGAGAGTACTACGGCTGCATAAAAGTGAAGGACCAAGAACCGCACAAAGATAGATAAGTATAAGCCAGCTTAATTATTGTATAAGTGAGATTGTTTGTCTTCTACTTTTTATTTTTGCTGCTTTTTCTTTGAGAGTAACAGGGAGTTAGACCTTACAAACAATATGGGAGGGGCTGTGATTGAGGACCTCACTCACTGCATGTCGTGCAAGATGTATGCACACCTGGAGCTACCGGCCCAGTGTGATTACATCTGCACGAGGTGTGTGCGAACGGTTGCCCTGGAAGCCCAGGTATCTGATCTAGAGCAAACCGTTACGCGACTGAGGGGGATTCACAATCTCGAGCGTAGTTTAGACAGAACAGTGGAGGAGTTGCGGGAGGGGTCACTGGTAGAAGAGGATGATGATCAGGTAGCCAGTTGGGTCACAGTTAGAAGGAAGAAAAAGAGGGGGAGGGCTCGACATCTCCGAACTATCAAACCCGAACAAATTTGCCCGATTGGACGAGGAATCAGAGGATGATAGTGAAGAAACGACGGTGCCGGAGGAGACTGCTCCCTCTAGCATCCAGAGGAGCGGTCCCTCTGGTACGGTTGGGATAAAAGATAGGGAGGTACCTAGTCAGATGGTGGTGGTAGGGGATTCTATCATCAGGAAGGCAGATAGGGCAATCTGCTACCGGGACCGTGATCGCCGTACAGTCTGTTGTCTCCCGGGTGCTCGGATACGGCACATCACGGACCGGCTAGATAGATTGTTGGGAGGGGCTGGGAAAGACCCGGCTGTCTTGGTGCACGTTGGCACCAATGACAAAGTTAGCGGAAGGTGGGATGTCCTTTAGAAAGACTATAGGGACTTAGGAAAGAAACTGAAGGCAAGGACATCTAAGGTAATATTCTCGGAATTATTACCCGTGCCACGCGCTAATCCAGGGAGGCAGAGGGAGATTAGGGAGGTAAATGTGTGGCTTAGGGATTGGTGCAGGAAAGAGGGGTTTGTGTTCCTGGAACACTGGGCGGACATCTCAGTCAGGCGCCATCTCTATTGTCGTGACGGATTGCACCTGACTGAGGAGGGGGCAGCGGTGCTGGGGGGGAGGATGGTTAGAAGGTTGGAGGAGATTTTAAACTAGGAGCCTGGGGGGAGGGTTTAGCTAGAAACTACGGGTCATGCAGTGAGAATAGTGGGGATGGCGGTAGTAAACGAAATGGGGGAGAAGTTGGGGGGAGAGTAAGAGCAGACGGTAAGGTTACTAACATGGGTACTAAAAGAGATTTTACCAAAGCACTAACCAATGACGATAACAGGTCATCCTTGCTACATAAGGTGAAAGATGTCCCTAACGCAAGGGAAAATACTTATCTTAGTTGTATGTATGTAAACGCCAGAAGCATTACTGGTAAAAAGGGTGAACTAGAAATACTTGCAGCAAGCAAACAATATGATATTATAGGCATTACTGAAACTTGGTGGGATTAATCTCATGATTGGACAGTCAATCTAGAGGGCTATACACTGTTTAGGAGAGACAGACTAAATAAAAAGGGTGGAGGGGTGTGTCTTTATGTAAAGCCGTTTTTAAAACCTAATATATGGGAAGATATTCAGGAGGGTACTGTAGACACTGTCGAGACATTATGGGTAGAAATTGCATGCGGGGAAAAAGGAATAAAAAAGTTAGTATTGGGTGTATGCTATAGGCCGCCTGGTATCAACGCATCTGATGAGGAATTGTTACTAAAGCAAATTTAAAGAGCAGCAGGAGTAGGAGACATAGTAGTGATGGGAGATTTTAACTATCCAGAGATAAACTGGAAAAACGATTCATGTGATACTGCTAGGGGCAATATGTTTTTAAACACACTTAATGATAACTACTTAGTGCAACTAATTGAGAAACCAACTAGGTACAATGCAATCTTAGACCTGGTATTAACAAACAATGGGGATTTGGTATCAGGTATTATAGTAGGGGAACCCATAGGAAACAGCGACCACAGTATGGTCACATTCAGTATCAGTTTCCATAAACAGCCCTATACTGGCTCAACTAGGACAACTTTAGCAAAGCAAATTTTGAAAAGATGAGGGTATTTTTCAGGGATATTGAATGGGAAGGTTTGTTTTTAGGAAAAAATACTACGGAGAAATGGGAGGTACTAAAATTCCTGCTAGCTAAAAATACACTCAAATTTATTCCTATGAGCAGCAAAAAAAGGAATAAAAATCATAAACCGATGTAGCTTAACAAAAAGATTAAGGAACTTATTGGCAAGAAAAGGCGAGCATTTAAAAAATACAAATCTGACGGGGAAGCAGAGTCATTTCAGCACTATAAGGAATGTAACAAAATTTGCAAAAAGGAAATAAGAGCGGCTAAAGTAGAAACTGAAAAACTAGTAGCAAAGGAAAGCAAAGCGAATCCCCAAAAAATATTTAAATACATGAATAACAAGAGATTAAAGAAGGAGAGTATAGGCCCTTTAAAAGACAAGTTGGGAGTCTTAAGCAAAAATGATAATGACATAGCGGACACACTAAATGAGTTTTTTTCAACAGTATTCACTAGAGAGGACCCAATTCAGGGACTGACACACAATCTCAATAATGAGAATATCCCACTGATAGGTATTTATTTAAGCGAGGAAGTAGTCTGTGACCGATTAAAACATTTAGAGATCAATAAATCACCAGGGCCCGATGGTATTCACCTAAGGGTTCTAATGGAGCTTCACTCTGAACTGGCAAAACCGCTATTTTTGATTTTTAAGGATTCAGTTATATCAGGTATGGTTCCCAAAGACTGTCGTATAGCGGAAGTAGTGCCTATATTCAAAAAGGGAAGTAAAGCTGAACCAGGTAATTATAGACCAGTTAGTCTTACATCTATAGTGGGGAAAGTATTGGAAGGTATTCTAAGAGATAGTATTCAGAAGTTCCTTGAAGTCAATAAGGTCATTAAAAGGAATCAACATGGGTTTATGAAGGACAGATCCTGTCAAACCAACTTACTTGGCTTTTATGAAACAGTAAGCGCAAACCTAGATCAGGGTAAAGACGTGGATGTAATCTTTTTAGACTTTGCCAAAGTGTTCGATACTGTACCACACTTGAGACTTATCTACAAGCACAAGAATCAGGGCTAGGAAGCACAATATGCACTTGGGTCAAAAACTTGTTAGATAATAGGGAGCAGCGCGTTGTGGTTAATGGATCTTTTTCAACTTGGACTGAAGTGCTAAGTGATGTGCCGCAAGGCTCAGTATTAGGACCGCTATTGTTCAATATTTTCATTAACGACCTAACAGAAGGTCTAGAGAGCATGGTGTCAATTTTTGCAGATGATACCAAATTGTGTAAGGCTATAAATACAGAGGAGGAAGCCGAGTCTCTTCAGAACGACTTAGTTAAATTAGAAGCATGGGCAGCCAAATGGAGAATGCGCTTCAACACAGGCAAGTGTAAGGTAATGCACTGTGGTAACAAGAACAAAAATTACACCTACCTACAAAATGGGATAAAATTAGGGGATTCTGGACTGGAAAAGGACTTAGGTGTCCTCATAGATAGCAAACTAAGCAGTAGTACCCAAAGTAGGACTGCAGCAAAGAAGGCTAATAAGATATTAGCATGCATAAAACGGGGTATTGATGCTAGGGACGAGAGTATTATACTCCCGTTATATAAATCACTAGTGAGGCCACACCTTGAATACTGTGTACAATTCTGGGCACCGTACTACAAAAAGGATATCCTGGAGCTAGAAAAGGTTCAGAGGAGGGCGACCAAACTAATTAAGGGCATGGAGACGATGGAATACAAGGAAAGGCTTGAAAGACTAGGCATGTTTAAATTGGAAAAGCGGAGACTAAGAGGGGATATGATCAACATCTACAAATATATAAGGGGACAATACACAGAGCTTGCGCGGGACCTGTTTTTGGTCAGATCAACACAGAGGACTCGTGGACACTCGCTCAGGTTAGAGGAGAGGAGATTCCGCACAATACGGCGTAAAGGCTTTTTCACGGTAAGGACAATACGTGTTTGGAATTCCCTGCCTGAGGGAGTTGTAATGGCGGAATCTGTCAACACCTTTAAGAATGGGTTAGATAAATTCCTAATGGATAATGTCAAAGTCAGAAAAATATCTCTATACACACTGCCATATTTGCACCCCATACTGGTCCGCGCTGCGCATGCGTGCGCTCTCCCGTGAGTGCGCATACCCGCTGTTGCGTGCACCCGCTGGTGCTCGGTATGCGTATTTACGGTAAAGTTTATGTAGTCGTAGCGTGCGACTCAATCGTTACATATTTTCACTAATAATGTATTTTGTAGATCATGGTCCCTTTGATAGATTCTGAAAGTTTGGTTAACATAGCATGTTCCTGAACGGAGAGATTCCTCTTTGTATTGTACGAAGGGTCTAACAGGGGTCATACAGTGGTGTTTGGTACCCATCGGAAGAGTATTTAAATAGCAATATTCCGGTGTTGGTTTGGAGCGGATTAATCGCTCGTGCGAATAGTTATGGACATAAGAAGTTTATGTCCATTTACTATTATTTGTTCTTACTTAGTCATGCGGCGGGAAACCCAGTATCCCACCCACCTGAGCTGTTGGAAACAGTCACAGCCCACCTGTATGAATCAACCTATGACCTTTTGTTATAATGCGAAGCCGAATTCCTGTGTCCAATGGACAATGAGATTGTAGGGACCATTGAATTGTATTGTGTGTGGAGCATAAAAGACGAGCCTGTGGCATCCAGCTTTCACTTCTCTTCAACGGTTCTCATTGCTGATAATCGGGAGCTGGATGTCCAGAGGCGCTTGCGATCGTTTCCCCTTGTGCGTAAGTTTTCTCCGTAATCATATTGTCTTACTGTGAGCCATCTCTCTCTCTCTCCCTTCTCTTTCTCTCGTATTTTCCCTTAATTGTATTGTATTGTATTTCCCGTGTAGTTATCTGGTTAGTTAGTCTATGTTATATTGTAGTGTATCATTTGTACTGTGATTCCTTTTTGCAAGTATAATAGTTATAATACATATAATAGGTTTTGGACCCTAAACCCAGGTATCTGTGTATTCTTTATAGTGTTAAGTATTCTCTGAGCGTCGGTGACGCTCAAGCAGCTTTGTAGTTAATCAGGTTACACCAGGTTGCACTTACACTCTGTCTCTACACTAAGGTATACTGTGTATCTCATTGTTAAAGGTATAGATATAAAGGTTTTAACGTTGTGAGCGTCTGCGCCGCTGGTGATCTCCTCGTGGTCCCGAGCGTCCGCTAGGCCTTAGCGACTCATTACGTTAGTCGGCAGCCAATAGCGTGCTTGCCGTGATCTCTGAGCCGTGAGCGAACGCAACGCTTGAGCGTCTCGACTACAGCTGAGCGATTGTTACTGAACTTGCGTACCCTTACGGTACTTCTTACGTAGATAGCGTACAGTGTTCTTAGACCTCATAAAGGGTGATATATACGATAAATATTCTGCTTTATCAATTGCGGGCTCGTCCTGTCCTTCACATATCTGCACTAGGTAGATCAGCAGACATTATCCCTCAGCAAAGGGCGGGAGGTTGTATCCCTCGTAGTGCTGACGGGATAAGCGTCTGCTTCGCTTAGGTAAAGAGTGCTGAAGGAATCCGGGAACCGGAGGTAAGAACAAAACGCTAGTGGGTTTTTTTTAGTTTTTTTTAAACTGTTTATTTTTTTTCTGTCTTGCGTACACACGCACGCACACATATATATATCTGCATTTCTTTTTCAATTGTGTATTTTCGTATATCACTCTCCTGTCTGCCAGATTTATAGTTGATAAACGTGCTAAAAGAGATTTGCTGTTATTTCATAATTTAAGAATAGAGGTAATATAGTTAAAGTGTAGACAAACACACAGTTTTGCCTGGGAGATAAGGCGAAGTCAGTGTGGTATGTGGTAGATGATCAAGGATCATCTACATTGATAAAAGTATAAATTGTGTTACGGTGGATCTTTGCTTTGCGTGCACGTGTCCCTAACAAAGACTTGCGTACGCAATCCAAAGGCCAACGCACGCAGCGTATATTACGCAACGGAGCGTCCGGTTACGCCCACGTAGCTCAAGTCACGATAAGTTGATTTTTAACGCAACGCGGTAAATAGCGCAACAGGCGATAAATAACGCAAATCTATTTTTGGGTATCCGAAATTTAAATTAACAGATCCTGCTCCTAATTGGTAACACATCTGGTCTAAAGGAAAATTTCTGCGCAGAAATAGAAATAGAAACAAAAGTGTACATGTGGTGAGTGAGTGTTTTCATACATTTATACAATTTTGAGGTTGAACCAAAAGAAATCACCGAGTACTCGTGAGGAACATACGTGTAAGTGACATGCACGGTGGCTAAGGAGGCATCCTTGGTTAAACATAATATATGAGCATTAGAGTATAGCGGACCAGGAGGTAACAGACCAGGAGGTCATACAGCAACAGACCAGGAGGTCATAGCAAACCAGCAGGTTCAGGTACAGTAGACAAGGAAGTCCGCTATACAGTCCACAGGCACAACACCGAAAAGGGTTGGTGCAACACCCATATAGGCCATACAAGCTCGCTGAAGGAATTCGCAGCCGCAATTTTCGATTCCATTGGTCTTTCCGTACATAAGCTTAGTTGCTTGTGTGCTGAACGATTGTACTGCACGTAATTGTGTACAGTAGTTAGTAATCTGACCTAGTACCATTAGAGTAAAGGGGTCACAAACGCTATTTGTACATTCTGACGTGATTTGTGTAATTTTTTATTTTAATAAAAAGGGAAGTTCGCTGGTCACTCAGGAATTATCCAACAACCCCACCTTTACTGGAAAGAGTAAGTGTTCTTCGGATAACCCTCGCATGTTCCAGTAAACAAAGGTTTATAGGTGCCCTGGATCGAGTGCGCCAGCACCATATCGGTGTGATCAGGTCGCATTGGTCGGCGTGGGCGAGCGAGTGAGGTGCTCGGTAAACTTCACCGCCTACCTATCGTGAATATTTTGGTTTTCTGTAAGGGTTCGCTGAAGACCCTGATATAGAGATCAGAGGAAGAGTAAGCAACACCTGCAGATTATGGGGGCCAGTTGTTCAGGAAGGGGGCGATCAACCTCGGTTCGGGTTGACCCTGTAAACCGACCAGTAGGATCGGCCAGGTACGTAATGTGTGAGAAATATGGAAGTCACACAGAAGTTTTATGTGATGAATGGGAGAGAATGACGGTACAAGACAGGGAGAAATTCCCAAGAATAGGTAGCTTCAGCCCAGAGGTGTTACAAAATTTAAGGAGGAGGATATGTCTCATAAAATCAACAAAGAGACGAATCCAGCATTATGATTGTTTGCAGTTGTGGCAACAGGAGGGTGAGATACAGAGAGGTTTGGCTCAGGCAGCGGGATCTGGGTCGGTCAGAAAACTGATAGCCACGGCCCCGCCGCCACCATATATTGCAGGAGAGAAGTTGATTGCGGAGAAAGACGCACTAAGGTGTAACACACAATCACTTAGTAACCATGTAAATGTTAAAGATAATGTTGAACCATTAACCCATGCAAGTATTAACCCGTGCAAGTTGTACCCTGTTTTGAACTTTCCTCAGGAGTGTGATCAAGAGGACGAATCGGCAACGATTTCAGCGCTCTCTCTAGCAGCCACCATAGCAGAGACCACAGTAGGCACAGCTCCACCCACGAGATTAGTAAAGGCCCCTAGCGGAGGGATAGGTGAGGTCGTATCAACTGGTAAGTACAGCACCATGCATTATGCTGAAACTATTTCACCACAGCCTGTAGAATCTACACAGAATGAGGTTGTTAGAGTTAACCCTGTTAGAGTAATAGCAGTGCCAAATGGGAAAACAGACACATCAGGAGCCACTCCCATTAGGAACATTGCCATGTACACCCCATTCTCCCGAATGGAATTAAGGACCATAGTGTCTGAATTTCCTGACCCCAGAAAAGACTTAGTTGCCAGTCAAAAATACATCAGAGATTTAGGTAACACTGTAGAGCCCAACAATAAAGACTGGCAGATATTGCTGAGAGCATGTTTACCCTCCAATGTCGACGCAACTCAATTTTTAGTTGATTGCGGATTAGATCAGGATGTACCTCTTACAGATGTGTACAACCAAGATAATGTGAAAAGAATAAACTTACAGTTAAAAGAGTATTTCCCAGCGGTAGCTAAATGGAATAAGATATTCTCCATTAAACAGAGGGAGTCAGAGACAGCTGCAGAGTATTTTCACAGAGCATTATTAGAAATGGCAAAATACACAGGCATAGAGGACATTAAAACAGACACAAACCATCGGGAAGTAGCAGTATCGGTACTGATGGATGGTTTAAAAGAGTCATTGAAGACTAGGGTACAGACCACACAACCATGTTGGCGAGGTCTGTCTGTGGCTACTTTGAGAGAGGCTGCTATTGATCACGATAGAAACATCACCAGACACAGGGAGTCACAAAGTGATAAGTTAATGTCAGTAAGTATACAGGCCCTGACCACAAAGCAGCCTGCGTATGTACCACCAAACCCTGTGGGTAAGTCAACTGTGGTAACATGTTATTTTTGTCACAGACAGGGACACTTTGCACGAGACTGTAGATCAAGAAATATACAAAAATCTTACCAACCCCCTAGACAACGACACGACACACGACATTGGGATCAGGGTCCACAGAGACGGAGTTATGAGCCACATACAGGGGAAACAAAAAGATATCCCCCAAACAGAGACTGGCATGCCTCTGGTAGTTCCCAACTATCTCCCTCACAAGTAGTTGCTGCCAGCGGGATTCAGGGAGGTCACCATACCCAATAGGGGTGTGGCCATACCTGTAATCTGCAGCCAGTAAAATTGATTGCCAACCTTGGAAGTGAACCCGAGGTCGCAATTAATGTAGCTGGTAAAACTTTAAACTTTCTTGTAGACACAGGGGCGGCCAAGTCAGTGATAAATTCGACAGTGGGCATGAGAACCACTGGTAGGACAATTCCAGCCATGGGAGTAACAGGAGTAGTCCAGCACTACCCTGTTAGCAAACCAGCCGAGATTACAATAGGGCCTTTGCATACCAAGCATTCCTTTTTGCTGGCTGCATCGGCACCAACTAATCTCCTGGGAAGAGACTTACTGTGTAAAATGGGGTGCGTCATTTATTGTACTCCTGAAGGTGTATTCTTGGACATACCTGAGAATCACGCTCAGGAAGTACGAGACATGTTAGACTCCCCATCAAAATTAATGTCACATACCATTATGACAAATAGGAACCCATCCCAAGTAGAAGAGATGACATCTCAGATACCAGAGTCACTTTGGACAAAAGACGGACAGGACACTGGATTAATGGCAAACGTAGCTCCAGTAGTTGTACAAGTAAAAGATGGTAGGATAGCTCCAAAAATCCCACAGTATCCTCTGAAGCCAGAGGTGGAGTTAGGAGTTTTCCCAGTAATAGAGCGCTTGCTACAACAGGGCATTCTGGTAAGAACGTCCAGCACTGCCAATAGTCCCATCTTCCCTGTTAAAAAGAGTGGGGGGAGGGGTTACAGGCTAGTGCAGGATCTAAGGGGGATTAACAAAATAGTTGAGAGTCAGTTCCCCGTAGTGCCAAATCCAGCTGTCATCCTAATGCAAATCCCTCCCACTGCCAAATTTTTCACTGTTATTGACCTCTGCTCCGCTTTCTTTTCGGTACCTCTGCACCCTGACAGCCAATATTTGTTTGCATTCACATACAGAGGAGTCCAATACACGTGGACTCGATTACCCCAAGGTTTTATAGATAGTCCAAGTATATTTTCTCAGGCTTTGCATGATTGTTTACAGTCTTTCCAACCAGAGAGTGGATCAGTATTGATACAGTATGTGGACGATTTACTGCTGTGTTCAGATTCACTGGAAGCATCCCTGAAGGATACGAAACAGCTCCTGTTTCATCTTTCAGACACAGGACACAAGGTTTCCAAAGACAAGTTACAATTATGCCAAACTAAGGTAAAATATTTGGGACACTGTCTAACACAAGGACCGAGACACCTGACCGCTGATAGAATCCAAGCAATTAGAGACATGACTCTGCCACAAACCCAGCAACAGATCAGAACGTTTTTAGGAATGTGTGGGTATTGCCGTAATTGGATCCCAGGGTTTTCCATTTTAGCGTTACCTTTGCAGGAAATGGTCTCCTCAAACAAACCTGATCGGATTTTGCATACAGACGAGTCCGAAACAGCATTTGAGAGACTCAAACAGTGCCTAACGCAGGCACCAGCACTAGGTATGCCAGACTATGGGAAACCCTTTGAACTATACGGAACAGAAAGTGCTGGTTGTGCGGCAGGTGTACTAACCCAAAAGCACGGTGATGCCAGCAGGCCAGTTGCATACTACAGTGCTCAGCTAGACACGGTAGCGCGATCCCTCCCCACATGCTTGTGAAGCGTTGCTGCGATAGCATTGCTAGTGACAAAAAGCGAAGATGTCGTGCTAGGCCACAACCTCACAATCCATACGCCACATGCAGTGTCAGCCTTATTGAATTCTGCCCAAACCAGACACGTCTCATCAGCGAGGTTTACAAGATGGGAATTGGCACTAATGGCCCCCGTAAACATCACCATAAGGAGATGCAGTGCATTAAATCCTGCAACATATCTCCCAGGTGTGCCTGGTCAGGCACAAAGGGTGGAAGGTGAGAGTGATGGGGAAGGAGGATTTAATACAAAGGAAGATACACATGATTGTATGGAATATTTGACCCAAAATTTTACCGCAAGGCCTGACATCAGTGATAACCCACTGGAAGATGCAGAACTCACGTTCTACACGGACGGTAGTTGTCATTGACAGTCAGACTCGGGAGACTTGTGTACTGGATACGCAGTCGTAGATGACCAAGACACCATAGAAGCGGAACCGCTAGGCCCACCTCACTCAGCCCAGGTTGCTGAACTGGTCGCCCTAACCAGAGCATGTGAATTGGCTAAGGGTAAGTCAGCCAATATCTACACCGATTCTAGATACGCCTTCGGGGTAGTTCATGATTTCGGAGCCCTATGGCGCCTCAGAAATTTCATGACGGCAGCTGGTACACCGATAGCGCATGCAGCTCACATAAAAAGGCTTCTAACAGCGATACAGGAACCCGACAGAGTGGCTGTTATCAAATGTAAAGCACACACATATAGCCAAGACCCGGTATCACTTGGTAACAGCCGAGCAGACGAAGCTGCTAAGTTAGCAGCTGCTACCCCCATACAGACAGACACCACACAATTGATGGTATTTAATACCATCAACACACAGAAGTTGTGTGAAATGCAAAATTTGTGTTCCACACAGGAAAAGGCAGTCTGGAAGGCAAAGGGATATGGCCAGGAGTCCTCAGGACTCTGGACGGCTGGACATGGTAAACCAGTGGCCCCCAGAGCATATCTTCCATGTCTGGCTGAAGCAGCTCACGGGTTTACTCATCTAGGCAAGGAAGGGATGTGCAAGTTGGTAAGAGCATATTGGTGCGCCCCAGGATTCTCCTCTCATGCGAGTAAAAGAGCAATGTCATGCCTTACCTGTTTGAGAAAGAATATTGGAAAGGCAATACCTACAGAACCATCCCATATCCCACCTGCCAGCGGCCCTTTCCAGGTAATACAAATTGACTTTATACAATTACCCCCTTGTCGGAATTTGAAATATGTACTTGTCTGTATAGATGTTTTCTCGAATTGGGTCGAAGCATTTCCGGCGGCTACAAATACCGCTATGTTTACAGCTAAGAAAATTGTGCAGGAATTTGTATGTAGATATGGTATCCCTAGAATAATTGAGAGCGATAGGGGTACCCATTTTACAGGTGATGTCTTTCAAGGAATGTGTAAGTTGATGGGAATTGATAGCAAGCTGCACACTCCGTACCGTCCACAGGCGAGTGCAAAGGTCGAAAGAGTGAACAGCACTATTAAAAATAAATTGAGTAAAGTGATGGCAGAAACAGGATTGACATGGCCAGAAGCTTTACCCATTGTTTTGTACAGTATCAGAACCACTCCCAGGTCCCCTCTTAATCTGTCCCCCTTTGAAATCTTGTTTGGTCGACAACCGCATGTCATGATTAACCCTCAGGATGATTTGAAATGTAACAACGAAGTGACTGTAAAGTACTTGATTAACATGAGTAAACAGTTAAGGAATCAAAATGATAATCTAAAGTTGGTGATTCCTGATCTACCTGATAGTAATTGTCATGACATTGAACCTGGGGATTATGTAATGATACGGAATTTTCTACGCTCAGGTTGCCTTATTGACAGATGGGAAGGACCATACCAGGTCTTATTGACTAGCACCACAGCATTAAAGGTTGCCGAGAGAGAGACTTGGGTTCATTCGTCCCACTGCAAGAAGGTTGCTGATCCAGAGAAGTCCCGTGATAAGGAACAGACGGTAGAGGTTGTATCACTGGAGTGTCTGTTCCAGGAGGACTGAGGCAGCACCTGAGCCTTGAAAGATCACAAGACCAAGAGCCGTTGTCGACTCCCCACTCCCTTTTATTGTTTTTCTCCACTTCCCATCCCCTCTCCCTTGAAATTTCTTTTTCCCCCTTCTCATTCTTCTCCATTTCCTCCTCAAAGATGGACTTGCCCCAAGAGACTGTGATCCGGATTTTCCTGTTGACCATGATGTTGACCAGAGCAGTCTGTTCCGGCGAGAGTACCATGGAGGTCGAGAGAGGTTCTGGAATGGGTTCTGATGATAAAGATGGAGGCGTAGTTTTCCAAGATCAACCTAACCAACAAGCAAAGGCGAGTATCAGAAAACGATCCGATAGCATTGACCATAGAAGAAATTGTGACGGATTGTTAGCTGAAGAAAACTGTATCTGTAGGCTCTGTAACAATGTCATTGAGGATGGGTGCATTAAGAAATGCCAATCCAGTTTTAATATCCATATGGACCGGCATCCATTGAGTGACTATCACTCCTTAGTGGGTAATGTGTTAAACAAAACAGATTGTTGGGTATGCTCTCAAGTACCTCAAGGTCATAGCAAATCAGGGCTATTACCATTTCCTTTAACGATAGGGGAGGTACTTGAGTTAAATGGTGGGAGACCGGTGGACCGGAGGTTTAATATCTCCAGCCCTCCTAGTTTGAAGCTCCACCAATACCATGTGGATAGGTCCCTACTATGTTTCAACATCTCCAATCCCAGAAAGCCAGGAAATTGGGAAGTGTCATGGAGTAACCACACCATGACCTTTTCACATAGAGCAGATAGAATGCCTACAGATACAGAGCTTGTACGCCACATAGCCAGTAGAGGAAAATCTTTCCGGTATAGGTATACCTTAGGGAATAGGATTACTAGAGTTGGAGAAGTATCACCAGGATACTGTGCACATATCGTACAACCTGATACGTGTACTAAGCAGATGGAAGAATTAGGGTCAGGAGATTTCACATGGAAGGTGTGTAATATGGTTATGTCCTACTCCGTCCCATATGTTCTCCCCGATGATGCATATTTCATATGCGGGAGAAAGGCGTACAAGTGGCTTGCCCCAAACTCTGAAGGATTGTGTTATATTGGAAAAGTACTGCCTGAAGTAATGACTGTGTCACATGACAAAATGAAAGACATACACCGTGGTGCCCAAGCTCCTTATACTCACACCCACTACGAGCACGTTGTTAAAAGGCACCTTATAGAGAAGACAGAGCATCCGGCCTCTGATCTGATAAATGAATCCACCGGGATTCAATTCTTAATCGCGTTAGATTTCACCCGCACCGCTAGAGGAGTGCTGAATTATAAATACATATCGGCGCTCGCAAATTTGTTAGATAATATCACTGAAATGTATGATGACACGTTTAGATATACTGGAAGGGAACTTCAAGCTTACAAAACAGAACTGGTACAGCATAGAATGGTTCTTAATTACCTCACAGCAGTGACAGGCGGATATTGTGTTACATTGGCAACACAGTACGGCGTGAAGTGTTGCACGTATATCACGAATAGCACCGAGGATCCGGTCGAGGTCATAGACCAAAAGATGGACGATATTCTCCAATTGAAGTGGGAATTTCGCCGAAAACACAATCTCACTCTTGCTGCTGTAGGTAATGAGCTGACTGGTTGGGTGTCATGGTTGAACCCGCGAAATTGGTTCTCCGGTTTAGGAGAGTGGGCTCAAGGAGTCATAATGGATGTTGGGAAGTTTCTTCTATGTATCTTGGGTGTCATTATATCGATTGGATTGATATTTAGATGCGGTCAGGCTTTAATGAAGTGCAAACAAAGTACAAGAGTGATGAGTTTGAGGAGTGAGGAAACTGTAATTAACCTGGATTTGATTTATGACCCAACGATAGAAACAATGATGTGATGAAAATGCGATTATACGGTCCGTTTCTTTCACCTGTTTTTCTGCTTTTCCCCAAGATAAAAAAAGACCCCCTTGGACGAGGAAGTTGACAAGACGCTATACAGACAACGGATAGACCAAAGAAGAAGTTTTGACCACTTGAGATACGGACATTTTATGAACTTTGCCATGGATCCCCAGTTTCCCTAGAATTCTTAAACTTACGCTAGCCCAACATTTTTTTTGTAAATCTAATGGCATTGACAAAGCTTTTTGCTCGCCCCTAATGGGCAAAACAGCGCAAAGAAGACGACTTTCAACTGATACCGAACAAAACTTCAACCGACAGATGTACATTAACCTGACATAGAATATCACTGCATTTTCCATAAGTGTTCTTTATCTTCATCTCTACAACCCTCAGGTAATGACACACATAGTCGATAGGGAAAACAGGCACAGATATCAGCAACCACATACCTCCCCCATTCATTTATCAGCAACTAAAATGTGCTTCCCCATTTTGTTACAACTGAAAGCCGAAATGAGCTCGGTAGAGTTTGACAGCCCATCCACAGACCCTTAATACGGGATAAGAAGGAATTCAAATGTATACTTCGCAATACCTCGAAGCTTGATTTACAACACGTACGGCACGATGATACATGACCCCCCAAACATGGACTCATACCCACATGCTTCTTCTATCTCACTAGGTCATACCCTCTTCACACCTTCTCCTCTCTTCTTCCTTACCCAACCATGGAAATAAATTAACCCCTGACATATATATTTTTCTCCTTTTGAAATGTTTTAAAAGGTGGCAGTTATTATTGACTGCCAAAGGGTGGACTGTCAAAGTCAGAAAAATATCTCTATACACACTGCCATATTTGCACCCCATACTGGTCCGCGCTGCGCATGCGTGCGCTCTCCCGTGAGTGCGCATACCCGCTGTTGCGTGCACCCGCTGGTGCTCGGTATGCATATTTACGGTAAAGTTTATGTAGTCGTAGCGTGCGACTCAATCGTTACATATTTTCACTAATAATGTATTTTGTAGATCATGGTCCCTTTGATAGATTCTGAAAGTTTGGTTAACATAGCATGTTCCTGAACGGAGAGATTCCTCTTTGTATTGTACGAAGGGTCTAACAGGGGTCATACAGTGGTGTTTGGTACCCATCGGAAGAGTATTTAAATAGCAATATTCCGGTGTTGGTTTGGAGCGGATTAATCGCTTGTGCGAATAGTTATGGACATAAGAAGTTTATGTCCATTTACTATTATTTGTTCTTACTTAGTCATGCGGCGGGAAACCCAGTATCCCACCCACCTGAGCTGTTGGAAACAGTCACAGCCCACCTGTATGAATCAACCTATGACCTTTTGTTATAATGCGAAGCCGAATTCCTGTGTCCAATGGACAATGAGATTGTAGGGACCATTGAATTGTATTGTGTGTGGAGCATAAAAGACGAGCCTGTGGCATCCAGCTTTCACTTCTCTTCAACGGTTCTCATTGCTGATAATCGGGAGCTGGATGTCCAGAGGCGCTTGCGATCGTTTCCCCTTGTGCGTAAGTTTTCTCCGTAATCATATTGTCTTACTGTGAGCCATCTCTCTCTCTCTCCCTTCTCTTTCTCTCGTATTTTCCCTTAATTGTATTGTATTGTATTTCCCGTGTAGTTATCTGGTTAGTTAGTCTATGTTATATTGTAGTGTATCATTTGTACTGTGATTCCTTTTTGCAAGTATAATAGTTATAATACATATAATAGGTTTTGGACCCTAAACCCAGGTATCTGTGTATTCTTTATAGTGTTAAGTATTCTCTGAGCGTCGGTGACGCTCAAGCAGCTTTGTAGTTAATCAGGTTACACCAGGTTGCACTTACACTCTGTCTCTACACTAAGGTATACTGTGTATCTCATTGTTAAAGGTATAGATATAAAGGTTTTAACGTTGTGAGCGTCTGCGCCGCTGGTGATCTCCTCGTGGTCCCGAGCGTCCGCTAGGCCTTAGCGACTCATTACGTTAGTCGGCAGCCAATAGCGTGCTTGCCGTGATCTCTGAGCCGTGAGCGAACGCAACGCTTGAGCGTCTCGACTACGGCTGAGCGATCGTTACTCAACTTGCGTACCCTTACGGTACTTCTTACGTAGATAGCGTACAGTGTTCTTAGACCTCATAAAGGGTGATATATACGATAAATATTCTGCTTTATCAATAAGGATATCCAGGGGTATGGTGCATAGTCATGCATTATAGTTACTATAAATAGGGATAAAATGCAGCGGCTGACAGCAGCATCAGTCAGAAATTGTAGTCAAATCATCATGCATAGGACACCACAAATAGGTTGAACTCGATGGACAATTGTCTTTTTTCGGGTTCACTACGGCTGGCCGGCGGTCGGGCTCCCGGCGCCCAGCATACCGGCGCCGGGAGCCCGACCGCCGGCTGACCGACAGTGTGGCGAGCGCAAATGAGCCCCTTGCGGGCTCGCTGCGCTCGCCACGCTACGGGCACGGTGGCGCGCCACACTATTTTATTCTCTCTCTATGGGGGTCGTGGACCCCCACGAGGGAAAATAAGTGTCGGTATGCCGGCGGTTGGGCTCCCGGCGCCGGTATACTGAGCGCCGGGAGCCCGACCGCCGGCATACAGAATGCCACCCCTTTTTTCAACCTCAGATACTATGTTACTATGTCAGCAACGCTGCTGTTTGGTTGGACAACATTCAAGACCTAGCTAGTTCCTAATATTGGTGGTCAGAGGCAATGCACATATGCCTGAGCTGAGTCCTTGTGGTAACTGTTAGGGACCATTGGGAGCAGCGGCGTTTCTAGAGAGGAGGGGACCCGTGTGCAGACTCCGTGTGTGGGCCCCCTCCTCTCCTGTAGCCGCCACCGCCGCTGTCCGCGCTGAGACTCTGACATAGTGCCAGAGTCTACAGCGCATGCACAGGACTTCAAAAAATGGCCGCTGTGCCATTTTTACGGAGTCCTGCGCATGCGCTGTAGACTCTGGCCCTGAGCTAGAGTCTTTAGCGCTTAGTGCGCTAGCAGCGGCAGTGACGGCTACGGGAGAGGAGGGGCCACACACCTCACCAATGGATGCCGGAAAGGTAAATATTGAAAAAATGGGTGCAGTGTGTGTGGTGTGTGCCCTCTCTGGACCCAGGGGCCCGTGTGCACCGTACACACTGCACCCATTATACATACGCCAGTGAGTGGGAGTAGGGGCGGACTGACATTATTCAGATGCTAACACGAGTTCTCTCTCCTCTATGGTGCTTCTCCAATGTCAGGATGGGTAGCTTAACACTGGGTTGATAGGTGCAATAGCTTCAGGGCTGCCATTAGAAACTGTGGGGCTCGGGACTGACAATAGGCACTCTCCCCACCCCAAATTTTAAAAAAAATAATTCCTGTGCACATACAGTACTCTGAGCAACACTATATCGTGCCCCACAAAGTAGTGCCCCTTGCGCCATTATAAGCCCACACAGTAATTCCCCTCACACCATATTAAGCCTCCACAGTAATGCTCCAGACACCATATTACGCCCCCACAGTTATGCCCCCCAGTAATGCCCTTATTACTATACTATTCCCCCACAGTTATGCCCCTGTCACCTTATTATGCCCACATAGTAAAAAAGCCCTATGCGACAGTACCTGCTCTCAGTTCTGCCCATTGTCAGGGGTTTTGCTCATCAGGGGGCACCCTTCAACCTTTTCAACATGTACCTCCCAAAATGGCCTCCTCCTCCTCTATCATTAAAAATAACTGTCTCCTCTGAGGCGGCGGCCATTTTGGGAGGGACATGTTCAATACTTAGAGCTGGGGCCCTCTTAGTAGTGGGCAGCAGTGGGCAGTAGAAGGTGGCATGCAGCCAGGGCCCTCCAATCTCTGTCAGAGCGGCCGGGCCGTGACAGTTGTGCCCCCAGCACCCCCCTGATGGCGGCTCTGAATAGCACAATACTGTAGCGTGTGATCCTTTGAGGGGACATTCATCAGGACTAATGCAATAGACCCATCTACAGGGGCCTGATCCTCGTGGGTTTAGTAACAAACTTTCTTCTCAAAACTACAGCAGAGTCTCTAGCAGAGTCTCTAGCAGTACTGTTATCGGCCTTCTCACTTGTCTTGTCTCTCTCATTAACTAGCCAGTCTTACTGGTGGGGGAATGTATATGTTACGGGCACAAATGTTACTGGTATAACTTATTACAACCGTACACATTTTTCTTACCTGAGTTGTGATCGTTTCCAGTAGACAACGTATCCTGTGAAGAAGAGGAGGATGGGAATAATTGCCAGCACCCACAGGCTGTAAGTCTCACCTCCTGTAGAGAGAAATGTGCATATAGTAACTGTTCATACCAGGAGTGCTGGCTGAGATTAATATTTAATTTCACCAAATGCACAGTATAAAACTAAGGGCCTAATTCAGATCTGATCGCAGCAGCAAATTTGTTAGCTAATGCACAAAACCATGTGGCTAATTCACACCTGATTGCGTTCGGCTGCCGTTTTGGGGGCATGGTTTGGGCAATGCAGGCATGCTTGGACCGTGCGGGGGGCGGACCGTGCCAGCTGCGTGACATCACACGCAACCACTGTGACCAGGGACACGGCGAAAAGTCACCTACCAGCGCAGTAATGCTGCGCAGGTAGGGACTTAATCACCCCGTGCGCTAGCATTGCTGCCGTACGATGCTATCACACCCATGCGGTGGTCGGAGGGCCAGACATGCAGGGTGGACTAGCCCTGTGATGGGCATCCCCCCCATGTCAGGGTGGCCGATCGTAGCCGTGCAAAATTTTGCACGGCTACTATCAGGTCTGAATTAAGCCCCATGTGCACTGCATGTAGGGCAGATGTAACATGTGCAGAGAGAGTTAGATTTGGGTTGGTTATATTGTTTCTGTGCAGGTTAAATACTGGCTTCTTTATTTTTACACTGCAATTTAGATTTCAGTTTGAACACACCCCACCCAAATCTAACTCTCTCTGCACATGTTACATCTACCTGCCCCTGGAGTGCACATGGTTTTGTCCATGTGCAGAGGTTTGCGATCGGATAGTCACCGCCCAAACAGAGTAAATACCTGCCCCATGCAAGTCTGAATGCGCTGTGCGAAAAGTTCTGCAAATCGGTTCACAATTCACTCACCGCCAAATGATTTTCCTGTCTGTGCGTAGCCCAGGACTTATTGCTACAGTGTGAGAGAATTAGGCTGATCGGTGCCGGAGCTGACGTCACACACCCGCCCTGAAAACGCTTAGGAATGCCTGAGTTTTTCCTGACACTCCCAGAAAACAGTTACCACACCCAAATGCCCGCTTCCTATCAATCAACTTGCGTACGCCTAACGATCAAAAAATATATATTCTACAAAATATATTTTTAGATGCTGTAATCATCTGTACAAATTATTTTCAGCCTCAATGTAGGATCAGTTCCTGAAAGTTATGTTCAACCTGGAAAAGATTCCACTTCATACAGCGTTTTACGCAAAAGTACAGTATGTAGTAATGCGCACACGCAAGGCCAAACTGCAAAAGAAATCAGCTTCTTTTTCATTGTTTGTACTGTGGTTAAAATTGCTTTGAAATGCCTGGAAATTAAGGTTATTGGGATTAATACTACTCTAGGAACAAAAAAAGGCCAAATCACGTGATTGTAGCTGTTTTTGAAAATAGTTTGTAAAAAAAAAAAGAAAAATGAAACCAAAATCAGCAAAAATGGTCTGACATATCTTTACCAATAACTAGATCAGGGGCCCAAGGAAGGTAGAGTATGTACTGTATGTAGGTGAAGGAAGGATTGATTAGTAATTTCATTTAAATTTAATGAGTCATTGCGGGCATTGGTGACAGTCTTTATTGCATATACAAGAATTTTAAATGATTATTGCACTAATCTGACTTTTACTTTTTCTGCGATTTTACATGCCCTGATTTAAGCCATCTATGCCTCTCC
Organism: Pseudophryne corroboree; assembly: GCF_028390025.1. Classification (NCBI taxonomy): domain Eukaryota; kingdom Metazoa; phylum Chordata; class Amphibia; order Anura; family Myobatrachidae; genus Pseudophryne; species Pseudophryne corroboree. Next base: position 1,021,631,726 of record NC_086445.1, read on the forward strand.
TTTTAATTGTTCAATTGTTCATCCTCCATATCTATCAACAAACACAGTGGGGTACAACACACACTACAATTAGTACAAAAAATGTACCACCTACAGTGTCACACAATCTAACGCTACAATTTACTTTCACCTACAGTGTCAAACAATAAGTGCATGAGTCAGAAATAGTCATCGAACACTGTGGTTTAATTTTACCAACAGTGTCACACAATACGTGTATGAGATGAGCACGTAAATATATTACTGTGGTACCACCTTCACCCGCAGTGTCACACAATACGTGTATGAGATGAGCACGTAAATATATTACTGTGGTACCACCTTCACCCGCAGTGTCACACAATACGCGTATGAGATGAGCACGTAAATATATTACTGTGGTACCACCTTCAACCACAGTGTCACACAATACGTGTATGAGATGAGCACGTAAATATATTACTGTGGTACCACCTTCAACCACAGTGTCACACAATACGTGTATGAGTCAGAAATAGTAATCGAACACTGTAGTTTAAATTCACCAACAGTGACGCACAATAAGTGTATGAGAACGTAATAATACTACGGTCTGACTGGCAGTGTCAGAGTACTTATTAAAATAAAATAAAATTTGTATAGTACACTGGGGTACAGCACAAAAAAAATTATTTTTTAAATTATATATTTAGGCTGTTTTTAGCTTTTATTATTTTAATTTTACACTGGGGCGGAGCCTCTGGATGGACGGACAGATCATCCTTTTCAGATACAGCAGACAGAGCACCGCTGGACTGATACTGATAATATTACACACCAGTCCCTGTATGTTATACTGGGTTCATATGATTAACATTGGGGCAGAGCCCCCTGGGTGTATGGACAGACAGAGCACCCCTTTCAGATACACCAGCCTCACGCCAGCCAGACAACACAGTACTGAGATGGACACGTCCGTTCAATACACTCTCCACAGCTGGAGTGAAAATGTTGCTGATCACCGGGGACCTACGGATGGAGCCACGATAGTTGTGGGTCCGTCTGTGACTAGACTCAGATCCACACACACAGCAAACTTGGTAGAAGAAGCTGCTACCACTGGACATGTGCATCAGCTCTGCTCTGTCCCTTACACTGCATGATGTGGCTACAGTTCTAGTAATCCTATTACAGTATATACCATTGCTATTGTTTTCATAATTCGAGACACTTGCCAAGAGGAGGGGGTTTCCAGGCAACCAGAAACCCCCCTGCATTTGCCTATGTATGTATATATATATATATATATATATATATATATATATATATATATATATACACATACACACTGCTCAAAAAAATAAAGGGAACACTAAAATAACACATCCTAGATCTGAATGAATGAAATATTCTTATTAAATACTTTGTTCTTTACATAGTTGAATGTGCTGACAACAAAATCACACAAAAATGATCAATGGAAATCAAATTTATTAACCCATGGAGGTCTGGATTTGGAGTCACCCTCAAAATGAAAGTGGAAAAACACACTACAGGCTGATCCAACTTTGATGTAATGTCCTTAAAACAAGTCAAAATGAGGCTCAGTAGTGAGTGTGGCCTCCATGTGCCTGTATGACCTCCCTACAACACCTGGGTATGCTCCTGATGAGGTGGCAGATGGTATCCTGAGGGATCTCCTCCCAGACCTGGACTAAAGCATCCGCCATATATATGTGAGTGCCGTGCTATTTTGGAGGAATATATATATATATATATATATATATTTATTATCCAGGATGCGGCACTAGAGGATACGGTCATGGAATAACGATAATGGCAGCAAACCACAGGTTCAACGTTTCAGTTTATCAACTGTTTTCAATAGCATAACAAACACCACACAATCTTACCTTAATATACCCAGCATCATCACCATGTGAAACAATGCAGCTGCTGCTGCCCCTTGTCAGTCCGTATCAGATGACGTCACCACATCTCCGTCGCGTCCGGTGATGCCATTACGCCGCTCACCACGTGAGCGCCACCACCGCAATCGTTGCTAAGCAACCGTACACAGCATTAAATTCAACAATTATCTAGTTAAGATTCCTCAACGATCTAAACATAGTGAGCATAATAAGTACATTATAGCGGGCATCCAAGTCGCAATTCTTATGATAATTAGTTGGATGCATATAGTCATAATTGAAACATTTGTTCACAAGTATCTAAGGCGCTCATGTCATGTAACGCTAGATACATAAACACCTGGGACCCATAATATTCATGGCAAGCATCCGGTCTCATACTATTTTACAATGTGTTACTTGGGAGGTTCGTAACCACCAAAACCAGACAATCCCAACAATCAAGGAAGGTCCCCATCCTGAGTAACACATGCATACACACTATACACTTTCATTCCCAACACTCCCCAACACTGTCGGACTGGGGTGAGAAGGGCATACCTCCCAACTTTGTCCTGGGCCAAGGAGGGACACCGCACGCGCTCTCAAAAAAGGGGCGTGGCATGTGCAAAAGGGGGCAAGGCTTCGCGGGAGGACCCGCGATCGCGAGACATGCCCCAGTTTTCGTCACTGAAGGGGCATGCCCAGCACTCCGTGAGCCGCTGGCATGCCCCCTCTCTCTCTGTCTCCAATGAATAGACGCTGTGCGCATGCGCACAGCGTCTATTCACCGCTGCTCTGCTAAGCAGGGCAGCGAGAGACAGAGCCTCCCAACTGACCCCCCCACCGCGGGACACTGCGGCCCGCGGGTGGGACAGCGGGACAGTCCCCAAAAAATGGGACTGTCCTGCGAAAATCGGGACAGTTGGGAGGTATGAGAAGGGGTCCCACTGGGGAAAGCAGTGGTAGTGGCACAGTTTTGGGGGTGTCGTCAGTGTCCAAAGGGGGTGTGGCCAACCACATTGGTCTGCCTAACCATTACAAAGTGTATGGTCTGGGCCCCTTGATAAATATATATAGTAATTACTGCTAGTGCATGCATGATAATGTACCAGATTTAATAACAGCAATGCACTGTAGAAAATACAACACAGTCCTCTGCAGTATAAGGTAACATATGTTTAATGTGTAAGTCAAGTGCCTAGTCTGGAAACTGATCCATAGAGCAGGGGGTGGGGCCCCTGGCAGTGGGGCCCACTGGGGGGGGTTCCCTGTACCCCTGTGGGCCAGCCCAAACCTGCTCCCCAACATCTATGGGGGCTGCTTGGCTGTCAAACTTGTCATGTTCCGGAATGCATCATTGTTATATGCTGTTGTAGCTGCGCTTGCCACAGATTCTATTCCCATCCTATGGGTGTCGTGGACATCCACGAGTGGGAATAGACCCTGTGGGTCGGCAATCCGTCGGATGGCATTTTCAGCGTTCGTGATTCCGGCATTGGCATGGTGACCATCGGGATCCCGAGCACTGGTCACATGACCACTCCCAGATGCAGCAGGTCAGAAACCATCAAAATTGCAAATTGTTGGCTTTATCCCAACATGTGAATCATCTCATTCTGTTTTACACCTGAAAAGTTTAAAACTGTTTCCACAAGTGATCATTTAAAGATAAAATGATTCCACAAATCACCCTGCACAGAGGATTATCACATAACATTGTTGCTGCTTCCCAAAGTGACATGTCTGAATTTAATTTATTACAAACAGCCAGCATTTCTGACCACCAGATGTTGTAGGACTGGGCTTTCCATTGAAACTTTATGAAATGCAGTTAAAAATAAACTAAATTGGACATCTTAAAAGCCTCCTTAAATAAATAGAATTCACAATATTTATACTTTGGGGTTTTGTACTCCATAGTAGTACCCTAATTGTATGAATCGTATTAGTGCCCTAATTCACATTATGCCACACAGTGCCCCCAGTTCACATTATGTACTAAGCATTTAAAAGTGATAAAGTGGAAAGAGATAAAGTACCAGCCAATCAGCTCCTAACTGCCATGTTACAGTTGTGTTTGAAAAATGACAGTTAGTAGCTGATTGGTTGGCACTTTAACTCTCTCCACTTTTTCACTTGCCAACACTTAGGTGGTCATTCCGAGTTGTTCGCTCGCTAGCTGCTTTTAGCAGCATTACACACGCTAAGCTGCCGCCTACTGGGAGTGAATCTTAGCTTATCAAAATTGCCAACGAAAGATTCGCAATATTGCGAAAACACTTCTCTGTGCAGTTTCTGAGTAGCTCGAGATTTACTCTGCCAGTGCGATCAGTTCAGTGCTTGTCGTTCCTGGTTTGAGGTCACAAACACACCCAGCGTTCGCTCAGACACTCCTCTGTTTCTCCAGCCACTCCCACGTTTTTCCCAGAAACGGTAGCGTTTTTTCAAACACTCCCATTAAACGGACAGTTTCCGCCCAGAAACTCCCACTTCCTGTCAATCACACTCCGATCTCCAGAACGAAGAAAAAACCTTACAATGCCGTGAGTAAAATACCAATCTTCATAGCAAATTTACTTGGCGCAGTCGCAGTACGAACATTACGCATGCGCAATTAGTGGAAAATCGCTGCGATGCGAAGAAAATTACAGAGCGAACAACTCGGAATGACCACCTTAGTACATTTGGCACACAGTGCCTTCAGAACATTGTGTTACATTGTAGCCCCCCCCCTCCTCCCGCAGACAGCAGAGCAGATAGCAGGGACCAGCCAACTCTTAATAGAGGGGGGTACTATCTATAGTAGGAAATTCCATATCGAGTGCAGATCTTCTTCATTTTGGCACACGGTCCCTTTCTGGAACAGTCCTAATCTCGGAGCTCATTCCTTTTCCTCACTTAATAAACTCTGTAATCATGGAGAAGATTACTCTCCAACAGAGTCGGGTCACTGATTAGCTACAGTAATAGCAGATTAGGTATAACCCACCTCAGGGAGATGCATCACATCAGTGAGGATCCTTATTGAGAGGGGGATACAAAGGCCGCTATACTCCTTGGGTGCCCACGAGTCCCCCTTTTCAAGGCAAGCAGCGGGCCCATTCCAGTTGATTTGCAGGGACTTCTGGGAGCTTGGTAGACATCTACATGACCTGGGTGCATGGTAGCACGTTGTATACAGACTCAATTACACACAGATGTACAAATGTCACATACCAAACTAATCAGTGTAATCTTGTCCCTAGATGTAATCCCTGTTATAGTGTAATCAACCCAAAATGGCATACAGTAGCTTGGCACAGGGTGGCATACAATGGGTCAGATGTATTAACCTGGTGAAGGGATAATGAAGGGATAAAGCAGTGATAAGTGCAACGTGATAACGCACCAGCCAATCATTGCGGGTTTGAAAAAATGGCAGGAGCTGATTCGCTGGTGTGTTATCACCTTGCACTTACCACTGGTTTATCACTTCTTTATCTCTTCTCCAGGCTTAATACATCTGCCCAATGGGGGTAATTCAGACCTGATCGCATGCTAGGTTTTTTCGGTGCGCTGCAATTAGGTCAAAACTACGTATGCACCACAATGCGCAGGTGCATCGTACGGGTACAAAGCGTATCGTTGCTGAGCGATTTTTTTTTTTAACGAAGAATCCATTTGCACAGCGTATCGCAAGGAGATTGACAGGAAGAAGGCGTTTGTGGGTGTCAACTGGCCGTTTTCAGGGAGTGGTTGGGAAAATGCAGGCGTGTCCGAGTGTTTGCAGGGCTGGTGTCTGACGTCAATTCCGGGCCCGGACAGGCTGAAGTGACCGGAGCAGCTGAGTAAGTTCTGGGCTACTCACAAACTGCACAAAACTTTTTTGTACCGCTCGGCTGCACATGCGATCGCACACTTGCAAAGCAAAAATACACTCCCCTATAGGTGGCGACTATCTGATCGCAACAAAAAATAGCTAGCGAGTGATCAGGTCTGAATTAGGCCCAATGTTCCTCCACTGAATGGTAACAATCCCAGGATACAGAACTGGTATCGGTTATATGATGACACACTCTCTGTGTTATTTATTTCCATTTCCTTGGGTTACATATCAAAAGTGCAACGGGATATGCTGGCGCTATATAAGTAAATGGTAATAAATAAAGAACTACATTATTTGGGGGTAGAAACAAGCTTGCTGTCCCCTGCTTTAGGCATAACCAGTCTAGACTACGGTACTGGTGCTGTGTGTTCAGCAAGGGGGTGACGGATTGACTGAATTACTTGTTTTACTGGAAATTGGATGTTAGAATGAAATATTTGAGCCATTAGCAATAAGCGTCCCCCAAGCAGCCAGCACCCATATTACATTCATACCAGTAACTCTGATTCAGGCTGTTATGTTATAGAACTGGGTGCAGAACACTTACTGTACCTACCACACACTGAGATGGATTTCTCCTGGGGACCCATAAACGTAGGATGAGATACAGCACAGGTCACAGAGGTCACATTGCCGCACATCACGCTGTATACACTGGTCACTGTCCATGTCCCATCCAGATTCTCTGCTCTTGTTGTGTTTATATCCTGTGACTGTGGGACCCAGGAGATGACTGCTGCCGGGTACCCCCCAATGGCCCTGCACTCAGGAGACCCCTCTCCGCTCAATCCCAGGGTCACAGAGGGCTCAGCTGCGGGGAGGAAAAATGAGGGGATAATGTCTGTTTACAAAAATAAATTTAAATATTAAACACACAGGGGTAAATTTACTAAGCTCCCGATTTTGACCGAGATGACTTTTTTTCTTCAAAGTGTCATCTCGGTCATTTACTAAGAAGTGCAAAGCAAAAAAACACAAAACACTGCCGTGAAAAATTACAACTCGTAAAAAAGTGCTAAAAAAAAACAGACCTGTTTTTTTTTCCCGTAATTTGATAGGCATGCACGGATCCATGAGATCCGTGCATGTATATCAGTGGGAAGGGGTGGGAAAATGTTTTTTTTTTTTTTTTTAATTGCGTGGGGTCCCCCCTCCTAAGCATAACCAGCCTCGGGCTCTTTGAGCCGATCCTGGTTGCAAAAATATGGGGGGAAAAATGACAGGGGTTCCCCCATATTTAAGCAACCAGCATCGGGCTCTGCGCCTGGTCCTGGTCCCAAAAATACGGGGGACAAAAAGAGTAGGGGTCCCCCGTATTTTTAAAACCAGCACCGGGCTCCACTAGCTGGACAGATAATGCCACAGCCGGGGGTCACTTTTATATAGTGCCCTGCGGCCGTGGCATCAAAAATCCAACTAGTCACCCCTGGCCGGGTACCCTGGGGGAGTGGGGACCCCTTCAATCAAGGGGTCCCCCCCCCCCCAGCCACCCAAGGGCCAGGGGTGAAGCCCGAGGCTGCCCCCCCCCATCCAATGGGCTGCGGATGGGAGGGCTGATAGCCTTTGTTGTCAAATAAAAGATATTGTTTTTAGTAGCAGTACTACAAGTCCCAGCAAGCCTCCCCCGCATGCTGGTACTTGGAGAACCACAAGTACCAGCATGCGGTGGAAAAACGGGCCCGCTGGTACCTGTAGTACTACCACTAAAAAAATACCAAAAAAAACACAAGACACACACACCGTGAAAGTATAATTTTATTACATACATACACACATACATACATACATACTTACCTATGGCCCCACGCAGGTCGGTCCTCTTGTCCAGTTGAATCCAAGGGTACCTGTTGAATAAATTATACTCACCAGATCCAGGGGTCCAGGCTCCTCGGCAAATCCAGGGTTAATCCACGTACTTGCATAAAATAAAAAAACGGTGTCCCGACCACGAACTGAAAGGGGACCCATGTTTGCACATGGGTCACCTTTCCCCGAATGCCAGAAACCAACTTTGACTTCTGTCTAAGTGGGTTTCTTCAGCCAATCAGGGAGCGCCACGTTGTAGCACTCTCCTGATCAGCTGTGTGCTCCTGTCTTCACTGACAGGCAGCACACGGCAGTGTTACAATGTAGCGCCTATGCGCTACATTGTAACCAATGCTGGGAACTTTCTGCCCTGCGGTTGACCTAAAGTGACGTCACCGCTGAGCAGAAAGTTCCCATCATTGGTAGTACTGCTACTAAAAACAATATCTTTTATTTGACAACAAAGGCTATCAGCCCTCCCATCCGCAGCCCATTGGATGGGGGGGGACAGCCTCGGGCTTCACCCCTGGCCCTTGGGTGGCTGGGGGGGGGGACCCCTTGATTGAAGGGGTCCCCACTCCCCCAGGGTACCCCGGCCAGGGGTGACTAGTTGGATTTTTGATGCCACGGCCGCAGGGCACTATATAAAAGTGAGCCCCGGCTGTGGCATTATCTGTCCAGCTAGTGGAGCCCGGTGCTGGTTTTAAAAATACGGGGGACCCCTACTCTTTTTGTCCCCCGTATTTTTGGGACCAGGACCAGGCGCAGAGCCCGATGCTGGTTGCTTAAATATGGGGGAACCCCTGTCATTTTTCCCCCCATATTTTTGCAACCAGGATCGGCTCAAAGAGCCCGAGGCTGGTTATGCTTAGGAGGGGGGACCCCACGCATTTTTTTTTTTATTTTACATTGTTTAATTAAAAAAAAAAAAAAAAAGAACCCCAGCACGGATCACACAGATCCGGCCGAGATTGATTTAAAAAAATAATGGCAGTGTTTTGCTAATCACTGCCGTAAAATTAGGTAAAAAAACACGAATGACATCGACATCGGAAGAAAAGAAAAACCCGAATACGACAGCTTAGTAAATCCATTGTAATCAATTCAAAAAGTTGCAGTTTTACACTGTCGATGTCATTCGTGATTGAACTTTGACCTATTTTCGGAAATTACGAATGTTAGTAAATGTACCCCACAGTATAAATAACATTGTAGATAACGGAATACCCGTGCTTTGCTATGGGATGAGGATAGTAAATTAGAATAATATATATATATATATATATATATATATAATTACAGTAAATAACACACCTATATACAGAATACTTCAGAGGTATGTATTAAAGAACATTGCAGAAGGGTGTGCAGTGTGGGGCCCCCTGGACCTAGGGGCCCTTGTGCACCACACACTCTGTGGGGAGTGGGCACCAGCAAAGCACTCTCTCAATACCCTCGCTTACTCAAAAGGTTTTTGGTTGGTTGGACCAAGACAGGGGTGTATTTTCCTATTGGCCAGGATGGCACTTGCCAGGGGCGCCAACCGAGGAGGGGCACCGTCCAGGGGTGAAACCCGCGGGCAGTAGGTAGATTCACTTTTAGAGGCAGCAGCTATCCCCCTACCCCCGTGTAGTTCCTCACCAGCAGGGATGCCCAGTAATGATCAAAGTATGCAGCAGCGGCTGCTGGGGGGTCTAGTTTATGTAGAGGTTCTTGTCTGTATTGTGGTGCGGTGCTGGACCCCGGCGCCAGTTACAGTGGCTGCTGCTGCTGCATTCTTTCATCACAAATGGGCATTTCTGCTGTTGAGGAACTACACTGAGGTGGGGGGATAGCAGTCGCCTCTAAAAGTGAATCTACCTAAAAGTGCTGCCTTTAATAGTATAATCAAAATGGGGCATATGTGTGTCTGGCACTGTGCGGGCATATGTGTCTCTGGCACTGTGGGAGTATACGTGTATCTGACACTATGGGGGCATACGTGTATCTGACACTGGGGCCATTTGAGTGTTCGGCACTGTGGGGGCATTTGAGTGTCTGGCTCAGTGGGGGCATTTGAGTGTCTGGCTCAGTGGGGGCATATGTGTATCTGGCACTGTGGGGGTATACATTTGTATCTGGCACTGTGGGGGCATATGTGTATCTGGCACTATACTCTGAGGCATTATGTGTATCTGGCACTGAACTACTGGGGTCATTATGTGTAACTGGCACTATACTGGGGGACATTATGTGCATCTGACATTATATTGGGTACATTATGTTTAATGAGAACTACTGTTGGTACTGTGTGTAAGGCTGCTAATTGTGTGTGTGCGCATGTGTAGGGAGTATATTTTTGTAGGGGGTGTGATTATATATTTATAGTTTGATATCATAAAATAAAATTGTGAGGCCACACCCACTTTCCCAGGAGCATGCACGCCTTCCCATATATATATATATATATATATATATATATATATATATATATATATATGGGCACTACTGTGTGGTATAATGTGTATAAGGGGTACTACTGTGTAGCATAATGTGAATAATGTACATTACTGTGCTGTGTAATGTAAGGCACACTACTGTGGTGTAATTTGAATTGGGGGACTATTGAGTGGCCACGCCCCTTTTGTTGGCACACGTGCTTTCCCTATTTCATGTATGGGGGCGGCACCAGTTCTTTACTTTGCCAGGGGCGCTCGGACACCTAAATACACCCCTGGACCAAGATATAATTTGTTTTGCCAGACTGCAATCACTGATGGCTACACTATACAAAGATCATTTCTGTGACTGCCATACCTTACATAGAGAATAGTAATTACTGCCATAAAATACACAGAGTATTTTTGAGAGTACCTACAATTCAAAGGCCAGTTCTGAGTCTGACACACAACACGTAGTAATGACCGCCATACAAATACTATGAGCATTTTTGTGACTGCTACAGTGTAATGATTAGCATTACTACCTCACAGCATTACTACCTCACAGCACTGTTCGATTCCTACCACGGACCTAATTGTGGGAAGTTTGTATGTTCTCCTCATACTTTCTTGTGTTTCCTCTTTGTTCTCCAGCTTTCCAAAAATAGACTGGTAGATTAGTTGGCTCCCAAACAGTGTGTATGCATGTGGTGGGGAGCATAGAATGCAACAATGGGAATGGCTAAATATTCTCCATAAAATTATGCAAAATATGTGTGTGCTACAGATGTAGCCAAGCTTTATTAGGCTACTCAATCTAATAAATAGTAATAAAAACATTAAACCAACCATACAGCATTAATCTCCACCCTCATAAAATCCACATACAGTACTTAAGCTTACCCCCTTATTACCTTTCTTGGCCTAGTGTGTTCAGCCCATCTCCGCCCCAGCCCTCACCAGCCCCACTTACCTTTCAGATACATCCTTCATTTTTACTGTAGGTGGACTCAGAGGTGCCTCCCAGCTGCCTAATGCTAGTGCCTTCCCTTAGTAATAACATCAGAACTCACTTCGTATATAAATATTATAGAACATACGTACAGTATAATAACATTACTTGTGCAGTATAATATTAAACATCCTAGTGACATTTGGTGGACCCCTTCGTTCTAAGTAAGCATTCGTTACCTCTTATACCCATAAATAAAGACACGGAGACTTGGATTTGGCAGAAAATTGCTAGCTATTTATTTGACCCTAACCATAGCACACCTGTAATGAAAAGCTTTGGTTAAGATGCCGAATCAGCCGGCATATGGTGGCAGAAAAAAGAACGGCTCTATTAAACTGACGCTAACCTTAAAAAACTGCTAAATTAAAAACTATCTTAATTTAACTACAAACTATCCAAAAGGGTAATAGGTGCTAGCTCCACCCCCACAATGACTTCCCAACCGGAGGGGTGCCCCATTCCGCTGCCATCCCGGTCGGGTGGTCGAGCGGCAAATAAGTCGATGGAGGTGAGTGCACCTAAACCAAATCCAACTGTAAATCACTACAGCTTACCATACAACTACAAACTGCCGTTCTTTTCCGCCAACAGCGAAAGACTCCTCCCCAGAGTCTTCGCACCGCCACCATAACCTCACCCTAACTCCTGCAACACTAGGACTAGATCCTCCAGGAAAAACATCATCCCCTCATTGGATAGGTGCGCACCATCAGGCCGAAAAAGGTGACTGTCTCGGAACCGAATCCTAGGGTGGCGAACTACCTTGCCTCCGTGGGACAGCACCCACTTTGCCACCGCCCCATTCAACTTCTTTCTGGCCTCATCAATTACGCGTCCGTCCGCACACCTCGTCAACTCAATCTTGGCACCATCAATGAGAACACCAATATGCAATTGGTCCATGCCGCGGCCACACTTGCCAGATCCTGTATCATGGCCCACCGCAACTCCAAAGACGTCCTCTTCCCCAGGTCGTTGCCACCCAGATGGACAACCAATACTCTAGGAACTCCATGCTTGCTGGCCTGACTGACTAGTCTACTCCTCAGATCTTTCCACATCATTCCTCGCCAACCAAGCCATCTAACTCCCTGAGCCCTAGGAAACCGCTGAGCCCCAGCCGAGGCTAAAAACTTTGCGGCCCAAAAAACATACGAGTGGTCCACTACCCAAACGGTCAAGTCATCAGCAAACCAACCTGAAGAGGAGGAAAAGGGGGTAAAATTGGTTACTAAATATCTAAACCATAATTCAGTAAGTGCATTAACCTGAAGGATCTGCCAAAAATAAAAATTTTGTTTCCGAATATTGCAGAAATCTCGGCCTAGCCGATCTGCACGAGCTTCGAGCCAATTTGAAGCATAACATGAACACACAAATGGGGAAATTGAAACAAAATGTAAGAAAATAAAAAGTGGGGGGGGGTAAAAAAGGGGTAAAACATGTAAGAACTCAGCTGGAGGTGAAAGCGTAAAGACCTGCTGAGGGACTCTGATTAGAACAGATCAACCGAATTGAGGATTAGAATTCAGTCCGTCAAGTCAGGCAAAAAATCGCAAAATAACTTCAGACCCCCCATGCCAGCAACGGCGAGTAGCTAATCCCTGAGTAGGATAAAAAGGGGGAAGACAAACAAACGCACAACACCATAACGTACTGAACTGTACAACATGACTGAACAACTGTAATTAAAACCCAACAAACTACGCGCGAGCCAACATCTCACGCAACGGGGCGAATATACCGTCTGTAACTCGACGACTTCCATCGCCCCACCGCCTGGATCTCAGCCATGGAAAATCCTGCCGTCGCAGCCCCTATGCGGAAGGAATGCGTCCCGAACGCAGCGGGTGGAAGGCCCAAGCTCGCAAGACAGCGACCCAGCATCCAACGAAATTGATACTTCGTTACCGGCAGCCCGTCATAATGCAGCAGCCATGACCCCCGACCGCCGGGCCGCACTGCCGCATACTGTACTGCCAAACTTACCGGGCAAATGCTCTCATCCAGTGCCGGAACCAACGTGACCCAACGACCTCTCCCCACTTGGTCCGTCTTAGAGCGACGCAATCTGCAAAGCAAGGACCTCTCACCCACCACCACGTCCCCGACCAGCATGTGCGAATCTGCTCGCTTAGAAGGCGCCACCAATTCCGAAACCCTAAAGGCCCCGTGGTAAGCCATTGAGAACGCCAATCTGAACAACAGCGACTCAAACATGGACGATGCGACACCTCCTACCGCCCTGATGACAGCCGGCAACAAGGCCGCATCAATGGGCCGCCTCCTGTCAGGCGGCGTCGGCGCGACTCGCGCCCATCCCTTCATTGCCTTCAGCAGAATCCCACTTTTCGTCACATCGGTGACGCCCTTTATTTTGCTGAAAAACGAAATCCCAGCCAAGTACCGGGCAACCACCGCTCTGGACCTACCCGTAACATACAGCTGCCAAATAAAAGAAAGCATCATCCGATGCCCGCTCTTAGCTTGTGAATTCCGTCCTTGAACAAACTCCTCCCACTCGCTCCAGGCTCGCCTGTAAGCCGTAAGCGTAGTTGGCGCGACTGACCGCAACGATAGACCCTCCAGTCCGGCCCGATCACCTGCCAAACATAACCGGGACAATGAAAACCATGCTCGTCGGCCTCGGGTGCCAACAAACAAAATCTTTCCCACTGCCCTCGCGATAACGCATCAGCAATTCCGTCCTCTAGTCCCGGCACGTGCTGCGCACGGAACCAGACGTTCCAACGTATGCACGTCAACAGCAACTGCCCCAGCACCCGCAGAACGACCAGCGACTTCGCCCTCTGGTTGTTAATCGCCGAAGTGGAAAAACAGCGCTCGGATGCTGAAAAGCAAGTCGCCGCACCGTGGTGAATTTGCCGGGCCCGCGCACAGGAAGTCATCGAGGTAATGTGCGACCCCGTGACCCCCTGATGAAGACTCCACGCACCAATGTAAAAAAGTGCTGAAACGCTCCAAAAATTAGCATGAAACGGAGCATCCCATCGGCAAACATTTGTCGATGAAATACTCCGCTCCAATCCGGAAACCCATAAAACGGAATGAGTCCGAGTGTAATGGCAGCAACCGAAAAGCGGACTCAACATCCATCTTAGCCATGAGGGCCCCGGTCCCGTAACCGCGGACCATCTCCAACGCTTCATCAAACGACTGATACACCACCGAGCAATGAGCCGGCGGTATTGCGTCGTTGACCGACGCCCCCAACGGGTAAGAAAGATGCTGAATGAGCCGGAAGGCGCCTGGAGTCTTCTTGGGAACCACCCCCACTGGAGAGATGACCAAGTCATCCACCGGGGGCGATGGAAACGGCCCCTCCATCCTGCCCAACCTGACATCCTTATCCACTTTCTCCCTCAGGACTAACGGCAAGGCTCGGGCAGACTGGAGGTTCCGCTGGGCACGCACGGACACCTCGCTCGCAACAGGCAAGCGAAACCCAAACTGAAAACCGGAAAACAAAAATTGTGCATCCTCCCTATTCGGATACAAGTCCAACCACCAGCCCATCGTCTCCAATTTAATTGGTGTTGGCGCTCTGCGAAGTGCTCCCACCCGCGGCTTGTCTGGGGTAAGTTTGTTTACCCCGGGCACCCTGCCGACTGCCTTAGAAACAGGAGGACGCTGGGTGGGACCCGCCACATTCCAGGCACGAGTGTCGAAAATGACACTGCTTGCCGAAGGAACACGCCGCGTTGTTAAACGCGAAACATTTTCCTTTTGTGGCGGCACGCCCCCCTGCGCGGACGGTCGACCTACCTGACGTGGCCAATCTGCCTTCTGCGCTGGACCCTTGGGCGGACGACCCTGCGCGGTGCCCGTCCGCCCCCGGCTTCCGGGGCTCCTCCGCATGTTGCGAAGCCCGAGTGACCTTGAGCCAGACCTCAACGTCCTTGAACTAAAGTCCATGACCTGCAATCCGTCCTGCTTCTCCCGGAATTCCTGGTCGTATCTACGCCACTCCGATCCCGCCGACGTGCGCTGCATGTCGTGCACGAGATGCACGTACCGGATTATGTTCATGTGCTCGCTTGGCCTGTCCTCCAGGTAACACGCCGCGAAGACCCAAAACCCAGCCAGCCAATTATCGAAGGTACGGAATGCCTCCGTCCCGATACCCTTCTTCGCGGCCGCCGCCTTATATTCCCTTTTCACGTCCTTCGTCAGGACGAACACATCAACGAAGTCCCCTCTGCAAATCTTCTTGCGGCAGCTATCTCAAAGCCCCCGCATAACGGCAGTATATTCGCAGCGCACGACCCCGGGCAAATCGCGGCGCTTCTTGGCCCTACGAGCTTCCGCGCTAAGCCGCTTGCGCCTCTTCCGCCTCTTCTGCTGGCCCGCTGCCCTCTTGGCGAATTTTGTCGCCCGCTTCCTTGCCCTAGTCGTGCTACTGACTGCGGACACTTGCGACGATAGAGAAGACGAAGAGGAGGAAGAGGAAGAGCTGCGAGAACTAGCGCTCGTGGAGTACCTGATACCGACTGCACCACCTCACCTGATGCCGCCGACCCCAACATGGAATCCTCCGGCGTGGCCAAACCTCCGTCTTCCTCTTCGTATTCGGCCATCTCCACTTCCCCGAGGTCCCCTGTAACAGAGAAAGAATGGGGGGCCCAGCCCGCACTTGCGGCGCATGCCGCGCCCTCCGTGAGGGGGGGGTTGCCGCCGAGCACCCCTGAGCGTCTTGCCCCGAACCCCGCTCCAATTCTGCAGTGGCCGCCCTGAGCTCCCGGCAGGCGCGTGCCACTCACTGCGCTGCAGAAGCAGCCCTCCGACCACCGGCCCCGCCTGCCGCCGCAGGATCGCCGGAACTAGCAGTAGTCCTCGGGGAGCCAGCCACTGCTAACGGCCCTAAAGCCTCCACCACAGTGGCCAGGGCCGACGCCAGCGCTCCGGAGGGGTCGCGACCCCCCCAAAACGAGCCCTCGGGCCCCGAGGAACCTCCCGCCGGGGCCCGCGCGCGACCACGCGCCCGCCGCCCGACTGGCGGCAGCCGGGCACCCAACGCCCGCTGCCCCGGCGGGAAGACGGGGGCGCCCCTGTCGGCGCCCTCGCTCTCCGCCTCCGAGAACGCCACCTCCCCCTGCGATCCGGAACTATCTCCCGCCGCTAGGTGGAGACGCCCCGAGCATAATCCGCCCGCGCCGCCGCCCTGCGGCCGCTGACCCATTCCCTGTCACCCCTCCTCCCCTGCGGGGCGCTGTCTTCCGGCCCCATGGGAGTATTTAGGGGAGACCGAGAAACACGCGGCGCAGCAGCGCGCGCGCGCACTGCGCCGCTGACATTGGGCACGGGCTTGCGCGCCTCCCGCGTGCGTGCCTGGTCACCTCGTGCAATTGCACTGCGGTGCTCATAGCGCACCCCCACTTGTGCCTCCTGCCTGCCCCCCAAAAATGTCCCCCCTCGCCTTTCTCCCCGGCCCCCGCCGGACTCCGGCTGCCGGGGAGTTACTAGCAATGAGCAGGGTGACAACAGGGCTGGCGGCGCCGCTGCGCGCACCCCGTGCGCACGTCCCACTGGTCTCCGACACAGCTCCTCCGCCCGCCACACTGCTCCTACCCACCGCGCGAGGCCCTGACACAAGCCCCGCGCAGCGAGCCACGACCCCCGTCCGGCCTCTACCCCCCGCCCGGCACTCAGCTCCGGCCGCGGCAAGGAGGGAGAGACAGGGGCCGCCTGTGCAGCAGCCGCCGAGCGCCCGCTGCGGCGCGCATGTGCGCGCCCGCGGGTCCCGGACACCGCCACTTCGCCAAGCGCTCCAGGAGGCAAGGGCTGATGCCCGCCTACCTCCGAGCCTGGCTGACTCTCTGGCCTACCCCGCCGCCCACGCCCGCCCGGCAAAGCCGGCCCGGCCCCCAGCGGCGAGGCCGATCTGACCCGTCGAGCAGCGCTCCTGCCCACGCCCGTGGAGGCCGCAGGGGACGGAGCCCCGTCCCCCAGGCCTGCCATCCCTTCCCCCGGCCCAGCTCCACCACCAGAAGTGCGGTATCGAGCTAGGGTCCCGGCGGAACGGCGAGGGCGGGAAGCCATAATAATACAATTAAGGGAGGGCTGTTAAAATCCTAATCTTAACTGCACAAACAATATGGGGAGCTCTGCACTGCAGCACTCACCCAGCACAAGGCAATTTCACCAACAGAGAGAAACAAAATGGCCTATCCTTCCCTATATATACTAACCCTCCCATTTTTCAAGGGATGTACTTTCCTTCCAGCTAGGTCCACCCCTCACAAGATGTTTAACTCATTCCTTTCCAATGCTGTCAATTCTCTCTCCATAGAAGCTGTTACTTACCTGATACATGTAATGTAGTTACACTGATGAATGTCCCAGTATGGCCAGTTACTATTTCACAGGTGTAGTTTCCTTCATCAGATATCAGAGCACTATCGATGGTCAGTGATAAATTGTCACCTTTAATTCTCTGATTACAGCTGTTGTTTGATTTTGAATCATCTGAAGCCATTCTTGACAGTAAGCATGTATAATTATTCTGGAGCTGAATCTTCCATATTACAGACATGAGGGTCTGATCTGTGATATTGTGACATTGTAGAACAGCAGACTCTCCGATTCTAGCAGATGCAGTTACCGACATCACAGTATCTGAAAGCCAAAAAATGATGATACATATTAGTGGTACCACTACTTGTTTTGAATCTAGGCATCATGTGATCCTGACTAGAAAGGCCAATCCCGGGATCAGGATCGGCGGGATCCCGGGATTTAGGGCCAAAAACATCCGGGATTCAATCGTCTAATCCCAGGGATTGAGGGATCAGCGTTGAGCGTCCTCAGGCCACTCAGATGCTGCTCGGCTTCCTCCTTCCGGCTCCCCCAGTCACCGCTGGAGGAGAAAGAATGTGGAGTTTCCCACCCACCCGCGGTATATGGTTAGTTATGTATGCGGGGTAGGTGGGGTGGGGCGAGGGGGAGGCCGCATAATTAAAAGCCAATCCCGGTTATCCCGGGAATCCTGGGATTGGCCATTTTTCAATCCCGATACCCGGGATTGAAAAAATGGCCTGGGATTGGCTTCCCTTATCCTGACAATGTAAATGGTAATTGATCCAATACAGGGGGGACTGCAATGTCTGACTTAGGGTTCTATTTAAAAAAACAAAGTGTAAAGCAGGACAAAAATATCAACGCTCTTCTCGCTTTTTGCCTTGTTTATATTTTTGAAGTGTCGTGACATCCCTTTACCTACTGTATACTGCCCTACTTATGAAGTCTCCTCTATCCTCTCATACTTGCCTACTTACCTGGAATGGCCAGGGAGGCTCCCAAATATTGGGTGGCACTCCCGTCCCCCTGGAAAGTTTGACAAGCCTCCTGCACCCCCATCCAGCTGCTCGAACCCCCCCCCCCCCCCCCCCCCCCCCCGGCCAGCACAAGTTGACGAGTTGGAGGTCCATGTGGGCACAATGATGCAACTCATGCTGAACCTCGTCATCTTAGCCCCCCCCCCCTATACAATGCAGGGACATGCAGTGAGGTAAATGGCTGAGGAGGCACTGGCTAGCACCAGAGACAGATTAACATGCAATATATGAGCTAAAGGGTACATCTGGGCATTATACACAGGTGCGGCAGTATATACATGTGGGCAGCATTATACACAGGTGCAGTATATACATGTGGGCATTATACACAGGTGCAGCAGTATATACATGTGGGCATTATATACAGGTGCAGCAGTATATACATGTGGGCATTATACACAAGTGCAGCATTATATACATGTGGGCATTATACACAGGTGCAGCAGTATATACATGTGGGCATTATACACAGGTGCAGCAGTATATACTTCTGGGCATTATACACAGGTGCAGCAGTATATACATGTGGGCAGCATTATACACAGGTGCAGTATATACATGTGGGCATTATACACAGGTTCAGCAGTATATACATGTGAGCATTCTACACAGATGCACAGTGTATAGCTCCTAGGCCCTGGTTCTTCTTAAAAGCCTGCAGTGTTTCCCCTGGGAGCCTCCCAGGGGAGGATGGATCCTCCTGGGGAGGAGGATGATGGAGAGTCCCAGGCTGCAAGGCCTGAGGGAGGCCCTGGGAATTCTGACATACCTATTGCAGTGGAAGCCTCAGTGCTGGAGGATTTGGACAGTACAGCATTTCCAGTGAGTGTGGGTCCGGTGATGAAACAGGATCCCCAACTGGAGACCCCCAAACCGCAGGATGCCGGCTCTCTGAGTGAGGTAACTCAGGGAGGTGATAAGGTGAATGAACTTGCCTGTGGTGAGGCGGGGGTTAGTGTTGCAGGTGGAGATGCTGAGGTTTCTGATTGCAGCCTGGAGGATTCAACATCCTCTAATGAGAAATACATGAATATGAGTCTAGAGGAATTAAGAATGGAGCAGAACCGTATATACTCTCGCATTACTTATAAAAAAAGAAGGCGTAACTGTAGCACCAGATGGGAGAGAGTTGCCCTGAAAGATGAACTTTGGGAGCTAAATGACACTTTGGCTGCAGTTAAAAAGAGGATTAAAATGTTGCACGATCAGGCTCTATTGCAAAAGGAAAAAGCACTGCTAGAGTCCACACCAGGACAAGAATGCGGATGTGATGGCAGCCCGGTCCCGGTGGGTTCTGTGGCGGCATCTGGGCTCATATTTCCAGTGGAAGACATGGAGGTGGGCAGCCAGACTGCAGAAGAAGTGGTGGATATCGTGGGTCATGATGGAGGTGAAACCTCTGGGACTGCGTCTGGTGCCGTGGATACCGAAGGGAACCCTGCGATGACGACATCCTGTGCTTTCCATGAGGGGGAGGCGTCTCTCCCAGAGAGAGTGCTGGGTGGTGGCAGTGCAGGGGGCATGGTGGCTGCCGGGTTGACGGCGGGTGCCGGAGCTCTGGTGGCTGCTACTGCTTCCTGTGGACTTGCTCCCGATGCACTTGTCTCTGAAGCTGCGGATATGGGGACGGCGCGGGCCGTGGTAGATGCTGAGGCTGGCTCTCCCTGTAAGCCAGCAGCGACTGGCTCTGGCTTAGTCGCTGTGGTGGCTGAGGGGGGCGGGGCCAAAGACGCATCATGTGTGATATCGCGAGTGACATCATTAACTGCATCAATGGGAATTCCGGAGTATGAAGCCATATTGAAAACTGGGCAAAGACTGGCCCAAGGACTGCCGGCAGTTGATAAGAGCAGCTTAACCCCTGAGGAGACTACACTGGTAGAAACAGTTTACGGAGATATGGATATGCCTGTGAGGGCTTTAGCGGCCGTAAGCTTGATCCAGGCAAACCAAACTAGGATGGCTGGTGGGGCTGGTAGTGCGGGTATAGAGGTCAGTAAGAAAGTAAATGTTCAGGCACCCAAGGGTCTCCCTGTAATCCCTCCTGTGGTTAGACCAGGATCTGGTTCATATGCCAAAACTTTGGAGGGTTCTGGTTGGGCTAGTACTGGTCCTCAGCTTGGGGTAAGTGGGGGTCAGCCTATAAAAAGGCGCAATGTGGTTCAGTTTAGATGGGTAGGGGAGGGGGAGGCTCCTTCAAAGTCGGAGTTCTTGGATGTAGTATTCTCGCTTGGTTTTAGGGCCGCAGACCTTTTTGCGTGCATCCATCCGGTGAGAACTCCCGACTTTGATCTGAGCTTCCTCTCCCTGAATGGCTTGCAAGCTTTTGGCTCCCAATGGGAGAAGAACAAGACCAAGGAGCTGTACTGCCATTTTAAAACCAACACCATCACCAGGCAGGATAGGGTAAAGATTACTGTTCTGGTGCGCAATGAGTCACTACCGTCTGCGGATATTGTATATTGGTTGTCCAGGTCCTGCACAGTGTTGTCCCCGCTTGAGAAATTTGATTACACTAAGGGGGTCTGGGGTGGTGCCTATTCGACCTTTGTGAGGTTGCACCAGGTAGGGGCTGAGACTAAGCACATACCATCTGCTGCTTATATTGGCCGTGACCGGCTTCAGTGCTTCTATCCTGGGCAGCCCAGAACTTGTCACAAGTGTGGTGACTTTCGCCACCTTAGTAATGATTGTACGGTTGTTAAATGTGCTTTGTGTGGCCAGATGGGGCATGGGTCCCGTGAGTGTAATAAGGTGAGGTGCAATCTCTGCGGAGCGGATGGCCATCCCTATAGTCGGTGCCCTAAAGCATTGCATAATCATGATGCAGGGGTGGTTGAGGAGGCACTAGAAATCAGGCCCAGTCATGAGGATAACATGGTGGTTGCTTTACAGCATCAGGATATGTTGAGGAAACTAGAAGCTGGCGGGGTAGGGAAAGTACAGGTTGAAAGGGGGGAAGCATCTTTTCAGGCAGTGAGTAAAGGCAGGAGGAAGAAGCTGAAAAAGAAGGGGGTGGACGTGGTATGCTCTAATAGGTTTGACGTTTTGTCCTCTGCTGATGATGAGGATGAGGGGGAGGTAGTCATGGTTGGGGGAAAAGAGCTAGTGTTTGTTCCGAATACTTCTAAAAGTAAAAAGCCAAAACAGGCCTCTAATCTGTCTGTTGATGGGGTGGCAGTTACGGTCAAAGCTAAACAGGAAAAGGGGGGATGTGGTAAAGTTCAGAGCAAAACCAAGCACTTAGATAGTTCTCAGGGGGATCTAGAGTGGGATCCTACAGGGACAGAGTTAAGCCAGGCCTTGGTACCGTTATTAAATAAGATTGAGGTAGTGCAGAGTTCAGAGGGGAAGGCCCCTCAATCTCCAGGAGAGGTGATGGTGGTGGAGGAGACTCATAGCCTTGAGGCGGAGAGCCTTAGCTATTCTCCTTTGGCGTCCTCTGGTGGGGATGATCCTGGGGGCGGTTCTTGTATTAGTGCCCCAAAAGTCCCTGATCCGGATCCTCCCCCAGACAGGGTTGCAAATGGGGAGGGGTGTGATATTAGGGAGGGTGTTGTTGTACAGGGATCTAAGGGTCTGTTCTGTGACACTGCAGTCTCAGTTGTTGGTGGGGTGGAGGAGGGGGAGGTGGAAGAAATCTCTTTGTCTGATGAGGATGTTCTTCCCTTCGGGGTTACGTGTAAAAGAGTAGGATCCTCGGATGAGGATTCTAAAAGACAAGCAAAGAAAAAGTGAATGGGGTCCTACCTCTATAATCCAAGAAACATGGATCCCCAACCTATACGATGTGCCACCATTAATGTGGCTTCCGTGTTTTCTGAACGTGCTCGTTTCTTGGCCTTCGATTTTTTCAACGCGGTTGATGTTGACTTTTTTATTTTTGCAGGAGACCAGGGTAGGTGACTTGGCCACACTCCATCGGGCCAAGTGTCAGTGGAAGCGGGGGCCTTCCTTCTGGTCTCTTGCGGCCGAGGCGTCCAGTGGGTTGGCAGTACTTTTTACTGATATGGTAAACGTGCACAGGATTATAGATTTACAGGTAGGTAGGTGCATGGTTTTAGATGTCAACCTGAGAGGACATGACCTGAGGCTAATAAACATCTATGGGCCCCATTCAAAGTGGGACAGGAAATGTCTTTTCAGGGAGATAAAACCGTTTCTTTTTACGGCCCGGCAGATTGTCTTTGGAGGTGATTTTAACACCGTCATTAGGCCAAAAGACAGAGGGGACACAAAGGCGACCCTGGGCTATGATTCCAATTTTCTAGTTAGCATGGTTAGAGAGGCTGGTCTGGTGGATGTGCACGTTCGCCATTTCCCAGACCTCACAGGTTTCACCTATCATTGTGGTAGTCGTAGGTCTAGGATAGATAGGTTTTTTGTTAAGGAGTCCTCGAAAACTTTGCCTCCTGAGACAAAGCCAGTAGAGTTCTCCGATCACGTTTTTCTGTGTGTTGCTTTGAACGTCTCAGAAACCCCTCAGAGAGGGCGGGGCCTTTGGCGTTTGAATTCCGAGCTCCTAAAGGAGGAGGGAGTTAGACAGTCCTTTAGAGACTTTCTTCAACTACAGGAAACGCTTCTGGAGGCTGGTTGGAGTAGGTCTGAGTGGTGGGAGGAGTGTAAAAAGAGGACTCGAAGGCTTTTTCAAAGGCTGGTAGCCAGGAAAAACTTGACAAAAAGATGTATCTACCAGAGCCTGAGAAAGAAACTGGATTTCTTGATCTCTGAGCGTGGAGATAGTGGGGAAATCTCCCGGGTGAAGGCTCAGATGAAGGAATATCAGTACGATCGCTTGGCTTCTTTGATTCTGGAGAGGGATTATGGAAAATACCACTCGCCTGATCCCTACCAGAGTTGCAGAAAATCAGTTGATTTGAGGGAGGTCTGGGGCCTGTTTGATGACCAGGGTACTCTTCATGAAGACAGGGAGGGTATTTTGGGAGTCATCAGGTCCTATTACTCCAGCCTTTTGTCTGAGCAGCCACTCATCAGAGAGAGGATGGATCAGTTTCTGAGGGAGACACCTGGACTTGAGCAACTTGATCCTTCTTTTGACTCTTTGGGCAGTGATGTGACAGTGGAGGAGGTCAAGAGAGCCATAGACGGTTTGTCTATAAAAAAATCTCCGGGCCCAGATGGGTTAACATCTGAATTTTTTAAAGCTTTTTCAGACATATTGGCTCCTCATCTCATGGAGGTATTTAATGAAAGCCTGGGTAAGGGATCACTCCCTCCCTCTATGAGATCCTCTGCTCTCATATTATTGTCTAAAGGTAGGGACCCGGTGCGTGTTGAGAACTGGCGCCCCATCGCTCTTCTCAATACAGACAGAAAGATTCTGGCAAAGGTACTTTTTAATCGGCTGATGGAAGTTTCCGGGCTGTTACTTTCTCCGTCTCAGCATTGCACTGTAAAAGGCCGAAGCACCTTTAGTGCTGTCCTTGGCATCCGGGAGGCTGTGGAGCAATGTCGTGCTGAAAAATGGGGCAAGTATTTGCTGGCATTGGATCAGTCCAAGGCTTTTGACCGAGTTAATCATCAGTACCTGTGGGCTGTGCTGGAGAGGTATGGTCTTCCAGCGAGGGTGGTAGATTGGCTACGTGTCATTTACAATCAGGCTGAGAGCTTCCCACTTGTCAATGGCTGGGTAGGCCCTGCTTTTGCGGTCGACTCGGGTGTCCGTCAGGGGTGTCCCCTGAGCCCCCTTCTATATGTATTTGCAATTGATCCTTTTGTGCGGAGGATTGAGAGTGGTGCTGTGGCAGGGGTTCAGCTGGGCCCTGGGTTGCCGCTGAGGGTGGTGGCCTACGCAGACGATGTTACTGTGGTCCTGTCATCTGTGGAAGAGGCACGTGGCATGGAACATCTTATCTGTGAGTACTCTGAGGCTTCGTGCTCCAGAATCAATCAGGATAAGTGTGAAGCTTTCTGGATGGGGGAGGAAGGTGATGAATTTACCCTTCCGGATAGCCTCCCCCGCGCCAGTCCAGAGATAAAAATTTTAGGTATCAAATTTGGCCGTGGTGATTATGCCACTCAGAATTGGGAGAAGAGGCTGGAAGATGCTACCAGGAAGGTGCAGTCCTGGAGAAGGTGGCAACTTTCTCTCAGGGAGAGGGTTGACTTATGCAAAACCTATCTGATTCCGCTTTTTCTGTATGTCAGTTATGTGTGCTTCTTGCCACAGTCTTTGTGGACCAAGATGAATTCTTTATTCTTCCTGATGTTATGGGGGAATAGAATGAATCTGGTCAAGAGAGGGATCACCTACAGATCGAGGGAACAGGGGGGGCTGAGTATGGTCAACCCTGTGGTGTTTTTTGCTACAACGTTTTTAAAACTGAATCTAGGGAGTTTGTTTCTAGGAACTCCCCCTCGATGGGTAGAGAGTTTTAGGGCCTGGGTGTTTCCCTTCCTCAGGTTATGGATGGATGGTGGCCAAGTAAAAACCTTTCGAGTCCGGCATGGCTACCTCCCGATCTACGTTATACTGTGCTTGAAGATGACGAGGCTTTGGGGGCTGGAGGTGGGTGAAGTCAAAAACTTCTCTAGAAGGGAGTTGGAGAGAAGAATTTTGCAGACTCACTTTTATGCTCCGCTGTCATTAAGGGACTGCCCAGACAGTGTCTGCTCAGATGGGTTGTCTTTGATTAATTCTCAAAGAATCCCACTGAAGTTCAGAGATATTGCCTGGCTTTCTTTCCAAGGGAGGCTTTATGTGCGGGGTAACCTCAAGTGTCGAAGTGCCAATGATCGTGGCTGCCCACGTGAGGAATGTCTAGGGGAGGTGGAGACAATGGACCATTTCCTCCTTGAGTGTCCCTTCAATATAAAGGTTTACAGAGCGGTATCAAGGGCCTTACGCATCCCGTGCCTTTCGGGGCTTAGTTACCCTGAGTGGGTTTATGGGGCGTTCAAAGGGTATAGAAGGTTTGATTTAACCACAATTTTTATAGTTAGTTTAGCAGTTAGGTTTCACACATGGGGTGCACGGTGTCAGGTTTCCCTCAGAGCAAAGGTCCTCCCCTGTGAGGAGGTGGTGGGAAATATTCTGCACGAGGTTAAGAGGATGATGGATATGGATAGGAAGAGGTTGGATGCTGTCGGGTGGTCCAGGCTCTGGCGCCACCTGAAACCCCCTTGAGTGGGTAGCAGAAGTCCTTTTCTTGTTCATCTTATGGCTTCCTATCCTTCACCTTCCCGTAGATTTTCTTTTTTCTGTTTTTTTTCATTAAAGCGGTTTGCATGTGACTAAAAGACTTCATTCATCTTTTCATTGCTTATGGTTATGAGATGTGTTGTTCGAATACAGTAGGTTGTTTTTTGCTTAGATGTTAAGCAATTTTGACATTGCGTATAGTTATACAAGCTTTGTTGCTTTTTGGTTTGGATTATTGGGCAACAATTCATTGTATATTGAATGTCCTATTTTTATGAGTTTTACCATATTTATGTAATGTATGTTGCAATTTTTTCTTAATAAAAGATAGCAGTATATACATCTGGGCATTATATACAGGTGCAGCAGTATATACATGTGGGCATTATACACAAGTGCAGCCTTATATACATGTGGGCATTATACACAGGTGCAGCGGTATATACATGTGGGCATTATACACAGGTGCAGCGGTATATACATGTGGGCATTATACACAGGTGCAACAGTATATACATCTGGGCATTATACACAGGTGCAGCAGTATATACATCTGGGCATTATACACAGGTGCAGCAGTATATACATCTGGGCATTATACACAAGTGCTGCAGTATATCCATCTGGGCATTATACACAGGTGCAGCATTATATACATGTGGGTATTACACACAGGTGCAACATTATATACATGTGGGCATTATACACAGGTGCAGCAGTATATACATCTGGGCATTATACACAGGTACAGCAGTATAAACTCCTGAAAGAGTTTATACTGCTGGAGTTTTGATAAGAGATGTGCAGAAAAGAGAGGCTGCCTCACCTGCCATAGACTTTATACTCTAAAGTTTTGGCTATAAAAATGATTAGAATAATGCAAAGAAGATATTTCAAACAAATTCTTTGTATTTTTCATATACTTTATACAGTCAAAGCTCTGGCACAAACGTTAGTATGACAAGAAAGACTCTGCCTCACCTGCTTCACCCCACCGCACGTCACTGATACAATGCCTGTTTTCTTGCAGCATCAGATCACTTTGCGTGAACATTGGTCATCTGTGTAATCATGTTACATAGGAGGACCTGCATTTTCATGCAGTCAGGGCCTACTCCTGGACTCAGATGTACCTGATGCTGATATCATAGGCGCTGATTCCGTGGGTGCTCCCGGGCCTGAGCGCCCATGGACAATCAGAAGCACCCACGGAACCAGCCACTGCCCCAGTTACCGCTAGCCACAGCCCTTGTAGTGGATTGAGACGCGCTGGGGGCTGCGGAAGCACTTCCGTACAGTGCAGTGTAAAAAACCCCACCAAAAATGGCCACCACCAAGGAGGAGACAGATGCTAGAGGTCACATTTGAAGGTTTTTTTTTTACACTGCTTTGTACGGAAGCGCTTCCGCAGCCCCCAGTGCGTCTCAATCCACTGCGGGGGCTGCTAGCAGTGGCAGGACTATCAGCACCGCACCGGGGCCCGTGACAACATAGAGGGAGGTGGTCCAGCCGGAGCCAGGAAGAGAGGAGGGGGAGCCCTTCCCTTAGGCGACAGCTTCTGCGGGACCAGTACCGCCCCCTCCATTCCCTGTACACTAACGCAGCACCGCTCTCCTTCCCCTCTAACATGATTCCCTATAGTCTATGGTGTTTCTCAAACTGCGCCGATGCATCTTAAGGGGTGCTGCTGCCAGGAAGTACAGTCATTGTCAGGGAGCCCGCCTCTCATGACCAGGTAAAATGTACTAAATCTATTTTTTATTTTATTTTATAAAACTATAACACATTATGATGGGCATTACGGTGTGTGGCATAATGTGTAATGAGCATTACGGTGTGTGGCATAATGTGTAATGGGCATTACGATGTGTGGCATAATGTGTAATGGGCATTATAGTGTGTGTCATAATGTGTAACGAGCATTACAGTGTGTGGTATAATATGTAATAAGCATTACGATGTGTGGCATAATGTGTAATGAGCATTACGGTGTGTGGCATAATGTGTAATGGGCATTACGATGTGTGGCATAATGTGTAATGAGCATTACAGTGTGTGGTATAATATGTAATAAGCATTACGATGTGTGGCATAATGTGTAATGAGCATTACGGTGTGTGGCATAATGTGTAATGGGCATTACGATGTGTGGCATAATGTGTAATGAGCATTACGGTGTGTGGCATAATGTGTAATGGGCATTACGATGTGTGGCATAATGTGTAATGAGCATTACGGTGTGTGGCATAATGTGTAATGGGCATTACGATGTGTGGCATAATGTGTAAGCATTATTCACTGCCGCTGCTGCCCTTTCATTTCCACTCCCGCCA
The DNA here is from genome assembly GCF_028390025.1 of Pseudophryne corroboree. Taxonomy (NCBI): domain Eukaryota; kingdom Metazoa; phylum Chordata; class Amphibia; order Anura; family Myobatrachidae; genus Pseudophryne; species Pseudophryne corroboree. Next base: position 1,021,659,553 of record NC_086445.1, read on the forward strand.
AGCACCCACCAGCAAAAACATAAATCGGCACCTATGGCAGGGATGACATCTGCCAATGGTTGTCTCATATTGTCCTGCATGGCTGGTCTTCTTCCACCAGGGAACTGTAACATGACCTCAAGTCTTTCTTCACCTTCCTCAATGAATTAACCCCCTCGGATGGCATCCTCCTGCACGGTCAGCATTTCACGATACCTTATGTCCTTAAAGGTTTCTCACCAGGCCCATCAGGGGGAACCCCAGGCATGAGACTACCATATGGTGGGCTTAAGATACCCTATTTTGTCCCTCTCTGACTGCTCACATTCAGCAGGATGTCTCTACCTGTGCACCTGATGTGCCATCATGCCAATGACCCACTCATTCTCTGTGAGATTCTTGACCTCCCTTGGTCTATCATTGCAGTATGGAAAGAAAAAATCCAGAGCACAACAGGGAGTAATGAATAAATAAAACCTTGTTATTTATTTATACAAAAAATGTCTTTGAGAGGATTACATCTCCTTGCTTACTGCTTTGACAGATGAAAACTGAAACACTTGTATAAGATATTTATCAATAGTAGCAATTCCTCAGGGGGGAGGGCAGACTGACATGCGGGGCGGACTCCCGGATGTCAGGGAAGATGATCGTAGCTGTGCTAAATTTAGCACAGCTACGATCAACTCGGAATGACCGCCTATATCATTATACTTGCAGCGGCTTTGGATGATACCTGCTGTCCGGCTATCACGGTCGACGGGAGCCGTCACCAGTCACCTCCAGACCGGACTGTGTTTAGGAGCTGACCACCACAATAGCTCCAACGTATGAATTGAATCCTTTGCCAAAGGAGAGCACTATTGGAACAGTGCAGTAAAGGGAGATACGTACTTTAATTACTCATTTTTATTTTTAATTTTTATTCCCGTTTTTTCATATACAACTTTTGTGTGCCCGCACATGTCTAAAATCTATACTGTTATATCCAGTAGATCTTCTCACCACATATACCGGAATGTAAGATAATTACAGAGCCCTGCACCAAAACATTTACCAGCTGGATTACTCTTAGGGGGTGATTCCGAGCTGTTCGCTCGCTAGCTGCTTTTAGCAGCATTGCACACACAGAATTGTGAATAGAAAATTCTTAGCAGTTTCTGAGTAGCTCGAGACTTACTCCTACACTGCGATCAGCTCAGGCCGTTTCCTTCCTGGTTTGACGTCACAAACACGCCCTGCGTTCGGACAGCCACTCCCCCGTTTCTCTAGACACTCCTGCGTTTTATCCTGGCACGCCTGCGTTTTTCCGCACACTCCCAGGAAACGGTCAGTTTCCGCCCAGAAACACCCACTTCCTGTCAATCACACTCCGATCACTTCAACGATGAAAATTCTTCGTTCGAACGTGAGTAAATCTACAAAGTTTTGAGCTACAATACTTAGCGCATGCGCAGTGCGTATCATGCGCATTAATCACTCCGTTGCGAAAAACGGCCACGAGCGATCAACTCGGAATGACCCCCTTAATCATGAGGTGGGAATCATTATCTTTTGGAGAAGAGAGCAGAAATTCTGGGCTGCACTGTGGGGGTCACTTCGAGTTGTTTGTGCGCTAGCAGTTTTTAGCAGCCGAGCAAACGCTATGCCGCCACCCACTGGGAGTGTATATTAGCTTAGCAGAAGTGCGAATGAAAGGATCACAGAGCGACGGCATAATTTTTTTGTGCAGTTTTAGAGTAGCTCAAAACCTACTCAGCGCTTGTGATAACTTCAGACAGTTCAGTTCCGGATTTGACGTCACAAACACGCCCTGCGTTCGCCCAGCCACGCCTGCGTTTTTCCTGGCACGCCAGCGTTTTTTTCAAACACTCCCGGAAAACGGTCAGTTACGACCCAGAAACGCCCACTTCCTTTCAATCACTCTGCGGCCAGCAGTGCGACTAAAAAGCTTTGCTAGACCTTGTGTGAAACGACATCATTCATTGCATTTGTACGACGCGCATGTGCATTGAGCCGCGTACGCATGCGCAGAAGTGCCGTTTTTTTCCCTCATCGCTGCACAGCGAATGAATGCAGCTAGCGATCAACTCGGAATGACCCCCTGTGTCACTTAAGTGTTAATTTTTTCTGCATCTTATCCATCAGAATAGATACCGGTGTTCTAGTAGTAACGGTTTTTAGGATGGATACAAATGTGTATTCTTACTAAATTAGATACTGTGGGGTACATTTACTAACATTCGTAATTCCCGAAAATAGGTCAAAGTTCAATCACGAATGACATCGACAGTGTAAAACTGCAACTTTTTGAATTTATTACGATGGATTTACTAAGCTGTCGTATTCGTGTTTTTCTTTTCTTCCGATGTCGATGTCATTCGTTTTTTTTTTACCTAATTTTACGGCAGTGATTAGCAAAACACTGCCTTTTTTTTTTTACAATCAATCTCGGCCGGATCTGTGTGATCCGTGCTGGGGTTCTTTTTTTTTTTTTTTTTTAATTAAACAATGTAAAATCCCCAAAAAAAATGCGTGGGGTCCCCCCTCCTAAGCATAACCAGCCTCGGGCTCTTTGAGCCGATCCTGGTTGCAGAAATATGGGGAAAAAAATGACAGGGGTTCCCCCATATTTAAGCAACCAGCATCGGGCTCTGCGCCTGGTCCTGGTCCCAAAAATACGGGGGACAAAAAGAGTAGGGGTCCCCCGTATTTTTAAAACCAGCACCGGGCTCCACTAGCTGGACAGATAATGCCACAGCCGGGGGTCACTTTTATACAGCGCCCTGCGGCCGTGGCATCAAAAATCCAACTAGTCACCCCTGGCCGGGGTACCCTGGGGGAGTGGGAACCCCTTCAATCAAGGGGTCCCCCCCCCCCAGCCACCCAAGGGCCAGGGGTGAAGCCCGAGGCTGTCCCCCCCCATCCAATGGGCTGCGGATGGGAGGGCTGATAGCCTTTGTTGTAAAATAAAAGATATTGTTTTTAGTAGCAGTACTACAAGTCCCAGCAAGCCTCCCCCGCATGCTGGTACTTGGAGAACCACAAGTACCAGCATGCGGCGGAAAAACGGGCCCGCTGGTACCTGTAGTACTACCACTAAAAAAATACCCAAAAAAACACAAGACACACACACCGTGAAAGTATAATTTTATTACATACATACACACATACATACATACTTACCTTATGTTCCCACGCAGGTCGGTCCTCTTCTCCAGTAGAATCCAAGGGGTACCTGTTGAATAAATTCTACTCACGAGATCCAGGGGTCCAGGCTCCTCGGCAAATCCAGGGATAATCCACGTACTTGAATAAAACAAAAAAACGGTTGCCCGACCACGAACTGAAAGGTGACCCATGTTTGCACATGGGTCACCTTCCCACGAATGCCAGAAACCCACTTTGCCTTCTGGCTAAGTGGGTTTCTTCAGCCAATCAGGGAGTGCCACGTTGTAGCACTCTCCTGATCAGCTGTGTGCTGCTGTCCTCACTGACAGGCGGCACACGGCAGTGTTACAATGTAGCGCCTATGCGCTACATTGTAACCAATGATGGGAACTTTCTGCCCTGCGGTTGACCTAAAGTGACGTCACCGCTGAGCAGAAAGTTCCCATCATTGGTTACAATGTAGCGCATAGGCGCTACATTGTAACACTGCCGCGTGCTGCCTGTCAGTGAAGACAGCAGCACACAGCTGATCAGGAGAGTGCTACAACGTGGCACTCCCTGATTGGCTGAAGAAACCCACTTAGCCAGAAGGCAAAGTGGGTTTCTGGCATTCGTGGGAAGGTGACCCATGTGCAAACATGGGTCACCTTTCAGTTCGTGGTCGGGCAACCGTTTTTTTGTTTTATTCAAGTACGTGGATTATCCCTGGATTTGCCGAGGAGCCTGGACCCCTGGATCTCGTGAGTAGAATTTATTCAACAGGTACCCCTTGGATTCTACTGGAGAAGAGGACCGACCTGCGTGGGAACATAAGGTAAGTATGTATGTATGTGTGTATGTATGTAATAAAATTATACTTTCACGGTGTGTGTGTCTTGTGTTTTTTTGGGTATTTTTTTAGTGGTAGTACTACAGGTACCAGCGGGCCCGTTTTTCCGCCGCATGCTGGTACTTGTGGTTCTCCAAGTACCAGCATGCGGGGGAGGCTTGCTGGGACTTGTAGTACTGCTACTAAAAACAATATCTTTTCTTTTACAACAAAGGCTATCAGCCCTCCCATCCGCAGCCCATTGGATGGGGGGGGACAGCCTCGGGCTTCACCCCTGGCCCTTGGGTGGCTGGGGGGGGGGGGACCCCTTGATTGAAGGGGTTCCCACTCCCCCAGGGTACCCCGGCCAGGGGTGACTAGTTGGATTTTTGATGCCACGGCCGCAGGGCGCTGTATAAAAGTGACCCCCGGCTGTGGCATTATCTGTCCAGCTAGTGGAGCCCGGTGCTGGTTTTAAAAATACGGGGGACCCCTACTCTTTTTGTCCCCCGTATTTTTGGGACCAGGACCAGGCGCAGAGCCCGATGCTGGTTGCTTAAATATGGGGGAACCCCTGTCATTTTTTTCACCATATTTCTGCAACCAGGATCGGCTCAAAGAGCCCGAGGCTGGTTATGCTTAGGAGGGGGGACCCCACGCAATTTTTTTTTAAAAAATAAGCACTTTCCCACCCCTTCCCACTGATATACATGCACGGATCTCATGGATCCGTGCATGCCTATCCAATCACGAATAAAAAAAAAAAGGTCTGTTTTTTTTTAGCACTTTTTTACGAGTTGAAATTTTTCACGGCAGTGTTTGTTCTTTTTTGGCTTTGCACTTCTTAGTAAATGACCGAGATTCATACTTAAACAGCCGCGTTTTGACCGATGGTGTATTCATTCGTAATTTTTTACCTGAACTTGCAAAAAATTACGAATGCCCTCATCACTGCCGTGATTAGTGTTTAGTAAATGACCGAGATTAACCGAGATGACACTTTGAAGAAAAAACGGCATCTCGGTCAAAATCGGGAGCTTAGTAAATATACCCCTGTATTACTACTATTGATATATATCTTATACAAGTGTTTCAGTTTTTATCTGTCAAAGCAGTAAGCAAGGGGATATAATCCTCTCAAAGACATTTTTTATATACAGGATGAGTATCCCTTATCCAAAATTTAAAATCACACATTTCCGGTTGCCCTACTGAGATAATGACACATATGTAGATATATTATATTATATATCTATATAATATATCTATATATACACATAATATATAATATATTTGTCATTATTTCAGTAGAGGACCCAAAAATGTGGGAAGTAAGGGATACTCGACCTGTATATAAATAACAATGTTTAATTTATTAATTACTCCCTGTTGCGCACTGGCTTTTTTTCTTTCTTTATTGTTTCATATCAGGGGTCAGAGAATAGGAGGACAGCCAGGAGAGGGCAGTATCATGTAAACCAAGTGAGTGAAGGATTTACAGGAGGAAAGCACGTAATTGCTGATATTCAGGAGGGCAGTTTAAGTGGAGTGTAGAGGACAGAAGCCAAACTGAAATGGGTCAAGCAGGGAGTGTGAGGAAAGAAAGGCACTAATAGGCCCTACACACTCGGCGATGTGCCGCCGAGCTGCCCGACCGCCGATACGGGCGACGGGCGACCCGGCGGCGGGGGGATAGTGACGGGTGGAGTGAAGTTTCTTCACTCCCCCCGTCACCCGGCTCCGTAGACTTGCAGGCAAATATGGACGATCTCGTCCATATTGGCCTGCATGCACAGCCGACATGGCCCCAGCGATGAACGAGCGAGGGGGCCGCGCATCGTTCATCGCTGGGGACTCCACACTGCACGATATGAGCGATATTTCGTTCATTAATGAACGAGCTCGTTCATATCGTGCAGTGAAATCAGCATGTGTGTAGGGCCCATAAGGAGGTATTAAACAATGCTATCAAGGAGTTTGAAGGCAAATGGGAGGAGAGAGATGGGTTAGTAGTTGGAGAGAGCATGCTTGAATGCAGAGGGGGCAGTGCCTGACAAGAGGGGGAGATTGAGGAGGTGGGCAAGATGGGGAGAGGCAGGAAAGAGGTACAGTAGGAGGTAGGATGGGATAGGGTCAAGGGGGAGATGAAAGGGGGGGACTGGATGAGGGCCATGACTTCATCTCCAGATACAAGGGAAAAAGAAGAAGTCAGAGTGTGTAAGATGGATGGGAAGGGATAGACTGTGGAAGCAGGGGGCAGGGTGCATAGCAGGGTCTGGTGGGATGTGATGTCCTGATGTATAGAGTGAATTTTAGATGTGAAGTAAGTGGCAAAGTGTAGAGAGTGAGAAGTGTGTGAGGAGGGGGTGGGCAAAGGATGGAGTTGAAAGTGGTGAAGAGATGCCAGTGTCTGAGGACTGGAAGGAGATGAGGTTTTTGAAATATGATGTTTAGAGAGGGAAAGGGCTGAACTGTAGGATGAGCATGGCTGGATTAACAATGGGGCAGATAGAGCTGCAGCTCCAGTCCCCCTGTTGAAAATAGGCCCACAGCCCAGTGAAAGGGCCCATAGCTGTCAACATTACAATGGGTCAAAGTAACTCATTGCATGCCGTCACCAGCACTTTGCCCGCAGCCAGAGACACTGCCCCAGTCTGTACATACATTGAAGTCCTGGCTGGAGTGGGAGGAGGGGCCACTTTCCTCTCGAGTGCCTCCTCCCCCCAGACCAGTAGTGTTGCTGCTCTGTTGCTCGGTGACGTGAACTGCCCACCGGGGTGGAGGAGGAGCGGCTCTCCCCACTACTCTCAGCTCCCCCCCCCCCCCCCCAGAATTAGTGCTGCGGATGAGGACTGCCCAGCCAGAGGGGGGAGGGGCCTCTATCAGCTCCTCCCCTTTCCTGATGGGGCTCAAGGTACTGCACGGGTATCACAACGCAACGGCCACACAATATAGCCCTGGGATTCGGCAGCAGCTATTCTTGGCTGCCCTAAGAGACCACCTCCGCATCCATTTATACTGCATTCCTGGATGCCAGAAGGTGAGAATGGAGGAGGTACTGAGCTGCCGAAAAGACCAAGTGATGAGAGCAGGTAAACATCTAGGGAGCAGACTACAAATTATAGGGAAGGGGGAGTCAAGACACAGTAATGTAAATAAAGACTAGGAGGGCGGGTACAATAATACATCTACAATACAGGCTAGGAGGGGAGGGGCACACTACTGCACATAGCCACATACAGATTAGGAGGGGAGGGGGGCACACTACAACATATACAGATTAGGAGGGGAGGGGGGCACATTACAACATAAACAGGCTAGGAAGGGAAAGGGGGTACACTACAACAAATACAGGCTAGGAGGGGAGGGGACACACAAATACACATATAGACAAGAAGGAGGGATGGCAGACTGATGCATATACAGGCTAGGAGGGGAAGGGGGCTCACTGATAGATATACAGACTAGGGGGGGAGGGACAACACTAATGCATATACTTTCAGTGGCCATGTCCCCTGAATTTGGCAGGCACAACATAACTCCTGTTTCATTTTCCAAACCCCCACTTCGAAATTCCCACTTCGACAACCACTGTATGTATGTGTGTGTGTATGGGTCTGTTGCTCTGCTCCTCTAATAAGTGGTTGAAGGCAGGCACTTGCAATAACCTCCATGGAGATTGCCGCACCCATGGCACAGACCACACACCCTATTTAGACCAATCTCACCACAGTACTTGTTATATCTCCTACCAAGGTACATAATAGGCCCTTCATAAATTTCTGCTCCAGGCCCATGTGGACCTTAATCTGGCACTGAGGATGACAGTAAAAAATGTTTTGGAGGAAGGCTGCCTTAGAGCATGATTTTCTCCACTGACGCTCTGATGTTTGTAAGCACTTTTGCAGGTACTGTATCTGGGGCATTTTGGAAGTTCAGGGTTGAGGTGTGGATCTGTGAGGGTAAGTAATGATGACTGGAGCAACAGAGTCAAGAGCAGAAGTAAGAGAGGCATTGTATAGGAAAGTGGCTTGTTAAGGCCAGTTGAGAGAGAGAGAGAGAGAGAGAGAGAGAGAAAGAATAGGAGAAAGAAGTGAGTTGAGCTGAAAGGATAAGGAAACAGTTTTGATAACCTCAATGTTATGATTAGTGATGGTAGACTTGGGATGCAGGGGTGAGGAGGGTCAGAGGAATAAGATAAAAGAGAGAAGGTTAAGGTCAGAGAGGGGAAAGGGGAGTTGGAGTAATTTGAAATATCACATCAGTAAAAGAAGACCAGATGAAGTGGAACGGTAAGGAGGTTCATTAGAAGAGACCAAACTATGATGTGAGGGCGAAGAGTTTAGAAGCAAAGGATTCTGCGGGGATATCAATGGGGATATTGGAGAAGAACCAGAGGGATGGTACATGACAGCTACTAAAAGGTGAGCAGGTTGGAGGAGGTGTGTCACGGCTGAGATTGTTTGTGAATTCAGACTAGTACAGTGAGCTCAGTGGACAGAATCGGGCTGGCTTAGTGAATGATCCGCTCATCCAGACGTGGCAGTCAGGCAGTATACTCTATGAGGAAAGGTGAGCAGCTATAGATACTGGAAGCCACCAGTGCAATGGGTAGTTGGGTTGTCACCTAGTGGAGAGTCACATGAGAACTGGTGAGTTGATGGAATGCTGGGAGGATCAGCAATGCAGGAAAGTCACAGATCACTGGCTGGAACCAGTGTGATAGCTGTTGACGAGGCTGAGGAAAACAGCAATGACTGTAGATGGAGCTGAGAGCATCAGCAAGGACTGTAGAGGAGGCTGAGGGCATCAGCAATAACTGTAGACAAAGCTGAGAATGTCGGCAGTACTTGTACACGAAGCTAAGGATGTCAGCAATACTTGCAGACAAAGCTGATGATGTCAGCAATGACTGGATGAAGCCGAGGATGTCGGCAATGCTTGTATATGAAGCTGAGGTCAGCAGTATTTGTAGACAAAGCCGAGGATGTCGGCAATGCTGTAGACAAAGATGAGGATGTCAGCATTACTTGTACACGAAGCCGATGATGTCGGCAATGCTTGTAGACGAAGCTGAGGATGTCAGCAACACGGGTTTCCAGATGCTGGGCAGCTGAGGTAGCACAATGAGGATTCTGTATGCTGTGCAGTGCAGTGTCGGCACTGCTGGTTTCCCAGTATCTGTGATGCAGTGGTTCTGCACAATGAGTACTGCAGTGTTGTAGACAGCAGTGGCAGGTTTTCCAGATACTATGGTGCGCTACCTTTGCGCAGCGGTGAACTGGAAGCTGGTAAGAACCAGCAGAGTCTCTAATGCCACTAGGGATATAGGATAGTCCCTCTGGATCACTGGCCCTTTAAATCATCCAGGAAGTCAGGCAGTGCAGGGGGGATGGTAACTTGCACTGAGTCTATTACCAGCAGGAGATTCTGGAGCTCACTCCAGGCTGAGAGACACCAAAGCACTGACAGCTTGTTAGTGCTGAGACCTGTAACTTATACTGAGCGCTTACAGCTGAGTGGATGAACGGCTCACATGATGTGGAAGCGATTCTGGATGGGCTCCTGGAACATCAGCTGACTGGAGACTGTCATGGCGACGTCCATAGCTGGTTTTGGAGGGAGATCCAGCATTGTGGAACCACATGGAAGTAGTAATGGCCGCAGAGTCAGCGGAGACTGTATCTGGTGACCACTGGAGACAGGAAGGCATGTAATATAATGATAACATGGACAATGCTGTGTAGGCACAGCATGGAGAAACTTGCTGAATTCAGTATTCACACAGAAGGTTAATCAGCATTTATGTAGCTCGTTAGCAAGTCTCAGTTCCCAGGCAATTTATGGTACTGGAGAGCTGTATTCCCAGTGAGCAGAAAACATGCAGGATATAGGACAGATGGCAGAGGTAAGTCACCAAATGTCAGGGTCGGACTGGCCACAGGGGAACAGGGGAAACCCCCAGTGGGTCCCACTGCATCTGTGCCCACCTGCTCTTCTAGGGACCAGGTTCCAGACTCTATTCTAATGCACTTGAATGATAAATTATACATAAATTACATTTTACTGCACAGAACTATAATGTATTTTCTATATTGCGTTGCTGTTATTAATGTGGTACATTTCCATGCATGCGCTAGCAGTGTTTACTGTACTGTATATATGTTTATCAAGGGGCCCACACCATGCACTCTGTGATGGTTAGCCAAACCTCTGGAATGTCTGGCTACTACCCCACTGGAGCCTGGTCACACCCTTTAGCATTGACCACTACTACTGCATTCCTTCGGTGGGCCCTTCATGTTCCAGGTCTGACACTGCCAAATGTCATGATTTTAATCAGGATTGTGACAAGGTGTATAGCATGAATCTCAAATGTAGAGAATGTAAGGTATGGTTCTGAGGGTATGAGTTGTTAGGGGAAATCGGAGTATAGAAGGACCCCAACACAACACCACCGCCGTGGTCACCCCCGAGCAGGGGTGTAAACTGTAAAGGAATGTGAGGCCAGCAGAGGAGAATTGTCAGAGGTGGAAATCCAGGTTTCAGTAACGGCTAGGAGATCCAAAGAGTTATAGATGAAAAGGACATGTGGAGGAATATTGAAGTAGACTGTGTTAGAAGATTGAGGATGCAAGGGCAAGCAAAAAAGCAATGGGAATTAAAACATGGCTTTCAAAGCTGTAACGACAAATTGATATTTGTTGTACAGATATGCAATCAGATGTGTGTAGAAAACTCATAGGGGTAAATTTACTAAGGTCCCGATTTTGACCGAGATGCCGTTTTTTCTTCAAAGTGTCATCTCGGTCATTTACTAAACTCAAATCACGGCAGAGATGAGGGCATTCGTATTTTTTTGGAAGTAGTTGTAAAAAAATACGAATGAATACACCATCGGTCAAAATACGCCAGCAAATTAGTAGAACTCGGTCATTTACTAAAAAGTGCAAATCTCCAAAGAGGAAAACACTGCCGTGAAAAATTACAAATCGCAAAAAAGTGCTAAAAAAAAGCAGACCTGCTTTTTTGAGCCGTGATTGCATAGGCATGCAGGGATCCATGAGATCCGTGCATGTATATCAGTGGGAAGGGGTGGGAAAGTGGTTATTTTCACACAAAAAAATGCGTGGGGTCCCCCCTCCTAAGCATAACCAGCCTCGGGCTCTTTGAGCCGATCCTGGTTGCAAAAATATGGGGGGGAAAATGACAGGGGTTACCCCATATTTAAGCAACCAGCATCGGGCTCTGCGCCTGGTCCTGGTTCCAAAAATACGGGGGACAAAAAGAGTAGGGGTCCCCCGTATTTTTAAAACCAGCACCGGGCTCCACTAGCTGGACAGATAATGCCACAGCCGGGGGTCACTTTTATATAGTGCCCTGCGGCCGTGGCATCAAAAATCCAACTAGTCACCCCTGGCCGGGGTACCCTGGGGGAGTGGGGACCCCTTCAATCAAGGGGTCCCCCCCCCAAGCCACCCAAGGGCCAGGGGTGAAGCCCGAGGCTGCCCCCCCCCCCCATCCAATGGGCTCCGGATGGTGGGGCTGATAGCCTTTTGTGTAAATGAAAAGATATTGTTTTTAGTAGCAGTACTACAAGGCCCAGCAAGCCTCCCCCGCATGCTGGTACTTGGAGAACCACAAGTACCAGCATGCGGCAGAAAAACGGGCCCGCTGGTACCTGTAGTACTACTACTAAAAAAATACCCAAATAAACACAAGACACACACACCTTGAAAGTAAAGATTTATTACATACATGCACACAAACATACATACATACTTACCTTATGTTCCCACGCAGGTCGGTCCTCTTCTCCAGTAGAATCCAAGGGGTACCTGTTGAAGAAATTATACTCACGAGATCCAGGGTCCCAGGCTCCTCGTCGCATCCATGTGTAATCCACGTACTTGAATAAAATAACAAACCGCAGACCCGAGCCACGAACTGAAAGGGGATCCATGTTTTCACATGGGTCCCCTTTCCCCGAATGCCAGAAACCCACTCTGACTTCTGTCTAAGTGGGTTTCTTCAGCCAATCAGGGAGCGCCACGTTGTAGCACTCTCCTGATCGGCTGTGTGCTCCTGTACTGAGTGACAGGCGGCACACGGCAGTGTTACAATGTAGCGCCTATGCGCTCCATTGTAACCAATGCTGGGAACTTTCTGCCCTGCAGTTGACCTAAAGTGACGTCACCGCTGAGCAGAAAGTTCCCACCATTGGTTACAATGTAGCGCATAGGCGCTACATTGTAACACTGCCGTGTGCCGCCTGTCAGTCAGGACAGGAGCACACAGCCGATCAGGAGAGTGCTACAACACGAATGACATCGACATCGGAACAAAAGAAAAACCCGAATATGACAGCTTAGTAAATTAGTCGTAATAAATTCAAAAAGTTGCAGTTTTACACTTTCGATGTCATTCGTGATTGAACTTTGACCTTTTTCCAAAAAATACGAATCTTAGTAAATTTACCCCATAGTCTGCACAAATAGTTAAGTGAAGTGGTAAGTTCTTGCAGTTTCCACACAGGGAGTTCACAGTTTGTCAGGCACAGTACAGTAATACAGAGGGCAGGTGTTTGTTGAGGAGAGTTAATGAAGTCACATTTGTAGCTTCAGAGCAGTCCTTCTGTAGTAGTATTTTATGGTAGAACATCTTCCTTCTGTTTTCCTTCAGATTAACACCTGTGTAAGGATGTGCCCTGTGGGCACATCCATGCTGCTGTCCCTAACTGGGGGCAGCTTGTCTGTCCCCAGCGCGGAGTGTGCGGCGGCGGGTGCCTGGTGCAGGGATCGGATGTTTCCCTGCAGCAGGCTGGCGGGGAGCGGCGCGGCGGCGCTTTAAACTTGGCGCCGCTCGGGCTGCCAATCAGAAGCGCCGCCCGCGGCGTTTGAATCTTGGCGCCCTCCGGGAGCCAATTGCGGCTCCCGGAGCGGCAGCCAATCGTAGAGAGACGCGGCGAGCCAATCGGCGCTCGCCGCGTCATAGGCCCCGCCTCCGGCGTCTGACGTCAGACGCCGGGCGGGAGCCTGAAGAGGAGGCCGCGCCGAAGATTGAAGAAGAACCTTATCAGGCACCCCTGTACCCGCCCCTCCCTAGACCACTGGGTGTTCGGGCATTAGGCCCGTGGGCACAGTCAGGCCCTCCCGGCCTGTGGGCACGTAGTCGGGCCCTCCCGGCCCGTGGGCATTTGGTCGGGCCTCCGGGCCCGTGGGGCATGTAGTCGGGCCCTCCAGGCCCGTGGCCACGGTTAGCTGGGGGAGCCCCCAGCTCGGATAGGCAGGTCCTAGGTCTGGGTGCAGTTGGGCACTAGGCCCTTAGGAATAGTCAGGCCACAGGCCTGTGGGCAGTTAGGCGGGCATTAGGCCCGAGGCACAATCCAGGCACTAGGCCTGTGGGGGCATTAGAGGGCATTAGGCCCTAGTGTATTTTGGCCATTAGGGAATATTAAGGTGACCCTGGGCACAAGGCCCAGGTCACCTAACGGGCAGCAACAAGTTAGGCGGGCGCTAGGCCCGTGGGCGAAGTCAGGCCTCCGGCCTGTGTGCAGTTAGGGGGGCGCTAGGCCCAGTGAATCAGTGTTTCCCCGAGGTGAGTAAAGGTGGCGCTGGGCATTAGGCTCAGGCCACCCTGAGAGTACGGTAGGTGGGTGAGCTGTGCGGTCCCCACTACTGGGTGTTCTGAGTCGGGTAGAAAAGGGACAACACCGTGTGATATTGCATTCCGATATTGTGATGTATGTTACCGTGCAGGGCAAAGTGTCTGTGTTTGTATAGTTTTGTTGCACCACACCCACAGAGCTAGTTTGAGGGCTCTGCCGTTGTATTTAGTATAGGGTGTGACACTAGGGTAGAGTTAGGCCCTGCACGGCTGTTTCTCTTTGCCTCCTTACAGGGACCTGTAAGTGGAGAAGATCGGAGTGCAAGACTTGTGACGGTGAGTAGCATTCGTGTGCGTTTGTCCCTTGTTTGTCCCCGAGCGCCGGAATCGGGATTGCTCACGGACGTGAGAATCCCTTTTCATCACACTACGTGCGAAAGCGCGAGTGTGTGAAATCTGGGTAGCTGAGGCTTTGTGCCGGTGATGACCATTCACCCAGCCGGTGAAGGTCGCGGCCACCCCTGGGGTATCCCCTGTTCCAGCGGAAGAAGGGTCGATACCCCCTTTAATGTAAACCCTTCTCTCCTCAGCTAGGTCGTCGGTCAGCTCCGAGAGGGAATCGCCGTGTCCGGATCCGACTGAAAAATTCCAGGTCCGTTGAAGCTTCCGGTACCTGAAGGTGAGAGAGAGTGGCGCCTGGTGAGTACCGAGTCTACACCTGCACGGCAGCAGGCACCACCACACGCACCGCATTACCACCCTCTCACATTTTGCGTAGTCGGCAGGATAAAAGAGACCGGATCACGGACACGATGTGGAACGCCACCAAGAAGACCTCCCTGCGGACGGCTCCGGAGAAGACTCACCCCCGGATGTGTGCGGACCAGAGCGACTGGGTGACGGTGTCTGGGGCAGACATCCTGAAGATGGTGCAGCGGTCGGTCCAGCGTGGAAAAGAAGAGCGCCGGGAGAAGGGGCGCAAGAAGGCCGCTGTGACGCCCTGCAAGAAATGTCGGCAAACAGGTCACTTTGCCGACGAGTGTACTTGGCGAGAGACGTCCCCAAAGAAGATGGTCCAGGAAGCGGACCGAAGACGTCAGAAGGGCCAAGCGAAGAACGAGTCCTGGTGTTTGCTCTGCGGAAACTACGGGCATGAGCACAACAGTTGTCCCTGGGACGAAGAGTTGAGCCAAGACGAGGTTGATTCCTGGTGTGAAAACTGTGGAGATCCCCGACATCGGCTCCTGGAATGTCCATGGACGGAAGACAGGACGGACTACGAGGCCACGGTGAAGCGGATGACGGAGTCTCGTCAGCAGCTTTGGGACCGGGTGGCTGCAGAGCCTGTGTGTGCGCTCTGTGAGGCGAGAGGACATGCGCTTCCCGATTGTCCGTGGAACGAAGACCGGATGATTGCGGATGGTCGCGCCCAGAGATGGGAGGAGGAAACCAGGGAAATGGAGCGGAAGGCCTTGCTTGAAGTTAGTTCGCAGGTGCCCATTTCCTCTGAGCCGGAACCAACGGGTGAAGGAGGTGGACCAGGAACCCGTCTTGGAAAAGGTGGCAGTGGCCCTCCCTTGTTGGAAGTGTCGGCGACCAGGACATGCGGCCAGTGAGTGCCCCTGGGAAGATGCCGCGGACCTACTTTGTCCCAAGAAAGTGACCCCAGTAAGGCAGAATCCTTTCCCGCATGAGGCGGAGGTGGACGACTGGGAGGTGAAGAGACCACGCTGCAAAGAAAAGCGTGAAGACCCAGTGACTGAGACGTCCGGAATCTCCCCGCAATGGAACCGTCCACGACCAGGACGTGCGGAACAGGAGTGTCCTGGGTACCAAGAGATGCCAGCGGAAGCAAAGGAGTACGCTGAGGAAGTAACGATGCCAGCGGAAGCGCAAGAGTACGCTAAGGAAGCAGAGGTGCCAGCGGAAGCGAAGAAGTACGCTGAGGAGGAAAGTAATACCCCAGTCCAGATATCGGAGGAGGACTCGGACTACGGTGAGCTGTCCGCCGACGAATCCCTCCCAGAACAGATGGAGGACGACTCTGGCATCGGAAGCGCCGACGAGAGTGACTGGCAGGATCGGGTGGAGTCATGCTCCCAGTTGAATGCCCTCCGTGAAGAGGAGGAGATAGTCCTGGAGCAAGAATACCTGCCAGGAGTGCCGAAATGGACAGACGTACGGGGACAGGACTGCGATGCCGTGGGAGGACCTGTTCCAGAGGAAGAGACAGGACCTTTGGAGATGCCCCACGAGGAAATTCGACATGTGGTGGCTGTTGCCCGGGAGGAAACGGATGCCCCGGAGGATTCCGCTGTTGGGTGGTGGTCGATACCACACCCGGAAGACAGGGACGAAGCCACAGACGATATCGGAGGTCAAGAGTGGGTGACTGTTGTCCCCGTGGAGGAAGATTCCCCTTGGTGGCCAACGTCAAGCGACCGTGAGGAGATGCCACTCCCCCAGAGGATCCGTCGATGGAGGTCAGGACGTAAGAGGAACCCGGAGCTGGAGGAGGAAGGGTGTGGGGTCACGGCCGGTCCAGGCTGGGCCCTCGAACACAACCTCGCCGGAGGGACCTCGGAATTCCCTGACCCGCGGACAATGGAAGTCGTGAGGAACTTTGTAGGGACTACAAAGGAAAAAGGGGGGGGAAATGTAAGGATGTGCCCTGTGGGCACATCCATGCTGCTGTCCCTAACTGGGGGCAGCGCTGGGGCAACTTGTCTGTCTCCAGCGCGGAGTGTGCGGCGGCGGGTGCCTGGTGCAGGGATCGGATGTTTCCCTGCACCAGGCTGGCGGGGAGCGGCGCGGCGGCGCTTTAAACTTGGCGCCGCTCGGGCCGCCAATCAGAAGCGCCGCCCGCGGCGTTTGAATCTTGGCGCCCTCCGGGAGCCAATTGCGGCTCCCGGAGCGGCAGCCAATCGTAGAGAGACGCGGCGAGCCAATCGGCGCTCGCCGCGTCATAGGCCCCGCCTCCGGCATCTGACGTCAGACACCGGGCGGGAGCCTGAAGAGGAGGCCGCGCCGAAGAGCGGCAGAAGACACTGGCGGGAGCGGACGATAGCGGGCACGCAGAAGAGCGCGAAGAAAGAAGATGTCCAGCGGCGGCTGGACGCGGCGCGACGACGACGGCGGCGCCGCTGGCCAGGACGGGCCAGCGGCCGAAGATTGAAGAAGAACCTTATCAGGCACCCCTGTACCCGCCCCTCCCTAGACCACCGGGTGTTCGGGCATTAGGCCCGTGGGCACAGTCAGGCCCTCCCGGCCTGTGGGCACGTAGTCGGGCCCTCCCGGCCCGTGGGCATTTGGTCGGGCCTCCGGGCCCGTGGGGCATGTAGTCGGGCCCTCCAGGCCCGTGGCAACGGTTAGCTGGGGGAGTCCCCAGCTCGGATAGGCAGGCCCTAGGCCTGGGTACAGTTGGGCACTAGGCCCTTAGGAATAGTCAGGCCACAGGCCTGTGGGCAGTTAGGCGGGCATTAGGCCCGAGGCACAATCCAGGCACTAGGCCTGTGGGGGCATTAGAGGGCATTAGGCCCTAGTGTATTTTGGCCATTAGGGAATATTAAGGTGACCCTGGGCACAAGGCCCAGGTCACCTAACTGGCGGCAACAAGTTAGGCGGGCGCTAGGCCCGTGGGCGAAGTCAGGCCTCTGGCCTGTGTGCAGTTAGGGGGGCGCTAGGCCCAGTTAATCAGTGTTTCCCCGAGGTGAGTAAAGGTGGCGCTGGGCATTAGGCTCAGGCCACCCTGAGAGTACGGTAGGTGGGTGAGCTGTGCGGTCCCCACTACTGGTTGTTCTGAGTCGGGTAGAAAAGGGACAACACCGTGTGATATTGCATTCCGATATTGTGATGTATGTTACCGTGCAGGGCAAAGTGTCTGTGTTTGTATAGTTTTGTTGCACCACACCCACAGAGCTAGTTTGAGGGCTCTGCCGTTGTATTTAGTATAGGGTGTGACACTAGGGTAGAGTTAGGCCCTGCACGGCTGTTTCTCTTTGCCTCCTTACAGGGACCTGTAAGTGGAGAAGATCGGAGTGCAAGACTTGTGACGGTGAGTAGCATTCGTGTGCGTTTGTCCCTTGTTTGTCCCCGAGCGCCGGAATCGGGATTGCTCACGGACGTGAGAATCCCTTTTCATCACACTACGTGCGAAAGCGCGAGTGTGTGAAATCTGGGTAGCTGAGGCTTTGTGCCGGTGATGACCATTCACCCAGCCGGTGAAGGTCGCGGCCACCCCTGGGGTATCCCCTGTTCCAGCAGAAGAAGGGTCGATACCCCCTTTAATGTAAACCCTTCTCTCCTCAGCTAGGTCGTCGGTCAGCTCCGAGAGGGAATCGCTGTGTCCGGATCCGACTGAAAAATTCCAGGTCCGTTGAAGGTTCCGGTACCTGAAGGTGAGAGAGAGCGGCGCCTGGTGAGTACCGAGTCTACACCTGCACGGCAGCTGGCACCACCACACGCACCGCATTACCACCCTCTCACACCTGTATAACACCAAAATTATGCCTAAAATGTAAATGACACTATAAAAAACATGCACTTAGATTAATATGCACTGTACATCCACAACGCCTTATACAGCCTACCGAATTACCTAGCATGGAGCTGCTGGTGACCATGCCCTTACAGCAAGGCTGCGCCCTCATTTTCCAGGCGCTTACCTTCTGAAGGTGCAAATGTCCATATTTTCAATTGACAAATGTTGGGAGGCAGGCTATAACTAAAATAGATCTTGTGTGTAATAATGGATAATAAATCTGAGGACCTAAATCAGGATGCGACTTCCCCTCCAAAAGGTAGGCATAGGTTGCAATTAGATAGGACTTTTCCAATTGCACTGGCCCACAGGGGAACAGGGGAAACCACTGGTGGGCCCCAAAACATGATGCCCACCTCCTCCTCTAGGGATCAGGATCCAGACTGTGCACTTTAATTAAACATTTTACATACGTTACCTTATACTGCACAGGACTGTTGTGTATTTTCTACAGTGTATTGCTGTTATTAATCTGCTACATTATCATGCACTAGCAGTATTTACTAGAGTATATATATGTATCAATGGGCCCAGACCACGCACTCTGTAATGGTTAGCCAAGTCTCTGTGGCAGATGGCCACACCCCTAAACACGGGTTCCTACCACTGCATTTCCCCGATGGACCCTTCCTGCCTCGGTCCAACACTGCGGACCAGGCTATTTCTCGGCCAGAACATCTCTAAAGCAGCAGGCTGTTACAGATGTATCGGATGTGCTGCATGTAGTCATGTAGAAGTGGGCGCTTATATAACACACACGCACTCCGGCAAGAAATCCCCACTTACGTATGTGGGTAAGACAATTTGCAGCTTTAAAGGGGATGCAGCTAATTTACCTACAATCAAAATACCAATGGTCAATTTACAGACAAGGTCAAAATACCGACATGGTCAAAAATGTCTACAGGTCAAAAAATCCCCATGATTTTTTCATGATTTTTTCATTGAAACCGACTTGTTCATACTTTACCATCCCAGTGGACATGGAGGGGGAATATAATAGTGTGCCCGAAGCACTTGCCATGCGAGGGGACGTGGTACACTTATACTGTGTCCATGTCAACCTATGTCGACAGATTAATTTTTTAAAACTGTTGACATTTTAAATTACAGTATTTTGACCATGTCAACATTTTAAATTTCTGTATTTTTACCATGTCGACATTTTAAATGTCAGTAATTTGACCTTGTCGGTCTTCTGACCATCGGTCAATTGTTGTCGGGATTTTGATTGTAGGTATATTATACTGATCCCCCATTTCGCACGATCACCACCTTTCCGTTGCAGGGCAAAGATGTGGATCAGCCAATGGCTAGGCATTTTAAAAATGCAAGGCATTCTCTAGCACCTTAAGATATAAGTTGGTGGACCATGTTGCCCAGTCATTGATAGGTGGCGATCGTGGTAAAAAGCTATTACTAGAAGAGGCTCAATGGATATTTAAGCTTAATACTGTGTACCCTATGGGCCTTAATGAATCATTAAGCTTTGCCCCTTTCTATAATTAAAATTGTTATAGCAAAATATACTATTTTATATAAGTTTTTGTTCAAGATGGTATAACAAATGTACTTATATAATGGTAGATAAATATCATGTGCAGTCTGTTAACGAGTCATGTACGTTGTGCACTGAGAGATATGGTGTTTGTTATTTGGTTGCTAGGACACTGGCCTGACCCCCGTACTAACCGTGCGCATGACGTCATTATATTTACACCAGGAAGCCGGGCGGAGACTTTCATCTTGGTCTTGCTGGATGGAGTTATATAGGTAAGCGTTTTTATGTTATTTGTATCCTTGAAAAAAGTAAACATCTGAAACATTGGAGTACTTTGGTCTCATATTTCTTATTAAATCTGTGGAGTGCCACCGTTATAGATAGATAGATAGATAGATAGATAGATAGATAGATAGATAGATAGATAGATAGATAGATAATCAGGGACGTTTTTAGAGAGGAGGAGGCCCATGTCCAATTGCAGCATTGTAGAGTCTGAGCACTAGAAGTCTCAGACTCTAATCTGCATGTGCAAATCTCTGGAAAAATGGTGTGGTGGCCATTTTCCCAGTCATTTCTCTACTGCGCATGAGCAAAACTCTGTGAAAATGGTCGTCATGCCATTTACCCATAGATTTCTGCAGCCAGGTTGGCATGGCCAGGGGGCGTGGTGTGGCATACTAGGGGTATAGCAGAGTGGGTGAGGCTGGGTTTGGATGGAGCGGCGTTGTGTCCGTAAAACTGTGTCATCGCGTACACACTTCTGCTGCACAATGCCAAGATTACAGTTATTGTGAGGCAGGGGGCAGGACCACAATGACGAAATTCACCCCAACTCGAGTCATCGCCCATCGGCTGTGGGAGGGTTGTGTGAGGCTGCGGATTGGTGCAGGCAGGTGGCGACTGGCCGGGAGATTTGCCCACTCTTCCGGGGCCATTCCAGAGTAGGTAAGTGTGAATCTTCTGCCCACCTTGGGATGCACAAGAAGGCTTGGTATCTGCACACTCAATATATAATATTTTAATAGTCTGAGTGTATGTGGTTCATCACCATACACCCACTAACATGAGCCCCTCTCTTGTATCATGGACAATGCTCAATGTACTCAGGAGGTGCTGTCAACTACAGTAGACGATAACTGAGACTATGAGGAAAAAAGAGGAGGAATCTGTGTTGTTGACACACTAGGAAAAGGGTTTATTATCATAAAATATAACCTTTATTATTATATATTAAAATAGGATATATATTCATTTATTATCCCAAACTACAGTGAAACATAGAGGTTAAAATCGCAAAACTAACAAATATGTGAATCCAAAAGAAATGAAAAAAAGTGAATAAAGAGTTAAAAACGTGTCCACATGTGCTTACTAGTGTATAACACTCTCAGGTTACTATAATTATCTGAGTGTTACCGACATTCAGTCATTCATATTATGACATTATCAAAAAACTATCTCAGTTTATAGTAGATTAGTCCCACTGTCCAAATCATCAATCTTAAAGGTTTATTTTATCACATGTGCACCAGCCACTCAGCAGATATCACCTCATAGGAAAGCTTCCATAATCAGCGGAGTAAGTTCTCCCCAGTCGCCCGGAGGCATGATAAAATGTTGGTGCCCCCCCCCCCTCCCCCCACACAGACATATATGCCATATACCAGATATCTGGTACTCAGGGTTAACAGTAGCAGCGTACTCAGATGCCTTTCACAATAGTAGTATAGACATACATACATACATACAAACACACACACACACACACACACACACACACACACACACACACACACCTTTCACTTACACACACACACACACACACACACACACACACACACATATATATATGCAAAGTAGTAATCAGCAGCACTCCATACAGTTCAATAAATACATGTTATGCCGCTGCCTTCCACATGACACCCATGAAATGGATGTCCACAAACAAAACAAGCAGTTAGCGGCACTCACGGCTCCCCAGGCAGGGAATAAACGAGACTCAGTCAAGTACGGTCAAGTATATATTAGTGATGAGCAGGTTCGGTTCCTCGGAATCCGAACCCGCCCGAACTTCAGGTTTTTTTACACGGGGCCGAGCGACTCGGATCTTCCCGCCTTGCTCGGTTAACCCGAGCGCGCCCGAACGTCATCATCCCGCTGTTGGATTCTCGCGAGGCTCGGATTCTATCGCGAGACTCGGATTCTATATAAGGAGCCGCGCGTCGCCGCCATTTTCACACGTGCATTGAGATTGATAGGGAGAGGACGTGGCTGGCGTCCTCTCCGTTTAGACTAGAGTACTAGAGAGAGACACTTGATTTACTAGTAATTTTGGGGAGCATATTATTAGGAGGAGTACTACTTGCTGCTGATAGTGTGACCACTGACCAGTGACCACCAGTTTAATTAATCCGTTCTCTGCCTGAAAAAAAACGATACACAGTGTGACACAGTCACATACCATATCTGTGCTCAGCCCAGTGTGCTGCATTATATGTAATACTGTATATCATTATCTGACTGTGCTGAGTGCTCACTGCTCACACAGCTTAATTGTGGGGGAGACTGGGGAGCAGTTATAGCAGGAGTACATATTTTAAGTACAGTGCACACTTTTGCTGCCAGAGTGCCACTGCCAGTGTGACTGACCAGTGACCACTGACCACCAGTATATTGTGATTGCCTGAAAAAGTTAAACACTCGTCGTGCTGTGTTTTTATAAACGCATTCTGCTGACAGTGTCCAGCAGGTCCGTCATTATGTAATATATACCTGTCCGGCTGCAGTAGTGATATATATATATATATTTTATATCTCATTATCATCCAGTCTATATTAGCAGCAGACGCAGTACGGTAGTCCACGGCTGTAGCTACCTCTGTGTCGGCAGTCGCTCGTCCATCCATAATTGTATACCACCTACCCGTGTTTTTTTTTTTCTATCTTCTTGATAGTAGTAGCTTACTTTAGGAGTCTGCAGTGCTGAGCTGACAGTGTCCAGCAGGTCCGTCATTACATAATATATACCTGTCCGGCTGCAGTACTAGTGATATATATATATTTTAATTTTATCTCATTATCATCCAGTCTATATTAGCAGCAGACACAGTACGGTAGTCCACGGCTGTAGCTACCTCTGTGTCGGCAGTCGCTCGTCCATCCATAATTGTATACCACCTACCCGTGTTTTTTTTTTCTATCTTCTTGATACTAGTAGCTTACTTTAGGAGTCTGCAGTGCTGAGCTGACAGTATCCAGCAGGTCCGTCATTACATAATATATATACCTGTCCGGCTGCAGTACTAGTGATATATATATATTTTAATTTTATCTCATTATCATCCAGTCTATATTAGCAGCAGACACAGTACGGTAGTCCACGGCTGTAGCTACCTCTGTGTCGGCAGTCGCTCGTCCATCCATAATTGTATACCACCTACCCGTGGGTTTTTTTTTTTCTATCTTCTTGATACTAGTAGCTTACTTTAGGAGTCTGCAGTGCTGAGCTGACAGTGTCCAGCAGGTCCATCATTACATAATATATACCTGTCCGGCTGCAGTACTAGTGATATATATATATTTTAATTTTATCTCATTATCATCCAGTCTATATTAGCAGCAGACGCAGTACGGTAGTCCACGGCTGTAGCTACCTCTGTGTCGGCAGTCGCTCGTCCATCCATAATTGTATACCACCTACCCGTGGTTTTTTTTTTTTCCATCTTCTTGATACTTGTAGCTTACTTTAGGAGTCTGCTGTGCTGAGCTGACAGTGTCCAGCAGGTCCGTCATTACATAATATATATACCTGTCCGGCTGCAGTACTAGTGATATATATATATTTTAATTTTATCTCATTATCATCCAGTCTATATTAGCAGCAGACACAGTACGGTAGTCCACGGCTGTAGCTACCTCTGTGTCGGCAGTCGCTCGTCCATCCATAATTGTATACCACCTACCCGTGGTTTTTTTTTCTTTCTATCTTCTTGATACTAGTAGCTTACTTTAGGAGTCTGCAGTGCTGAGCTGACAGTGTCCAGCAGGTCCGTCATTACATAATATATACCTGTCCGGCTGCAGTACTAGTGATATATATATATTTTAATTTTATCTCATTATCATCCAGTCTATATTAGCAGCAGACACAGTATGGTAGTCCACGGCTGTAGCTACCTCTATGTCTGTAGTCGCTCGTCCATCCATAAGTATACTAGTATCCATCCATCTCCATTGTTTACCTGAGGTGCCTTTTAGTTGTGCCAATTAAAATATGGAGAACAAAAATGTTGAGGTTCCAAAAATAGGGAAAGATCAAGATCCACTTCCACCTCGTGCTGAAGCTGCTGCCACTAGTCATGTCCGAGACGATGAAATGCCATCAACGTCGTCTGACAAGGCCGATGCCCAATGTCATAGTACAGAGCAAAACACCAAATATCAGTAAAAAAAGGACTCAAAAATCTAAATTAAAATCGTCGGAGGAGAAGCGTAAACTTGCCAATATGCCATTTACCACACGGAGTGGCAAGGAACGGCTGAGGCCCTGGCCTATGTTCATGGCTAGTGGTTCAGCTTCACATGAGGATGGAAGCACTCAGCCTCTCGCTAGAAAAATGAAACGACTCAAGCTGGCAAAAGCACAGCAAAGAACTGTGCGTTCTTCGAAATCCCAAATCCACAAGGAGAGTCCAATTGTGTCTGTTGCGATGCCTGACCTTCCCAACACTGGACGTGAAGAGCATGCGCCTTCCACCATTTGCACGCCCCCTGCAAGTGCTGGAAGGAGCACCCGCAGTCCAGTTCCTGATAGTCAGATTGAAGATGTCAGTGTTGAAGTACACCAGGATGAGGAGGATACGGGTGTTGTTGGCGCTGGGGAGGAAATTGACCAGGAGGATTCTGATGGTGAGGTGGTTTGTTTAAGTCAGGCACCCGATGAGACACCTGTTGTCCGTGGGAGGAATATGGCCATTGACATGCCTGGTGAAAATACCAAAAAAATCAGCTCTTCGGTGTGGAAGTATTTCAACAGAAATGCGGACAACAGGTGTCAAGCCGTATGTTGCCTTTGTCAAGCTGTAATAAGTAGGGGTAAGGACGTTAACCACCTCGGAACATCCTCCCTTATACGTCACCTGCAGCGCATTCATCATAAGTCAGTGACAAGTTCAAAAACTTTGGGCGACAGCGGAAGCAGTCCACTGACCAGTAAATCCCTTCCTCTTGTAACCAAGCTCACACAAACCACCCCACCAACTCCCTCAGTGTCAATTTCCTCCTTCCCCAGGAATGCCAATAGTCCTGCAGGCCATGTCACTGGCAATTCTGACGAGTACTCTCCTGCCTGGGATTCCTCCGATGCATCCTTGAGTGTAATGCCTACTGCTGCTGGCGCTGCTGTTGTTGCTGCTGGGAGTCGATCGGCATCCCAGAGGGGAAGTCGGAAGACCACTTGTACTACTTCCAGTAAGCAATTGACTGTCCAACAGTCCTTTGCGAGGAAGATGAAATATCATAGCAGTCATCCTGTTGCAAAGCGGATAACTGAGGCCTTGACAACTATGTTGGTGTTAGACGTGCGTCCGGTATCCGCCATTAGTTCACAGGGAACTAGACAATTTCTTGAGGTAGTGTGCCCCCGTTACCAAATACCATCTAGGTTCCACTTCTCTAGGCAGGCGATACCGAGAATGTACACGGACGTCAGAAAAAGACTCACCGGTGTCCTAAAAAATGCAGTTGTACCCAATGTCCACTTAACCACGGATATGTGGACAAGTGGAGCAGGGCAGACTCAGGACTACATGACTGTGACAGCCCACTGGGTAGATGTATTGCCTCCCGCCGCAAGAACAGCAGCGGCGGCACCAGTAGCAGGATCTCTCAAACGCCAGCTCGTTCCTAGGCAGGCTACGCTTTGTATCACCACTTTCCAGAATATGCACACAGCTGACAACCACTTACGGCAACTGAGGAAGATCATCGCAGAAAGGCTTACCCCAAATGGACTCTCCTGTGGATTTGTGGCATCGGACAACGCCAGCAATATTGTGCGTGCATTAAATCTGGGCAAATTCCAGCACGTCCCATGTTTTGCACATACCCTGAATTTGGTGGTGCAGAATTATTTAAAAAACGACAGGGGCGTGCAAGAGATGCTGTCGGTGGCCAGAAGAATTGCGGGACACTTTCAGCGTGCAGGCACCGCGTACAGAAGACTGGAGCACCACCAAAAAGACCTGAACCTACCCTGCCATCATCTGAAGCAAGAGGTGGTAACGAGGTGGAATTCAACCCTCTATATGCTTCAGAGGATGGAGGAGCAGCAAAAGGCCATTCAAGCCTATACATCTGGCCACGATATAGGCAAAGGAGGTGGAATGCACTTGTCTCAAGCGCAGTGGAGAATGATTTCAACGTTGTGCAAGGTTCTGCTGCCCTTTGAACTTGCCACACGTGAAGTCAGTTCAGACACTGCCAGCCTG
The DNA here is from genome assembly GCF_028390025.1 of Pseudophryne corroboree. Taxonomy (NCBI): domain Eukaryota; kingdom Metazoa; phylum Chordata; class Amphibia; order Anura; family Myobatrachidae; genus Pseudophryne; species Pseudophryne corroboree. The sequence goes on from NC_086445.1 coordinate 1,021,685,649, forward strand.
AGTCAGGTCATTCCCCTCATCAGGCTTTTGCAGAAGAAACTGGAGGCATTGAAGGAGGAGCTAAAACAGAGCGATTCCGCTAGGCATGTGGGACTTGTGGATGGAGCCCTTCATTCGCTTAACCAGGATTCACGTGTGGTCAATCTGTTGAAATCAGAGCACTACATTTTGGCCACCATGCTCGATCCTAGATTTAAAACCTACGTTGGATCTCTCTTTCCGGCAGACACAAGCCTGCAGGGGTTCAAAGAACTGCTGGTGAGAAAATTGTCAAGTCAAGCGGAACGCGACCTGTCAACATCTCCTCCTTCACATTCTCCCGCAATTGGGGGTGCGAGGAAAAGGCTACGAATTCCGAGCCCACCCGCTGGCGGTGATGCAGGGCAGTCTGATGCTGACATCTGGTCCGGACTGAAGGACCTGCCAACGATTACTGACATGTCGTCTACTGTCACTGCATATGATTCTGTCACCATTGAAAGAATGGTGGAGGATTATATGAGTGACCGCATCCAAGTAGGCACGTCAGACAGTCCGTACGTATACTGGCAGGGAAAAGAGGCAATTTGGAGGCCCTTGCACAAACTGGCTTTATTCTACCTAAGTTGCCCTCCCTCCAGTGTGTACTCCGAAAGAGTGTTTAGTGCCGCCGCTCACCTTGTCAGCAATCGGCGTACGAGGCTACTTCCAGAAAATGTGGAGAAGATGATGTTCATTAAAATGAATTATAATCAATTACTCCTTGGAGACATTCACCAGCAGCAATTGCCTCCAGAAAGTACACGGGGATCTGAGATGGTGGATTCCAGTGGGGACGAATTAATAATCTGTGAGGAGGGGGATGTACACAGTGAAAGGGGTGATGAATAGGACGATGATGATGAGGTGGACATCTTGCCTCTGTAGAGCCAGTTTGTGCAAGGGGAGATTGATTGCTTCTTTTTTGGTGGGGGCCCAAACCAACCCGTCATTTCAGTCACAGTCATGTGGCAGACCCTGTCACTGAAATGATGGGTTGGTTAAAGTGTGCATGTCCTGTTTATACAACATAAGGGTGGGTGGGAGGGCCCAAGGACAATTCCATCTTGCACCTCTTTTTTCTTTTTTTCTTCTTTGCGTCATGTGCTGTTTGGGGAGTAGTTTTCTGAAGGGCCATCCTGCGTGACACTGCAGTGCCACTCCTAGATGGGCCAGGTGTTTGTGTCGGCCACTTGGGTCGCTGAGCTTAGTCATCCAGCGACCTCGGTGCAAATTTTAGGACTAAAAATAATATTGTGAGGTGTAAGGTGTTCAGAATAGACTGAATATGAGTGTTAATTATGGTTATTGAGGTTAATAATACTATGGGATCAAAATGACCCCCAAATTCAATGTTTTAAGCTGTTTTTTAGTTTGTTTTTTTTAAAAACACCCGAATCCAAAACACACCCGAATCCGACAAAAAAAATTCGGTGAGGTTTTGCCAAAACGCGTTCGAACCCAAAACACGGCCGCGGAACCGAACCCAAAACCAAAACACAAAACCCGAAAAATTTCAAGTGCACACCCCTAGTATATACTATAATAGAGTATAGATCAGGAGTAGACAACCTGTGTCACTCCAGCTGCTGTGGAACTACATATCCAAAGCAGCCTAGTCACTGTTTTGGCAAGCTTTAAGTGAGCCTACACACTATGCGATTTCTGCTTTAAAAATAAATGATATTGACATTTATGTCATTATCGTTTATTTTTAGCCTGAAATCGTCCAGTGTGTTTGGGGGTCAGATTGGTGAACGATGAACGATGCGTGCTCCGGTACGTTGTTCAGCGTTCACCAGTATTGAGCTGACATTCAGTTCAACCCGTCGATGTCGGGCTGAGCTGCATGTTCGGGAATAGCGGCGGTGACGTCACTGAACCTTATCGCTAAACAATAATATTCAGTGTGTACGCACTGTATGGTTGAATGCTATATCGTTCGATATAGTCGTCCATCGCCGCCATTCCTCCATAGGGTAAAGGGCCAGTAACCAAGCTTAATCACAGTCTCAGTTTAATTTATTTATGTACAGAAGTAGTAATATGGTATCACTAGAGCTGGATTTAGACCTCATGGGGCCCTAGTCAAGTTTGCGCCCCCTCCCCCCACTTTTTTTAATACACTATAGATAGTTTTTTTTTTTGTGGGGAGTGGACAGGACTGCCTTATATTACAGAAAACCATAAACCACATTGGCCCCCAACAGGAAAAAAAAAACACTGGACCCAACAAGAGAAAAAAAAAGCACCGTATAATAATACCACCTGCTGTGATGACCTACATATAATACCAGTAAAGGTGCCCATTACATTACGTCAGTGACATGCGGTGGGGTGAGGCAGAGCCAGAGTTTTAACTGTATAAAGTATATGACAAATACAAAGAATATGTTTGACATATCTTCTTTGTATTATTCTAAGCATTTTTATAGCCAAAACCCTGGAGTAAAAAGTCTATGGCAGGTGAGGCAGTGATCCCCCCTTCCCATGCCTATCTTTTCCGCACATCTCTGATCATAACTCACCAACTTTCCAGGAGTTTATACTGCTGCACCTGTGTGTAATGCCCACATGTATATACTGCTGCACCTGTGTATAATACCCACATGTATATACTGCTGCACCTGTGTATAATGCCCACATGTATATACTGCTGCACCTGTGTATAATGCCCGGATGTATATACTGCTGCACCTGTGTGTAATGCCCACATGTATATACTGCTGCACCTGTGTGTAATGCCCACATGTATATAATGCTGCCCCTGTGTATAATGCCCACATGTATATACCGCTGCACCTGTGTATAATGCCCACATGTATATACTGCTGCACCTGTGTATAATGCCCGGATGTATATACTGCTGCACCTGTGTATAATGCACACATGTATATACTGCTGCACCTGTGTATAATGCCCGGATGTATATACTGCTGCACCTGTGTATAATGCCCATATGTATATACTGCTGTACCTGTGTATAATGGCCGCATGTATATACTGCTGCACCTGTGTATACTGCCCACATGTATATATTGCTGCACCTGTGTATAATGCCCAAATGTATACCCTTTGGCTTATATATGTGTGTGTAAATCTGGCTCTGGTGCTAGCCAGTGCCTCCTCGGCCATTTACCTCACCGCACGTCCCTGCATTACATTACACTGCCCGGGGAGCACATTATATTATATTGCCTGTGCATCCCTTCAGATTACACCAGTAGTGGTGCCACCTGCAATATATTTTACACCAACATGGTTCCTAATATAAATGAATCATAGAAGGATACTTATGTTATAGTATATAGATTTAGATCACATAATACCAACAGAGATAACCAGCACTTTGCAGTATATTGGTATAGATCTCAATAACAATTCCTTGTGACAGCTTCTGGAGTAATGTGGGAGAGCAGACACAAAGGGAGACGTTTGTAAAAGCGCCTCATGCTCATTCTGGTGGATCCAGACACTGAGCTCGCAGGCAAGGCGGACAAGAGGTCGGTGACTATATTTAGGGTACACCCGTCCTGGAAACTCTCCACATGGCAGTTGTGAGGAGAGTTTATTTACCTGATGATGTCCAGCTGCATTTTATTACTATGCGATGCGCTGGACTTGGAGGCCAGCCCAGTGGGGAATGTCTCTTTCTCCCAGTTCTCCCAGTGGCCCAATCCGCCCGTGTGGCTGGCTGCGGCTGGTGGTGGGACCTCCGATGCACTGCAGATAATGGGGCTCTGGCAGGGTCGGACTGGCACACAGGGGTACCAGGGAAACCACCGGTGGGCCCCACTGCCTGAGATCACACTCCTTCCTCTAGGGATCAGATACCAGACTGTGCACTTGTATTATACATGGTAGATATGTTACATTACACTGCACTAGACTATTGTGTATTTCAAGCCTCTGTGGAGTCTGGCCACACCCCCTTTGTAGGCTGACCACACCCCTAAGTATGGGCCACTATCACTGCATTCCCCCGGTGGGCCCTTCATGCCCCTGTCCAACACTGGGCTCTGGGAGTGTGGGGTGGATGCAGTGCTCCCCTGGGAACATTTTGCAGACACACAGTAACGGAGATCAGTGCCAGTGGGGTGTAGTATGTAGCTCGCCACGCTGTGGGCACGGTGGCACGCCACGCTATGTATTCTCCCTCCAGGGGGGTCGTGGACCCTCACAAGGGAGAATATTTGTCGGTATGCCGGGTGTCGGGATACTGTGAAGACCACCCGTGCCAGTGTTATACCCTTTTCAGACAGAAATGTCTGAAAATCCTGGCTTTTACCCGGCATTTCAGTGTTGGGTAGTTTTGCCAGTCCCTGCCTGACCCCCGTTTCACACAGACAGGCAAATCACTGGGTTAAGAATTTCTACCCGGTAATTTGCAGATCAACACAGGTATTTTGCCTGTGTGTAAGGGTCAGCCCGCCCGGGTAGAAATTCCCTGGTCTCCAACCCTGATAAATTCCTGGGTCGAAGTACCAGGAATTTCAACATGGGTTGACACAGAAAAAGGACCCGTGTTTTTTGGCAAATTACCGGGTAGAACTTCTTCACCCGGAAATGTGCCTTTCTGTGTGAAAGGAGTATTAGTGATATTAACACTGGTCTGAGCCTCTGTAACCTTAAACTAGAAGCCAGCCTTTGTGATAGATCATGAACGGGACAGATTTAGTCGGCCCAGCCATCGGCCCCTTGGGACATGCTGGGCCCTAGGCGTGCACCTAGGTTGTCTTGTAGGAAATCCATGCCTGCTCAGCACTATAAGTTCCCGTGTACAAGGTATCTATGCTGGTTAGTTTCACAATCTTAATGAATATGACTGGAAGCTGATGAAGCACTTCCTGTGTCATTGCTCGTTGCAGTTATCACATTGTACCGAACCTGCTACACTCTGGTTACCATGGATCAATGGATATCAATCATTCCCCTCCTCCCAACCCTCAGATAAAGCAATTATCTTACTATGATATAATATATATATACTGTATATAGTAAATACCTGCTGAGACTATATTCCTGCATACAACCATCATCAGGAGCAGCAGAAACATGTTGATAGTAGCAGCTGCATATCAGGACTGTTATCTTCCATGCAGAGAAAGTCTTTACAAAGTTTCCACGGTCATTCTGTATCAGCCGGAGTGGAGAAAACACTTCTCGCTCCCGTAGGGTCAGATGTGTTCTGCTTTCTCTCTAAGCTGCACAGTTACAGTATTCTAACTGTGTGGAATAAGACTTCCTGTTGCCCAGAGGTTACAGAGTATATTCTGACTGCTGAAAGCAGAAAACAAACTACGGTTGGTCCTCTAATAGGTGTTTTCCACAGAAGAGCAACACTACTCATTTATTTATTCATTATATAATATTTTACCATGAGAAGTGCACGAATCAAGCCAGGGCCGGACTGCCCATCTGGCACTTCTGGCAAATGGGCTGGTGGGCCGTTCCTGCCGTTCAGAGACCTGGGAAGGTCGTGCACAGCGCAGCCTCCTGCTCTCTCTTGTGGACGCTCCCCCGCCCCCTTGCCTGTCTCCATGGAGATGGAGGCGTGCCGCAAGTTCACGCTCCCCTGACTCGCGGCACGCCCCCACCCATTTTCATGGAAATAGAGGCATGCTGCAAGTTCAGGCCCCCCTGACTCGCGGCACACCCCCACCCACTTCCATGGAAATGGGGGCGTGCCGTGAGTCCACTCCCCCTTGACTCGCGGCACGCCCCTGTCGCTAGTGTCTGCGCACCCCCCTTTATGGGCGGACGCATGCACATGTGCATGCCAGGGCTGAATTCCGCCCCATTCCGTCCCTGGATCAAGCTGATTTTCAAGTCTTTTGAAACACTCTGGAAACAGTTAAAAACGTTAAATCAAATTCCGACCTGATTCCACCGTCTACCTTTTACCTGTCAACCTCTTGTACCTGTCGACCTAATGCATTTCCACAATATGGTGTCGACCTACTGACTGTCTTTCTAGATACTGTCGACCTATGGTGCGTATACCAGACAATCCACCCCGACTTGTTCCATCAGATGTTCCAGTTTACGCCTGTCCTGAATTTGTGTTTTAAAAATGTTACTTTTTGCTTTTCTTGTCTCCACCATGTGAGAGAGGGTTTAGCTTTCTAATACATAGTAACATAGTATCTGAGGTTGAAAAAAGACAATTGTCCATCAAGTTCAACCTATTTGTGGTGTCCTCTGCAGGATGATTTATCTAAAGTTTCTGACTGATGCTGCTGTCAGCCGTTGCATTTTATCCCTATTTATAGTAACTATAATGCATGACTATGCACCATACCCCTGGATATCCTTATCCAATAGGAATTTATCTAACCCATTCTTAAAGGTGTTGACAGATTCCGCCATTACAACTCCCTCGGGCAGGGAATTCCAAACACGTATTGTCCTTACCGCGAAAAAGCCTTTACGCAGTATTGTGCGGAATCTCCTCTCCTCTAACCTGAGCGAGTGTCCACGAGTCCTCTGTGTTGATCTAACCAAAAACAGGTCCCGCGCAAGCTCTGTGTATTGTCCCCTTATATATTTGTAGATGTTGGTCGTATCCCCTCTTAGTCTCCTCTTTTCCAATGTAAACATTCCTAGTCTTTTAAGTCTTTCATTTTATTTCATCCACTCCATGCCCTTAATTAGTTTGGTTGCCCGCCTCTGAACCTTTTCTAGCTCCAGGATATCCTTTTTTGTAGTACGGTGCCCAGAATTGTACACAGTATACAAGATGTGGCCTCATTAGTGATTTATATAATGGGAGTATAATACTCTCGTCCCTTGCATCAATTCCCCGCTTTATACATGCTAGTATCTTATTAGCCTGTTTTTGCTGCCATCCTATTTTGGGAACTGCTGCTTAGTTTGCTATCTGTGAGGACACCTAAGTCATTTTCCAGTACAGAATCCCCTAATTTTACCCCATTTAGTAGGTAGGTGTTATTTTTGTTCTTGCTACCACAGTGCATTACCTTACACTAGTCTGTGTTGAAGCGCATTCTCCATTTGGCTGCCCATGCTTCTAATTTAACTAAGTCGTTCTGAAGAGACTCGGCATCCTCCTCTGTATGTATAGCCTTACACAATTTGGTATCATCTGCAAAAATTGACACCATGCTCTCTAGACCTTCTGTTATGTCGTTAATGAAAATGTTGAACAATAGCGGTCCAACTAGGGGGCACAAACGGGGGCACAACTGTACTGGGGGCAATACCACTGGGGGCACAAACAGGGCACAACTGTACTGGGGGCAATACCACTGGGGGCACAAACGGGGCACAACTGTACTGGGCGCAAACCACTGGGGGCACAAATGGGGCACAACTGTACTGGGGGCAATACCACTGGGGTAATACCACTGGGGGCACAAACGGGGCACAACTGTACTGGGGGCAATACCACTTGGGGCACAAATGGGGCACAACTCTACAGGGGGCATAACTGACCACGCCCCTTTATGAAGCCACGCCCATATTTTCGCCCGGGGCGCCACAAGGGCTAGAACCGTCTCTGGGTGTAACTTATACCGGCTTTGCACCTCACGCACCATCATCCACTTAATGGAATGTTGGCAATCGGAACGTCCTGACACGTAACGGCAGCACATCGCAGCTGCGGCATCAATCATTTTACCACTAGGGTTGCGCAGTATAAGTGGCAATGTTGCAATACCATAGTTATTGGTGATGCGCACTGCCGCAGGTCACATCTCACCAGCACATTTAACTCAATTGCCGCCTGGGGGGTAAATTTACTAAACTGTGTTTGGTTCAAGTTTAACTACGCTGGCCATTGCTGGGATACATGGGAGTTTTCTTAGACCAAACACTCAAATTTACTAAGAATGGTTTATGCACCCGTGCTCAGGGCCGACCCTACACATACGCACAGTACGCAACCGAGTAAAGTGCCGTACATAGAGGACGCACTTCCGGGTGCATACTGTAATTTTTACTGACTTCACTGTCTGTCATTGATAGTCAGTCAGTGTTGCCAACTCTGAAATGAAAAACAAGCAGCTGATGACTAAAAAATAAGCCCCAAACAAGGCCAAACCAATCCTAAAAAGCGCAACTTAGGTCGCAGATGCCCGAAAATCGTATACAGCTGATTTGCGACCATCACGCACGTGCTATCATGAATGCGTTCACATCATGATTGACCGGCTAAAGGGTGTCGGGGTGCGGTGTTCAGGTGTTCAGGGGTGGGGGGTGTCACAGGAAACACAGGCATTTCATGGCCGCGTTCGGCGCTCCCAGCATGCGATTTTAGTGGTTGCAACCAACTCTGAAAAACCCCCTTAGGGCCTAATTCAGTAAGGATTGCAAATTCTGCTTTTTAGCAGAATCTACAATCTTTTCAACTGCATGCTGGGGGCTGCCAGGTCAGGTCAAGGCTGTCCTGCATGCTTACCACCGCCCACGCACTGCGACCACGCTGTAATTGCGATTGCGCCGCAATTACAGCGTGATTTCAGAAACTGTGGATGCCTCCTGCCGGTGACAACACACAGCAGCCCCAAAAACGCCGCCGACATGCTCCAGTTTCTCCAGTGCCATACTGAAAAAACTCGGTCGCCACCCCCTGTCCGACCCATGAACGGGATCCGGTCTGAAGATCGACAGTGTCTAGGTCGACAATGTTTAGGTCGACCACTATAGGTCGACAGTCACTAGGTAGACATGTATGGAAGGTCGACAGGGTTTCTAGGTCGACATGTGCTAGGTCGACAGGTCTAAAGGTCGAAATGAGTTTTTCAAATTTTTTATTTTTTTATTTTTTCATACTTAACGATCCACGTAGAACGGTAAAGTGTGCCGAGCGAAGCAGTAGCGGAGCGAAGGCACCATGCCCGAAGCATGGTGAGCGAAGCGAGCCATGCGAAGGGACGCGGTGCACTAATTTGGGATTCCGGTCACTTTACGAAGAAAACGACACCAAAAATAAATAAATTCCTCATGTCGACCTTTAGACCTGTCGACCTAGCACATGTCGACCTAGAAACCCTGTCGACCTTCCATCCATGTCGACCTAGTTACTGTCGACCTATAGTGGTCGACCTAAACATTGTCAACCTAGACACTGTCGATAAAACGAACCACACCCCCCATGAACACCTCTGTCTGTCAGTAAGGCGTAGGTGTTCGCAGTTAAGACGGTACCTGCGCAAGCACGAGTGGGTCCCATCACCTAAATTGCGGTAGATGCAACCTGAACTAGGCCCTTAGTTTGCAGAAAAACTCTTACTAGAATTTTTTCACTGTTTTAGAAAAATACTTATAACAGCCATTTTACACAATTTAAGATCCCCAAATTCATCTATTCATCCGCAACCTCTCACCTATAACTTTGTGAGGATCTGTGTTGATTGGATGAATAACTAATTATCTTTGATGGTCGGTGCCAGTGGTACCTAACAAAAATAACCAAAATAAAAACACCCAAAAAACAAGCAGGAAAAAAAGTAATAAGCACAAAAACAAGCAAATAGCAAACCATCGCAAAAAAAAAGCAAATTGACAAAAAAAACAAGCCCAATCCTGCTTGTTATAAGCTGAATTGGCAACTATGTAGTCAGTGCTGCACTGCTGCTGCGGACCCGTACTCCCCCATCCCCTCCCGCGTAGTGCTGCATGATGATGATCCTGAATATGTAATGAGCGGCACAGCGTCATGATATCACGCCGCTCATTACATATGCACACACTGGTCTGGGGCGGGCGGGAAGGACGCCACTGCGTGGGAGCTGACTCAGCAGCCAGCCAGCGGGGGGAGTGCCCTCTGTACTACAGTCAGTCTGACAGAGTCTGTATTTACATTCAATATGAATGCTAGATCCCAGACCAGATCATGTGAGTACCCTAGCTGAACCCACTGTTAGTCTACATATTATCTCTCAATATATCTAAAAAAAATATTGTATGCCAGGCCAGTTGAAGTCAGGCACGGCCCAACGCATACGCCGACTACGCAGCTGCGTAGAGCTCCGGACCTGTCAGGGCGCTGATGAGGTCACTGTCTCTCTACTGCCCGCCGCTCACAGCCCGCATCCTGACGCTCACCGTCCGCATCCTGATGCTCGCCACCCGCGACCTGGTGCTCAACGCCCACCGCTCACCACCCGCGTCCTGACGCCCGCCTCCAGACGTTCACCGCCTGCCACACACCTCCCACTGCCCACCACGGCGCTCACCTCTTAACCTGCAGAAGGCAGGGACCCCTTCTCTGTCAATGCACAGGACTCCATTCTCACAAGTCCCACCATGGATAGTAACAACCAGGCTCCAGAGACCTGGAACTGCCTGATGCTCCGCCTACCCAGTGACGGCTCTGTCTCCACAGCCCTCCCCCGATGACAGGGAACAGGGGGAGGGAGTCAGTACAGTGCCTACTGACCTACAGATAGAAGGTATGTGCATGGCAGAGGCAGCTCCGCCTGTACGATTTGTATATGTGTCAGCGTGCCCCCTATGCAATCTATATAATGTGTATAAGCAGCTCCTCTGTGGTGTAACATGTATAAGTGTCTCCTCTGTGGTGTGATGTGTACAAGCAGCTCCTCTGTGGTGTGACGTGTATAAGCAACTCCTCTGTGGTGTGACGTGTATAAGCAGCTCCTCTGTGGTGTGACGTGTATAATCAGCTCCTCTGTGGGGTGACGTGTATAAGCAGCTCCTCTGTGGTGTGATGTGTATAATCAGCTCCTCTGTGGGGTGACGTGTATAAGCAGCTCCTCTGTGGTGTGACGTGTATAAGCGTCTCCTCTTTGGTGTGATGTGTATAAGCAGCTCCTCTGTGGTGTGATGTGTATAAGCAGCTCCTCTGTGGGGTGACGTGTATAAGCAGCTCCTCTGTGGTGTGACGTGTATAAGCGTCTCCTCTTTGGTGTGATGTGTATAAGCAGCTCCTCTGTGGTGTGATGTGTACAAGCAGCTCCTCTTTGGTGTGATGTGTATAATCAGCTCCTCTGTGGGGTGACGTGTATAAGCAGCTCCTCTGTGGTGTGACGTGTATAAGCGTCTCCTCTTTGGTGTGATGTGTATAAGCAGCTCCTCTGTGGTGTGATGTGTATAAGCAGCTCCTCTGTGGTGTGATGTATATAAGCAGCTCCTCTGTGGTGTGATGTGTATAATCAGCTCCTCTGTGGGGTGACGTGTATAAGCAGCTCCTCTGTGGTGTGATGTGTATAATCAGCTCCTCTGTGGGGTGACGTGTATAAGCAGCTCCTCTGTGGTGTGATGTGTATAATCAGCTCCTCTGTGGGGTGACGTGTACAAGCAGCTCCTCTGTGGTGTGACGTGTATAAGCAGCTCCTCTGGGTTGTACTGTGTATAAGCATCTCCTCTGTGGTGTGATGTGTACAAGCAGCTCCTCTGTGGTGTGATGTGTATAAGCAGCTTTTCTCAGGTGTAACGTGTATAAGCGTCTCCTCTGTGGTGTGATGTATATAAGCGGCTCTTTTGGGGTGTAACATGTATACGCCGCTCCTCTGTGGTGTAACGTGTATAAGCAGCTCCTCTGGGGGGTAACATGTATAAGCGTCTCCTCTTTGGTGTGATGTGTACAAGCAGCTCCTCTGGGGTGTGACGTGTGTAAGTAGCTCCTCTGGGGTGTAACATGTATAAGCCGCTCCTCTGTGGTGTGACGTGTATAAGCAGCTCCTCTGTGGTGTGACGTGTATAAGCGGTTCTACTGGGGTGTGACGTGTATAAGCAGCTGTACTGGGGTGTGACATGTATAAGCAGTGCTACTGGGGTGTAATGTATATAGGGGGTAATTCTGAGGTGATCACAGCAGCAAGTTTGTTAGCAATTGGGCAAAACCATGTGCACTGAAAGGGGGACAGATATAACATGTGCAGAGAGAGTTAGATTTGGGTGGGTTATTTTGTTTCTGTGCGGGGTAAATACTGGCTGCTTTATTTTTACACTGCAATTTGGATTTCAGTTTGAATATACCCCACCCAAATCTAACTCTCTCTGCACATGTTATATCTGCCCCTCCTGCAGTGCACATGGTTTTGCCCAACTGCTAACAAATTTGAAGCTGCGATCAACTCAGAAGTAGGCCCCTAAGCGGCTCTTCTGTGGTGAATGTGCATAAGCTGTTCTACTGGGGTGTAATGTGTATAAGCGGCTCTACTGTGTAATGTGAATTGATACTATTCTGTGACCACGCCCCTTCCCCATGAAGCCACGCTCCTATATATTCCACTAAGGGGCACCAAAATATATAGTCGCATAAAAAAAATTAGGCTTGGCCCGGCCTTGCCCGTGCTTAGGGGGTCATTCCGAGTTGTTCGCTCGTTGCCGATTTTCGCTATGTTGCGATTTGTTGCTAAATGCGCATGCGCAAGGCATGCAGGGCGCATGCGCTTAGTTATTTAACAAAAAACTTAGTAGTTTTGCTCTGGATCCTGCGGCGCTTTTCAGTCGCACTGCTGATCGGTGTATGATTGACAGGAAAGGGGCGTTTCTGGGTGGTAACTGAGCATTTTCCGGGAGTGTCAGGGAAAAACACGGGAGTGTCTGGAGAAACGGGGGAGTTGCTGGCCGAACGCAGGGCGTGTTTGTGACGTCAAACCAGGAACTAAACGGACTGAGCTGATCGCAATCTGTGAGTAGGTCTGGAGCTACTCAGAAACTGCTAAGAATTATTTATTAGCAGTTCTGCTAATCTTTCGTTCGCAATTCTGCTAAGTTAAGATACACTCCCATAGGGCGGCGGCCTAGCGTGTGCAATGCTGCTAAAATCAGCTAGCGAGCGAACAACTCGGAATGAGGGCCTTAGTCCTGTTTAACAGTGTGCTTGTTCAGTCGTGTTTGTGCCTGAATTCTAAAGTCCTGCTTGTGAGCTGCGTATTTGGAGAAGCCTGTGCAGATCAGTGTGCTCTTTGCTGTGCTTCTCTGTGTGTAAAAGTAAAGAAAAAGCTAAAATCCAAAAAATTGCATGGGGTCACCACCCAAAAGCATAACCAGCCCCAGGCTCTTTGACCCATTTTGGTTCTAAAAATAAAGGAGAAAAATTGCATAGGGATCATCCGTATTTTAAGAGCCAGCACCGGTCTCCACTAGTAGGGGTGAACCCACGTGTGTTCCTGTAAGCCAAACAACGACCACTACCACAGGAACAGAACTGGTGTATACTCAAGGGGGTAGGGGTGGCTTTATTGTGGGGGTTCCCACTTCCTGAGGAATATTTTGGTCCGAGTTTGCTCTGTGTTTATAAATACAATTCTTAGTAAATTTCCGTGTTGCATTCTTTTCAATTGAAAGTACTTGCGAGTTGGTTCCATGGCGTATTGACCTCTATTTGCAGATTTGTCTGTGTTTTGCGGTTCAAAATCCTGAATGCAATCTGGGGCAAACACGATTGTTCCTAAATGTTCTCCTCAGTGGGGGTCATTCAGACCCTATCGCACGCTGCAGTTTTTCGCAGCGCAGCAATCAGGTAACTACTGTGCATGCGTATGCACCACAGTGTGCAGGCGCGTCGCACGGGTACACAGCGGATCGTTGTTGGGCGATGGATTTAACGAAGAATCCATTCGCACAGCTGATCGCAAGGAGATTGACAGGAAGAGGGTGTTTGTGGGTGGCAACTGACCGTTTTCTGGGAGTGTTTGGAAAAACGCAGGCGTTTCCAGGGCGGGTGTCTGACGTCAATTCCTGGAACAAAAAGGGGGAAATTCAAATATTTGAGAAGTCAGTTGGGTGTCTGTTTTTTCCTATCTAATAGACAGGACAGACAGCCAACCGACTTTTCAAACAGTTGAATTCCACCCAAAGACTGAAGTGATCGCAGCGGCTGAGTAAGTTCAGACCTACTCAGAAACTGCCCAAAATGTTTTTGCAGAGCTCGGCTGCACATGCGTTCGCACACTTGCAAAGCGAAAATACACTCCACCGTGGGCGGGGACTAAGCGTCTGCATGGCTGCTAAAAGTAGCTAGCGAGGCATCAACTCGGATTGAGGGCCACTGTCCATAATTTGCTCCACCAATATTCTGAGATATAAATCAGATGAGTTTGTATAAGTCTAATGTTTAAATTTGAAAACAACATTAAAATATTGCTGGAAATATGAGTGAGGGCGTCATTGTTATATGTAATATGGATTTGGGGAATTGGAAGTATAAGAGGAAGTCGGATTACAGTTATTTCTTAGTGACTGAACTTCTCCTAAACTGTGGGCCGCAGCAGCAGTCAGATGTGAGCTGGAGAATCAGACATGGGTGGGTCTCTAACCTTCTGCTTTATGCAATAAATGTAAGTAATGTACTCTACATGAGAATAGGTGGTCATTAGGGGGTCATTCAGACCTGGATGCAGCTGCGTGTTCGCACTCAGCGGCAGCATCCAGGGGTTCTGCCCACGTGCACCAGCTGCAGTTTGCGTGCACAAACCTACACCTTGCAGCCGTATCCTGGAAGGATTCAGCTGCAAGGTGATTGGCTGCGGCGGCCTTCTGGGGGCGGCAACACAGGGGCGTGTCGGCTGCTTTTTCAGGGCGGCTGTATGACGCCACACACAGGCACTCTGATAAAAAAAATGGCGACGGACTGCCTGCCGGCGCAGCCAGGCAGCGCAAGCAGGCGTCGACCGTAATTCAATACATCTGCAATTAAATTGTGGATGCATCATGAGGCAGTATCACACATGGCGGCCTTGCTCTGTGCTCGGCGGGCTCCCAGCATGTCAGGAGACGGACGCAGATCTGGCTGCGTATGCGACGGTCTGCATTCATCTCTGAATGATGTACTTAGTCATTATTACAGCCAAGCGTACAGCTAGAAACTAAATGTTCAGACGGCCCTATCCAGATTCCAGAGAGACAAGCACACCTTACCCCTTATGCTCTAATGCATGACGATTGTTGTGCCAGGTGCTTAAAACGAGAAGCAGCTATCTTCCCGACGGACGTGATCCCGGCAGTTGATATACCGACGCCGGGATCCTGAAGATCATCTCAATCTCGGCATCTAGATACCAACGCCGCATGGGATACTGGCATCACAATACTGATAGCTGGCATCCCAACATCCTCGGCTTCGTCTACGAGTATTGCTGATATCCTCAACTTCATCTATGAGTATTGCTGATGTCCTCAGCTTCGTCCTCAAGTATTGCTGATACCCCCAGCTCCCTCCACAGTTTCATCCACCATTGTTGCTGATGCCCTCAGCTTCTTCTACAGTTATTGCTGATGTCCTCGGTTCTTGTCTACAGTCATTTCCATAGACTTCTACCTCTTCAAAGCTACCAGACTGGTTCCAGCCAGTGACCCGAGCCTCTCCTGCATTGCTGGTCCTCCCAGCATTCTGTTACTCACCAGTCCTCACGTGACTCTATAGGTGTTTCCCAGCTACCCATTGCACTGGTGGCTCCCACCATCAGTGTTCCAGTACCCATAGACGGTCACCTACCATCACAGTTCATACTGCCTGACTGCAGCGCCTGAATGAGCAGACCAATTCTTAAACCAGCCCAGTTCTGCCCACAGTGCTCAAGACCAGACCCAGTGTCCAGCACTAGTCCGGGTGCACAACCTAACTCAGCCGTCACAGTAAGCACTGACCCAATGGATCTGGCTATCAGTACTGGGTTAAGTTCATATCTGTTTCAAGCAATAGCAGCTCATCTGGAAGAATTTGAGTTAGTACAGCGTCAGATGGTAAAAGGCTTACAAGAATTATCTGCCCAACAAAATGGGTTTCTGTCATCCCTGTCCTCTTCTACTACAGGCTCCTCAGCTTGTGATCTGCCGCAGAATCCTTTTGGGGTAACCAAGACCCTTCGCCTTCCAATGCCTGGAAAATTTGATGGGAACCCTAAACAGTGTAGAGGGTTCCTCAACCCCTGTGATGTACACTTCACGCTCTAGCCTGAGAACTTTTCTACTCCCAAGACTAAGGTGGCCTTCATTGTCTCCCTGTTGTCCAGGAAAGCCCTGGAGTGGGTGTCACCCATGTGGGAAAGGTCAGACCCCCTTCTCAGTGACTATTCCAAATTTCTGGAGTCGTTCCAGGGAATATTCAATGAACCAGGTCGACTTACCTCTGCCTCTATAGAAATCATGAGGATTCGCCAAGGTTCCAGGACCATTGGTCAAAATATTATTGAGTTCCAGACTTTAGCCTCCGAAATTTAGTGGAACGAAGAAGCCCTCATCGCGTCTTTTTGGCATGGTCTCTCACTCAAGGATGAATTGGCCTCCTGTGACTTACCAACAACCCTCAGGGACATTATGTCATTGTACAATAACATTGATTTGCGCTTCCTAACACAGAGTCGCAAGAGATACTGCCTTGAGAGGGCTCGGCCTCGTCCAGCTCCTCGTCCTAGCTCCCCAGATTTGGATGTTGAACCCATGCAAATTAATCATTTCAAGCTCTCTGCCAAGGAAAGGCAGCACTGTTTACAACAGAACATATGTCTGTATTGTGCAGAAAGCGGTCATTTAGTTTCTGCCTGTTCCAAGTGTCCGGGAAACGGGCGGTCCTAGGTTCCAAAGGAGGGCTTAATCTAGGAGTCCAAAGAGTCTCTCCAAGTAAGTAGGATTCAATCATTTTGGTATCCCTGCAGCTTCCCACCGGCCTCAAAGCCTGTTTGGCCCTGTTGGATTCCGGCGCAGCAGAGAACTTTCAGCAGTATAACATACCAGTTCAGAAGCTTCCTTAACTGTACATGGGAGTATTATTTCCCACGGGACTATCACCCAAGAAACTTGTGCTTTGAGTCTCCTTGTAGGAATACTCCATTCCGAAGTTCTTTCTTTTTTTTGTATTACGAAAGTCTTCTCAACCAATTGTTCTCGGCCTTCCATGGCTTCAGCAGCATAATCCTCAATTGGATTGGAATACCATGGAAATTCTTTCCTGGGAACCGGCATATCACTCCCGGTGCTTGCAAAAAGTCATTCCTGTCTGCAAAGCCGAAGTTCCCATTCCGGAAACATTGCCGGAGCCATACCATGCCTTTGCGGACATCTTCAGTAAAGGAGGGGCAGATAAACTACCACCTCATCGAGAATGGGACTGCCACATTGATCTTCTCTGTCCTGTCAGACAGCATGGTACTTTAAAAAATCATGCCCCAAACAGCACATGATGCAAAGATGAAAAAGAGGTGCACCGAGGTAGCTGTATGACTAAGCTAAGCGACATAAGTGTGCGGCACAAACACCTGGCACATCTAGGAGTGGCACTGCAGTGTCAGACAGGAGGGCAGATATAAAAAAAAAGGCCCCAAACAGCACATCATGCAAAGATGAAAAAGAGGTGGCATAAAGTAGCTGTATGCCTAAGCTAAGCGACACAACCAGTTGGCCCATCTAGGAGTGGCATTGTAGTGTCAGACAGGATGGCACTCAAAACACAATAGTACTCAAACAGCACATCATGCCAAGAAGTAAAAGAGGACAATGAGGTAGCTGTATGACTAAGCTAAGCGACCGAAGTGTGCGGCACAACACCTGTCCTATCTAGGAGTGGCACTGCAGTCCCACTGCACTAATGGCGGATACCGGACGCACGTCTAAAATCAGCATAGTTGTTATGGCCTCAGTAATCCGCTTTGCAACAGGGTCTATATATATGGCAGTACCACTGGACATATACGGCAGGATCACTAGACTAGATTTATACGCCAGTACCACTGGAATTATACGGCAGGATAACTGGATTTATACGGCAGTACCGCTGGACATATACGGCAGTACCGCTGGACATATACGGCAGTATCAATGGACATACTGTATACAGCAGTATGACTGGACATAAACGCAGTATCACTGGACTTGACTTATACGCCAGTACCACTGGAATTATACGACAGGGTCACTGGAGTTATATGCCAGTACCATTGGAATTATATGGCAGGATCACTGGAATTATACAGCAGGATCACTGGATTTATATGGCAGTACCGAACCCCACCGAACTTCACGTCCCGAGCCCGGCTCGGGACTTCACCCCAGACTCGAAAACCAGAACGAGGCAAAACATCATCATCCCGCTGTCGGATTCTCGCGGGTTTTGGATTCCATATAAGGAGATGCGTGTCACCGCCATTTTCTCTCCAGTCCTGGAGAGTGTAGCGAGAGGACGTGTCTCTTCAGAGTCTGTGCGGGAAAGTAATGTGGCAACCTGCTTTTATGTGTCAGTCCAGTGTTGTCTTGTGCTGCATCAGTCCAGTGGTGGTGTCTTGTGCTGCATCAGTCCAGTGGTGGTGTCTTGTGCTGCATCAGTCCTGTCACAGTGGTGTGTCCTGTGCTGCCATATGTCCAGTGCTGCTGTATAAATCCAGTCCAGTGCAGTGGTGCTGTGCGTGTTGTGCTGCATCAGTCCAGTGATGGTGTCCTGTGCTGCCATAAGTCCAGTGCTGCTGTATAAGTCCAGTGCAGTGGTGCTGTGTGTGTTGTGCTGCATCAGTCCTGTAGTGGTGTCCTGTGCTGCCATAAGTCCAGTGTTGGTGTCTTGTCTTGTGCTGCATCAGTCCAGTCCCCGTGGTGGTGTCCTGTGCTGTCATAAATCCAGTGCTGCAGCTGTATAAGTCCAGTCCAGTGGTACTGCCATATAAGTCTGGTGATACTGCCGTATAAGTCCAGTGGTACTGCCCTATAAGTTCAGAATGTAAGCTCTCATGAGTAGGGCCCTCTTCCCTCATGTGCTCACCCTTTTCTTACTTTTATAATTCTCAACTGCCCAAATCACGCAGTTTTTTGGCCACCTGGAACTTATCTCTGTCGTTTACTGGTGTAGTTATGCTTATACCCCTTTCACATCACACAAATAACCCGGTATCGACACTACATATTGCCGTGTCGAACCGGGTCAGTGTACGATGTGAAAGGTCCTTTGACGATTTAGCGGGTCGCCTGACCCGGTAATTCAACCCGGTAAAAAAGAAGGGTTTTACCCGGGTTGATTACCGGGTCAGGTGCGGTGTGAATGGGAGCCGTGTCGATGCGACACGGTTCCCATTCACAGCATAGGGAGAGGCGGCGCAGGAGATGAGCTCATCTCCCGGCGCCGCCTCCACCCCCGCCCCTGCTGCTCCCTCCGCTGCTATGGCAACCGACCCGGTATATTGCCGGGTCGGAAAGCCAGCAGCGGAGCGCAAATGCCGGATCCCACCCGGTAAGTACACGTTTGTCTTACCGGGTAAGATCCGGCATTTGCGGTCTGAATGCAGTATTAGTTACCCTGTACTTGTCCTAAATTGTTTTCAACTGTAAGTCACTGTTTTCCTGTTTTATTATGTGCATATGTGCTCTGTAATTGGGCGCTGCGGAACCCTTGTGGCGCCATATAAATAAAGGATAATAATAATAATAAATACTGCTGTATAAGTCTGGTGATACTGCCGTATAAGTCCAGTGGTACTGCCGTATAAGTCCAGTGATACTGCCGTATACGTCCAGTGATACTACTGCATAAGTCCATTGGTACTACCGTATAAGTCCACTGGTACTGCTGTATAAGTCCAGTGATACTGCCGTATAAGTCCAGTGGTACTGCCGTATAAGTCCAGTGGTACTGCCGTATAAGTCCAGTGGTACTGCCGTATAAGTCCAGTGGTACTGTCGTAGAAGTCCAGTGATAGTGCCGTATACGTCCAGCGATACTGCCGCATAAGTCCATTGGTACTGCCGTATAAGACAAGTCCACTGGTACTGCCAGGGCCATCTTAACAGCAATGTAGGCCCCTGGCGGTGGTGGGGGGGGGCCTATCTTATGCTCACCATGTAGGACCTTTAGCAGTAATTTCTGCTAATTACTCCTTTACTGCACAGATGGGGCTAAACTGTAGAAGGGGGCATTGAGCTGAATTAAGAAGCCCTGGTACATGACTTCCGGGGTGGTAGTGGTTTTTTAATATGTAGGGGAGGGGTGGATAGTGGAGTTGGCTTATTATTTATCATTTTCCAGTGGGAGGGCAGCTTGCTTGACTGCAGATATCTCAAGTTCCTGAAAATATATTTCTTGGCTCTGAATGGGATAAAAAACTAGGTTCTGGGCACTTGGCGATCAGAGTTCAGGAGCCAGAGCAATTCACCAATGAATATCTAAAACTGTATATTAGGCATTTGGATCTGGAGCAGGGACCAGCTGCTTGAAGGTTGATATCTCTGGTTCTGGGCATAGTAGATACAAGCTGCCAGTATCCACCAAAAGGGGAGAGTCCCAGCTTTTGGAGTTTACCCTCATAAAAACTGTAGGTCATACAGAACCCGAGATATCTGGCTGGGAAGAGCAATTAACAGGCTTGGATGGGGACCACTGCTTTCAAGTCAGATATCTCTGGTTCGCCAGGGCCGATTTTAAAAAATCTGGTACCCCTGGAAAGAGGGGACCCTCAGCTATAGTCATCCCAGAGGAGAGGTCAGAAGACCACTTGTACTACTTCAACACTACTTCAACTAAGCAATTGACTGTCCAACAGTCCTTTGTGAGGAAGATGAAATATCACAGCAGTCATCCTTTTGCAAAGCGGATAACTGAGGCCTTGACAGCTATGTTGGTGTTAGAGGTGCGTCCGGTATCCACCGTTAGTGCAGTGGGACTTAGACAATTGATGGAGGTAGTGTGTCTCCGGTACCAAATACCATCTAGATTCCACTTCTCTAGGAAAGCGATTCCTGGACTGTACAGGGACATTAAGAAAAGTGTCTTCAGTGTCCTGAAAAATGTGGACAAGTGGAGCAGGGCAAACTAAGGACTACATGACTGTGACAGCCCACTGGGTAGATGTATTGCTTCCCGCAGCAACAACAGCAGCAGCGCCAGTAGCAGCATCTTACAAACGCCAACTCGTTCCTAGGCAGGCTACGCTGTGTATCACCGGTTTCCGTAAGAGGCACACCGCTGACAACCTCTTAAGGAAACTGAGGGACATCATCGCACAATGGCTTACTCCAATTGACATTCAGCCACTGCATGCCACTCCTAGATGGGCCAGGTGTTTGTGCCGCCCACTTTGGTGGCTTAACTTAGTCATCCATCAACCTCGGTGCACCTCTTTTTTTCTTTGTAACGTGTGCTGTTTGGAGGCTAGTTTTTAAAAGTGACATCCTGTCTGACACTGCAGTGCCACTCATAGATGGGCTAGGTGTTTGTGCCACACACTTGTGTCGCTTAGCTTAGTCATACAGCAACCTCGGTGCACCTCTTTTTTTCTTTGCATCGTATGCTGTTTGGGGCCTAGTTTTTAAATCTGCCATCCTGTCTGCCACTGCAGTGCCACTCCTAGATGGGCAAGGTGTTTGTGTTGTCCACTTGGGTCGCTTAGCTCGGTCAACCAGCTACTTCGGTGCAACCTTTTGGCCTAAAAACAATATTGTGAGGTGTTCAGTCAGAATAGACTGGAAATGAGTGGAAATTAAAGTTATTGAGGTTAATAATACCGTAGAATCAAAAATACCCCCAACTTCTGTGATTTTAGCTGTATTTGTGTTTTTTCCCAAAAATCCTCCAGATCCAAAACCAAAACCCGAAAGGGTGGTTTTGGCAAAACCAATCCAGTTCCAAAACACGAGCAGGGATCCAGATCCAAAACCAAAACACGAAAAAGTGCCCGCCGCACATCTCTAGTTTATATGTCACCCTACGGTGTAATTATCGGTGAGGGACAAGATTTTATTTGCTTCTGTTTGACCACATATGTTATGATTGGCAGCCACCAGCACTGGTTTAGCCTATTACATTGACCATACATTTGTTTAATTGGTCCTGGACCACCAACTCAGAGCTCCCCTGCACGTGTCCTGAGGCACCCCAGGGTGCCACGGCACACAGTTTGAGAACCACTGACTCAGTTCAAGTTATCAGTTTCTGCAGAACACCGAGTTACATTTTCAGTCTCTTCACAATTTCCATCTGCCTCTTCAGTACAATCCCTCAAGATATCTCGAGGGGCAACTCCATAAAAGAATTTGAGGGCCAAATAGGCCTGAGAATAAATAAGCGTCCTGGGTTTTTTAAAAGAAGGAGCCTGGGACAGGGAATGGGAGAAAGGGGGAGGGAAGAGGGAGGGGGGGGGGGATAGAGCAGGTAGCATAGCAGCATCCTATAGGAAAAAGGGGAGGAGAGTTACCTGGGAGGTACAAAAGACCAGGAATGCCAGGCAGGCTCCCTCTTTCATGCTGATCAAGGATCCAAGAAGGCACCCACCTCACAGCTCCTGGAATCAAGGAAAGGAATAAGTACAATTTCATTATTAAGCCTCCCCGCGCTCCCCCTCTCCTACGCGTCAGTTATAACCACACTGCAGCCCACAATCTAAGCCCCCCTCCATATATTCACCACAAAATATACTTAGGCTCTGCCACAAACGCAGCACTGTCAGCTAGCATCCACACCGCAGCATGCGCAGGCCCAGGAGGAATGCACCCCCCCCCCCCCCCCGGCGTCTCATCCAGGCAGACGCGGTAGCGCTCGGTTCACCACGCGGCGCTGCTCCCCCCGAGGGCCCCGGCCGGGATCGGCGGGACCGCCGCCCGCGTCACCCCTCCATACGTGGCTGGCGCACGGCGGCCCGGAAGCAGGCTCCGGCGAGCCAGCCCGCAGCCAGTCACAGGCCACACACCCCCTCCTTCCGGCGCCGAGGGATCGCGTCACGCTCGGCGCCGCCCAGCCGCAGCAGCAGCCACAAACCCCGGCTCCGGCGGGACAGGCCCCACCGCCGGAGCCCACACTTACACCCCCAGCGACGCGGCACAGTAGCTGCGCGTACCCACACAAGCTGGTACGCGCCCAGAGCGACAGCAGCCGCAGATAACGGCTCCGGCGGGACAGACCCCACCGCCGGAGCCCGTGCACACACACCCCCCAGTGCTGCAATTAACCCACCCGTACCCTCCAATACTGTCGCGGGGCACCCTCACGCCGCAAGCGCAGGCGGGGCAAGCTGCGTACAGCCAACCGCAATACGCGGCGACGCAACAGCTGGGGTGGGGGCAGCAGCCCACAGTGCTCCCCCCCCCTGGTGGCAGGCAGGCCTGCACCTTCCCCCGGCCCATTACCCACATTGGCCGGGATACTGGCCCACCAGTACCCAACCCCCATGGTACCCAACCCCGTCGCAGCCCACAGCAGCAAGCCAGCACGCACACCCAGGAGCAGCCCACCACGGAGTAACCACACACCAGCCATGCGGCCTACTCCTCCCCTTAGAGAGCGGGCCTTAGCAGCAGCAGGGTCAAGCAATGGAGGCAGGGGCCAGCGGTAGAGCGGGGGCAGGGGACTCCGGACAAAAGCATGGGGCACAGGCCCCCCAGCCGCTAGAAGGGCAGTAGCAGCGGCACCAGGCGGAGCACCCTCAGGCGCAACCAGCGGATATGTTACACATGTCCTATGTGAGTTTACAGGTTCCAGCCTCCATAGAAGGTAGACAACCGGCAACCGGGTCATCAGCGGATCAAGTCGCGGCGGGCGCGCTGCGCGACGAGGGACAGAACGGAGCGGCAGAGAAGGTCAATCAGACACCCGTGGCTTCAGGAACAGGTGAGCAAAAGTCTTTTTCTAGCAGTAGCGAATCATACACTGACTCTAGCGACTCATCTAGGCGGCGACAGTTCAGAAAATATTTTAAACGCAAAAGGAGTAGCAATAAGCGCAGCGGGGAAGACGGGGACGCGGGGCCAGATTCGCAAGAGAGCATGGTGCACTGTGCCAATACAGCAATATTGAGGGGGATTAGGCCAAAGATAAAGGATGGTATACGTAAGGGGAAGTTCGTAGACGTCTTCGCAATGACGGAGGAAGCGAAGCGCAGTCTAGATGCGGCTAAGGCAGCGGGCGCAAGGGAGGAGGAGGCGCGGAGAGATTACGCGCATTGGACGGAGGGTATGTATGTTTTCGCAGCATGCTACATTGAATCAAGGCCGGCCGAAGCCTTGAACATCCTCCGTTACATGCACATGATACATAGCATGTACATGACGGCTAGAGCATGGGTTTGGAGGCAATATGACGAGAAATTTAGAAAAAAGCAAGGAGGGTTGAAGGTCATTAGCTTTGGGGTGAAAGACGTAGAAGTTTGGCTGGAAGTCAAAAATCAGGCGGCGCAAGCGGCAGAGCGCAGGCAGCCCTTTCTGCCAAAAGCAGGCGGTAGCCCCGCGGCAAAAGGAAAATGCTATGCGTTTAATTTAGCCCTATGCAGCAGGGGAGCGGGTTGCCGTTACAAACACACATGCATGCGCTGCAACGCAAATCACCCAGCCAAAGACTGCAGTCGCGGCCAAGGTAAAGGGGGGGATAAGTAAGGCACCCTCCCCAATAAATACTGAACCGCTACAGCGTTGGCTAGGCCGCTACCTGCTAAGAGGGGAGGCGGTCTTTTTGGAAAAGGGGTTCATGGAGGGTTTCAAGTTGCCACTAGAGAGGCCAGTGTCAGCAGTAGCGAAGAGGAATTTAAAGTCAGCAAGAGATTTCCCGGAGGTGGTCAGGGCCAAAATAGACGTGGAAATTCAGTTGGGGCGCATGGCTGGACCATTCCCCTCGCCGCCCCTAGAAGGGCTGTGCGTTTCACCGCTAGGGGTCGTCCCTAAGAAGGAGCCAGGGAAGTTCCGGTTGATTCAGCACCTATCTTTTCCAGAGGGCGAATCAATAAACGATGCCCTAGACCCCCAGGCTTGTAGCGTATCATACCAATCGTTCGAGCAGGCGCTAGCTATGGTACATGGTTGCGGCGAAGAGATTTTGCAAGCGAAAGTGGATATCGAGTCCGCATTTCGCCTGCTACCACTCCACCCAAATTCCTTCAAGTACATGGGTTTTAAGCTAGGGGAGCAATACTACATAGACAAATGCTTACCAATGGGTTGCTCTATTTCATGCGCTTTCTTCGAGCGGTTCAGCATTCCTAGAATGGTACGTAAGGGCAGGGACAGGCGCGAGCGGGGTAACACATTACTTAGACGACTTCCTGCTAATGGGCCCTAAGGGCAGCCAGGAGTGCAAGGAGCTATTATTCTCGACGCAGGCGCTTTTCAGTCAGCTAGGGGTCCCGATAGCAGCAGAGAAGACGGAGGGGCCCACACCAAGGCTAACGTTTCTAGGCATAGAGATCGACACGGAGCTTGGCCTTTGCCGCCTACCGGTAGAGAAGATAGAAAAGCTGAAGGGCAGGCTGCAGGAATGCGCAGGGGCGGAAAAAGTCACGCTTAAACAGATGCAGTCGCTGTTAGGATTGTTGAATTTTGCATGCAGGGTCATTCCCATGGGCAAAGTGTTTTGTCGCAGGTTAGAGAAGGCGACCTGCGGGGTCAAGAAAGCGCGATATAAGATACGCATATCAAGCGAGCTGAGGCAGGACATGCGGGTATGGTTGGAATTCCTAAAGGGGTTCAATGGGGTCCGAGTATGGCTACCCGAGCCGGTGCACAGCACAGGGCTACAATTGTACACCGACGCCTCTGGGGCAGTCGGCTTTGGGGCTTACTTGTGGGGGGAATGGTGTGCGCAGCCCTGGCCGGAGGCATGGCGAGCGGCCGGGTGGACAAAAAATATGTTGCTGCTGGAGCTCTTCCCGATAATAGTGGCGGTGGAGTTATGGGCAGACAGGTTGGCAAACAAAAGCATAGTGTTCTGGTGCGATAACTTAGGGGTGGTACAGGCGATAAGCAACCAGAAAGCGGAATCACCACAAGCGCTTAGGCTACTGAGGCACCTAGTGCTGCGCTGCTTGCAAAAGAACATAGACTTCATAGCACGCCACGTCCCAGGGGTGGAAAATGAGATTGCGGATGCGCTTTCCAGGTTCCAGTGGAGTAGATTCAGGACGCTCGCGCCACACGCCAGGTCGGAGGGTTTACACTGTCCTGATTATATCTGGCAGATTATCAAGCTGGGCTAGCAAGGCTAGCACGAAAGGCAGTGGCACCGCGGACGCTGAGTACGTACGAGGCGGCTTTCAGCGAATGGCAGGCGTTCAGGATAGAAAAAGGAGAGGCGGGTAAGAACGCTCGCGAGGAACTGTTGGAGTACGTGTGGCAGGGGTATAGCGAGGGGAGATCTAAGGCAGCAATGTCCGCAGCACTGGCAGGGATAGCATACGTATCAAAGCTTAGGGGGGAGGAGGACCCTACAAAGTCATTTTTGTTGGCAAAAGCCCTAAAAGGGTGGGCAAGAGAGCAAGCAACGCCAGGCGACGTACGCAGGCCCATAGGACGCCCCATGCTTAAGAACTTAATAGAAGTAGTCAGTCGCATCGCAGAGTACGAAAAAGGGCTATTCCGCCTGGCTTTTTCCCTCGCCTTCTTTGGGGCCTTCAGGGTAGGGGAGCTGGTAGAAAGCTCCAAGAGTTCAAAAGATTCGGGCCTACTGTCAGGCAACGTAGCGGTGGAAAAAGATAGGGTGCTCTGCAAGATACACAAGTCGAAAACAGATCAGTTAGGCCGGGGGCGCTGGGTAGCGATAGGCAGACAGGAAGAGGAAAGCACATGCGCAGTGACACTAGCAAGTGATTACGAGCGGAAACGCCCGCAAGGGCCCTGGCCGCAGTGGCTAGTGCATGATAGCGGATCCCCCCTGACTAAATTTCAGTTCCAAAGCATATTCAAGAAAGGCCTGCGGGCCTTGCAGCTTCCCGTGGGGCAGTACGGTACCCATTCCTTTAGGATAGGATCGGCAACTTGCGCGGAGGCCGAGGGGTTGCCAGCCAGCGAGATCAAAAAGCTGGGCAGGTGGAAATCAGGAGCGTACAAGGTATACTTACGCGCGGAAAAGCAAGACTAGAAGGCAGCGCGGCGTCTTTCGCGAAACCCAGGCCTTAAGCTGCCCGCCATAAATGGGGGAATGAAGGACTTTTTCCAATTTTGCCCTCAAACAAAAAGAGGTTTTGTGGTTTTCACCTTCATATGGGTCGCGCGAAAGTTCGCACCATAGGTCCGCATACAACAGGGGGTAACGGATATGTGTAATTCTACTTTTCAGGAGGGCAAAAGAAGGACTGGAGAGTCTGGATGGTCGGCCACTCGTATATTTACTGGGCCAGCAGACACAAATCAGCAGGGAGCTTAGCACAAAAGTGGGGGGCAAAGGTAGAATGGATAGGCATCAGGGGTTTGAGGTGGAACGGGCTACGGGACATGTTGCTATGGAACGAGAGGGCACAGGGGATACCAGGGAGGGTTGTAATACACCTAGGGGGCAACGATCTGGGAAAAAACAAGGGGAGCGAGCTGATTACGGCAATCCAAGCCGACATACAATGGCTGAAGGGCCGGTGGCCTAATACAGGGATCACATGGTCCGATATAGTCCCAAGGGCACAGGGGGGCCCGGGGTTAGAAAGGGTCAGAAGAAAGGTGAACAAGGCGGTAGCCCGTCTCTTAACGGGAGAAGGCGATACAATCGCCAGGCACCCGTTGTTGAGGTACGGAGAGGAAGGGCTGTACAGGCAAGACGGGGTACACCTGACAGAGAAGGGTTTAGCTTTATTCTTGGGCGACATAGCAGAAAGCGTCAGTGGGAGGCAGGAGGTAGCAGCGGGTGGCGGGCCTGGGTTCTAGGAACCAGGCTATGGCAGCAAGCAGTGCTCCTCGGCAGTCTGTAGTAGCGCAACGTCGGTTGGCCGGCACTTCCCCCAGATACTCGGCGAGTTTGTCGTGGCCTCAAGGGCCGACACGGTCGTCATCTTAAGGGTGGACCGGTGCTATGCCAATGGTGGGAAGTGGTACCGCTCAGCTAACTTGCGCAAGGGCGGGACTTAGGTTCTGCCCCGTTGTTTAATTTAGAGGAATTAATATGTAGGCTGTAGCCGGGGGTACGCACTGCTTTCTCGCCACCCACTTATAGAGTACCAATTCTAATTCGATCAATAAATTTGGCTGTGACCTTTTAAATCGCAATTCAGTTGTCCGAGTGTTTATTGGGGAGAAAAAGGGGTAGGGGGTGAACGGCGAGGGCGTTAATAAAATCAATGGACGGCTTAAAGAATTTGAGGGCCAAATAGGCCTGAGAATAAATAAGCGTCCTGGGTTTTTTAAAAGAAGGAGCCTGGGACAGGGAATGGGAGAAATGGGGAGGGGAGGGGGAGGGGGGGGGGATAGGGCAGGTAGCATAGCAGCATCCTATAGGAAAAAGGGGAGGAGAGTTACCTGGGAGGTACAAAAGACCAGGAATGCCAGGCAGGCTCCCTCTTTCATGCTGATCAAGGATCCAAGAAGGCACCCACCCTCCCACCCAGTTGGTAGGGCAATTGGCCCTGGTAATTAGGAATTGAATTTTGTTATTTTCGGTGGTGGCACCTGTAGGCCAGTCCAGAATTTTCATTATCACCAGGGCAAAGGTGAGGTAACTGGAATTTGAAATTAAGTTTATGTCCGGTGGAGGCACCGTCAGGCCAATTCGGGCTTTAATCATGGTCTGGCAAAAGAGGTCCAGCAGGCGCGGCAAGCAGTGCTCCTCGGCAGTCTGTAGTAGCACAACGTCGGTTGGCCGGCACTTCCCCCAGATACTCGGCGAGTTTGTCGTGGCCTCAAGGGCCGACACAGTCGTCATCTTAAGGGTGGACCGGTGCTATGCCAATGGTGGGAAGTGGTACCGCTCAGCTAACTTGCGCAAGGGCGGGACTTAGGTTCCGCCCCGTTGTTTAATTTAAGATAAATTAATATGTAGGCTGTAGCCGGGGGTACGCACTGCTTTCTCGCCACCCACTTATAGAGTACCAATTCAAATTCGATCAATAAATTTGGCTGTGACCTTTTAAATCGCAATTCAGTTGTCCGAGTGTTTATTGGGGAGAAAAGGGGGTAGGGGGTGAGGGGCGAGAGCGTTAATAAAATCAATGGACGGCTTAAGTGATATAGAGGTGTGCACCTGTGTATGCACTGTGTGCCTCATTTCTTGTTTGTGCACAGGTGCAATTGCAATTTTCCAGGCTATGGAACTGCTAATGTCAGCAAGTGAAACTGCCACCCAGAAATAAAAAGACACCCACCGCACACTCATTTGCAATTTCGTACACATCGATTCACAACCTATGTACAAAAACGAGGAACATCAGTCTCAAGGATGGACCTATGTCTACACAGACTGGACACAGCAGCAGTGACGTAGGCGACATGTCTATGCACGTATGAGTTCGTAGCCGACCGCAGATCGGCGCCCTGAAAACGTCCGTGACACGCCTGCCTTTTTCTAACCACTCCCCATGAACTCCCCATTAATATCTCCAAATGGTCACTTCCTGTCAACCATGAAATCCTCATTGTGAGCGAGATCGCAACGGCACCTTGGCGCATCGCACACATCGCAGCATATGCGCAGCCTTTCAACAATGGCTCCTTTGCGAGAACATCGCCCATTGCATACAAACGTGAATTAGGCCCTACAGATGGAGCCGCACTCATCTGAGGCGGCTCCATCGCAGGCGAGCACTCCCGGGGCGTGATAAGGCGATTTGTCCGTCTAGTCACACTGGGAGTGCACAGAGACGCTCCTAGTCAGAGCGTCTCCATCCCGGCGTGTGACGGAGATACTCTCCCATTCTAGTGAATGGGGCACGTCTCTGTCACAGGCGCGGCCGGCCGGAGACTCTCTCGGCGTTATTCGCACAGGCGGAGCCACGACTAGCGTGGCTTCATGTGTATGTGGACATATACAGTAGGCTCATTAGTGCAAAATAATTTGGGTTGCCTATACACATGTTCTGTTGCAAGCAAATGAGCCTTATAATCCATTATGTTAATAATAAAATAATTATTTCAATGTTTTATAATTAAACATGTTTTGTGTCATTTAAAAATGATTTCCCATGTCATTCTTTATGTAAGGAAGCGTCAAACTATATCCCCCAGGCAAACCACGAACTATAAACCAGGTCACCCGCTGTAACTATCTTACTTCCGCATATCTGTATTATGGGGGTAATTCCAAGTTGATCGCAGCAGGAATTTAGGGGCAGATTTATTAAGCTCGGTGAAGTGATAAAGTGGAAGGTGATAAAGGACCAGCCAATCAGATCCTTACTGCCATGTCACAGGCTGGGTTTGAAAAATGACAGTTAGGAGCTGACTGGCTGGTCATTTATCACCTTCCAATTTATCACTTCACCAAGCTTAATAAATCTGCCCCTGAGTTAGCAATTGGGCAAAACCATGTGCACTGCAGGTGGGGCAGATGTAACATGTGCAGAGAGAGTTAGATTTGGGTGGGGTGTGTTCAATCTGCAATCTAATTTGCAGTGTAAAAATAAAGCAGCCAGTATTTACCCTGCACAGAAACAATATAACCCACCCACATCTAACTCTCTCTGCACATGTTATATCTGCCTCCCCTGTAGTGCACATGGTTTTGCCCAATTGCTAACTAAATTCCTGCTGCGATCAACTTGGAATTACCCCCTATATTATGGTTGATAAGGCATTTTGGGGGACATTTAGTAAGCAGTGATAAGAGTGGAGAAGTGAGCCAGTGGAGAAGTTCCCATGGCAACCAATCAGCACTGAAATAACATCTATAATTTGCATACTATAAAAGGATACAGAGCTGCTGATTGGTTGATGGGGCAACTTCTCCACTGGCTCACTTCTCCGCTCTTATCACCGCTTAGTAAATGTCCCCCTTTATTTCTTACAATTATTTATTAAAACGTTCGATGCTCAGACATCTTTAAATATAATAATTTTTTCTGTCTATAAAAAAATGACAACATGCCGTATTTAGCAGAAAACAGATAATGATTCTGGTGAAATTACCTTTATATTGATGGTTTGTCTCCAGTTCTGGCCAGCGTTTTTTGTGGTCGGTAACCACAGATATATTTCCGTCACACAATCTGCTAGCACATGGTGGCTGAACAGGAAATTATACATC
This sequence comes from Pseudophryne corroboree, assembly GCF_028390025.1. Taxonomy (NCBI): domain Eukaryota; kingdom Metazoa; phylum Chordata; class Amphibia; order Anura; family Myobatrachidae; genus Pseudophryne; species Pseudophryne corroboree. The sequence continues at coordinate 1,021,716,496 of NC_086445.1, forward strand.
ATTGAGGAGAAGAGATCTTGTTTGAGGGTCTGTAGAATTGTAGTAAATAGAATGCAGTGTAATGTAACATTTAATGACTTAAATAAAAGAACAGTAGCTTGTTCTATTAATTAGTTACCTGGAATATTTGCATGGGATGAAACCACTGCCAGATGGACCTTTCCATTGTCCTTTGGGGTGGTGGGGGATAATGTTACAAGGGGGATACAGTCTATAGACAAGCCCTAGGAATATTTTTCACGTCAATATTTAAAAACATTTTTAAATACATTTTTTACTTAATTAAGACAAATGTAAATTTTTGAAAAAATAATGTTTTTTGGTTGATGGGTTAAATAACTACCAGGTGTTCCCAGGTCTTCTGCTATTATTTTTGAAAGATCAGATAAGAATTTTTCTAGATCACAAGGTGGGTACCTTTTTCTCTCAGGCTGTCAAGATCTATTCCTCAGCCTGGGCCAGTCACTGCTGATTTCTACACTTAAATAAACTTGGATGTGATAAGTATTACTGTGTGGGCATAATGTGAAAAGGGCACTATTACTGTGGGCATAATGTGTAAGGGGTGCTAACTCTGTGTGGCACAAGATGTAAGCGGTACTACTACTACTGTGTGGCATAAGGTGTAAATGGCACTATTACTGTGGGCATAATGTGTAAGGGGTGCTAACTCTGTGTGGCACAAGGTGTAAGGGGTACTACTACTACTGTGTGGCATAAGGTGTAAGAGGCACTACTACTGGGTGGGCATAATGTGTAAGGGGCACTACTACTGTGTAGCATAATGTGTAAGAGGCACTACTACTTTGTGGGTAAAATATGTAAGGGGCACTACTACTGTGTGGGCAAAATGTGTAAGGTCACTACTACTGTGTGGCATAATGTGTAAGGGGCACTACTACTGTCTGGCATAATGTGTAAGGGGCACTACTACTGTGTGGCATAATGTGTAAGGGGCACTACTACTGTCTGGCATAATGTGTAAGGGGCACTACTACTGTGTAGCATAATGTGTAAGGGGCACTACTACTGTCTGGCATAATGTGTAAGGGGCACTACTACTGTGTGGCATAATGTGTAAGGGGCACTACTACTGTCTGTCATAATGTGTAAGGGGCACTACTACTGTGTGGCATAATGTGTAAGGGGCACTACTACTGTGTGGCATAATGTGTAAGAGCACTACTACTGTGTGGCATAATGTGTAAGGGGCACTACTACTGTGTGGCCATAATGTGTAAGGGGCACTACTACTGTTCGGCATTATATGTATAAGGGTTACTACTGTGTAGTGTAATGTTTATAAGGGTCTCTAGTGTGTGGTATAATGTGAATAAAATACACTCTTGTGTGGTATAATGGGCATAAGGGCAACTACTATGCAGTGTGATGTGAGTAAGGAGAACTACTGTGTGGCGTAATTTGAATTGTGGGTACTATTGTGTGGCCACGCCCCTTCTCAACAAGAGCACACCCCTTTTTTGTCACACACGACTTCCTTATTTAAATATGGTTGGAGCAGCTCCTTACTTTGCCAAAGGCGCTCAGACCCCTAGATACACCCCTGGCGCAGTCTGGCTGAATGTCTAACATGTCCTTGGAAGCAGCAGCAGCAATGCGTATAAAACTGTAGGGTAATGAGGTAGGAGGTGTCTGCTATAAATAGTCGCCTTCTGCATGTATGTGTGATCCCCTGCGGCATCCATAGATGAACTGGATCGCTCTGCGGCACCATTGGCCGGTAGAGTAAACCTCACGTTAAGCAAACTGGCCGCCGCAGCTCTGTCGCTGAGGCCTGGAAATCTCCATTGCCTCCGATTTATGAAATGGGGTCACTCGCCACCTCCTTCCTGCCCCTGTATGGCTGCAGACTGTCAATCAGCTGACTTCTGCAGCCGCTTTGCGAACAAGAACGCAGGACCCTACTGCACATGATCATCAGGACACTGTGAGTTCCACATTAGTGAATCAGGCCCATATATATTTAGCACAATTCCTGAGAGGGCCGCACATACGTATTACAACTGCTGGGTAAGAAACCTGACAGCTTGTACAGCAGCGGGACAGCTGAATATCGGGGAGCTCTCCTGTTAGGCTGTTAGATGTGTGTAGAATGATGATCTTTATGTGATACTTGTTCAAAGCCCGTCACAATGACGTCCACCAGGGCCGGATTATATTAGGAGGGCGGTCGCTACTCACACAGGAATGGCAAAGTGTAGGATGGTGTGGCCGTGGCGCCCTCTCTTGGTGGTGTGGTGTTTATGACCAAAGCAATGGTCACTCTAATAATAGGATGTTAGGTTCAGTGGTATTGTGAAGATCTGAATAATGGTGTTTTCAATAAAACATATTTAATGACATATATCACATATATACAAATAAAAGCATACCAAAATGGTAAGCTTGGAGCCGTAGGTGTTAGAAGAAGTAGGGTGAAAAAATGATACACCCTGCTTAGGCTCCAAAGCTTACTGACAAGTCATGAGTCCCTCGATGGATGTGGTTGAGTGTGCAGAAAAAGCTCAGGTCACTAATCAAACAAAAAGGAAAGCATACCGGAGTGGTAGCTAAGGAGCCGCAGGTCTCGATGAAAAGCAGAGTGGTCTAGACTTCACCCTGCTCTGGCTCCAAAGCTAAGTCACAGAGGCAGACGTCCCGCGGATGAAGAGTGTAGAGCTTCCGATGTGTTCAAATAGCCAACGCGTTTCGAGATTGTCCAATCTCTTCCTCAGGGCTTGATGGTGATGTCTGTCTCCAGAGATGGCTTTTAAAGATGGTGGCGAAGTGCTTCCAGGTCATGGGTCAATTAGTTGGCAAATGTTCATTTCCGTATGTTTATAGTTTTGATTGTTTTTGAATGGATATGTGTGGTTACTAGAATTGATTTTTTGTAAACAAGTAACATAATGAGTGCTGGATTAATGAAAATCAGCAAAAAATAAAAAAAAAACACACAGGAGCTGCCGGGTATTTGGAAGTCATTTTGCTGGGAGGGATTCAGTATGATATGGCGGCTGTCGGGATTCTGTTGGTTAGGAGACTGACGCCGGGATCCTGACAGCAAGAATATCGGCGGCGAGCGTAGCATGTCCCCTTGCCGGCCCGGCTTATTCCCCCTCGGGTGGTGGCATGGGCCACCACCCAAGTGGAGATTCTGGCCGGCAGGTGGCATTCTGCCGGCATTTCAAACGGTGCCGGGATTCTGGTGTCGGTATGCTGACCGCCGATATCCCGACAGCCGTCAAACTGCTTGACTCCAGCTGGGAGCCGAGGCTCTGTCCTGCTGAGTGTGGGTGAGTGTGTGTTAGTGACATGCAATGAGGTAAATGGTGTAGCGTTAACCTTTTATATATATATAGATACTGTATATCTGCAATTGGCAGGCTATAATAATGTAATAATGCTGCACTATATGTACCGGTACTGGCACGTGTAAGCTCACCAGTCCCCGCACAGCTGCCGGCCAGTATGGGGGGTAGAAGATACCAGCAGTCTGGGAATGGCCTGCGAGCACAGGACCCCGCCCCTCTGTTGACGCACAGTTGATATTTAAAGCAACTGAGCCAGTTATCTGCCTCCTGCTCACCCGCATCATCCGCAGCCCCAGTACCTACCTCTCCTCCTCCCAGTCACCCCACTGCTCGCCCGACACGGGGTCTCACCACTTCCTGCCAGACTGATTCACCTTCTCCCCCTGCCAGTAAGTGGTCACAGGTGTCCCCTGTGCCTCCACTCTGGGCCTAATTCAGACCTGATTGCTGCTGAGCGTTTACGCACAGCAGCCGATCAGCTCTGAACTGCGTATGGCGCATGCCAGACAGCCGATGGCCATCTCAGCCCTGTGATCGTCTCTGCCTGATTGACAGGCAGAGGCTGTCGATGGGCGGGCCGGCGGCGTTGGGCTGCCGTTTTGGGGGCGTGGTCCGGGCAACGCAGGCATGCCCGGACTGTGCGGGGGGCGGGCCGCGGCAGCTGCGTGATGTCACACACAGCCACTGTGGCCCGGGCAGCGACAGGTAGTTCCCTGCTAGCGTACCAGAGCTGCGGAGGTAGGGAGCTACTCGTCAAGTACAAAAGCATCGCTGCTCTGAGATGCTTTTGTACTTGTGTGGCGGGAGTAGGGCCTGACATGCGGGGCGGACTAGCCCTTTGCTGGGCGTTTCCTCGCAGGACAGGGAAGCTGATCGTAGATGTGCTAAATTTAGCACATCTACAGTACGATCAGGTAGGAATTAGGCGCTCTGAGCGCTGCGGGAGCGTCTGGTGGTTCCTGCATCCGGTTCCTGGTTCCTGCTCCTATATGTCCCTGAGTCCCAGGATGGCGAGTAATCTGGGGTTGCAGCATAGTATATGGAGGAGAGGGTGCACAGTATGTGGTATATAGGGGGGGTGCAGTATATGGAGGATGGGGGGACTTGTAGAGGGGTATGGGGGTGCAATGTATACAGGGGCAGTATATGGTTGGGGGTGCAGTGTACATAGGAATGTGTGTGTCTGTGTCACACAGAGGTGACTATATAGAAAAATTCTGCATCTCTCTCCACTGTCCCTATCTAACCCCCACCTCCACCTCCCCCCCATGGACTATCTGCCCCTACCCCCCCTCTCTCTTCCCAGTCCCTATCTAACCCAACGTCTCCCCCCTCTCCCACCCCCCATGGACTATCTGCTCCTACCCCCCTCTCTCTCTTCCCAGTCCCTATCTGCCCCAACCCTCCTGCCCTCTTTCTTTTTCCCCCCAGTCCCTATCTTCCCCTACCCCACTCTCCACTCCCCCCTCCAGTCTCTATCTGCCTCTACCCCACTCTCCACTCCTCCCCTCCAGTCTCTAGATGCCTCTACCCCACTCTCCACTCCTCCCAGTCCCTATCTGCCCCTACCCCCACTCTATCTCCCCAGCCCCCTCTCTCCGTATGCAGCAAGAGTGAAACAGTCAGATCAGTATTATTAATAATTGTTTGTTCTGTTCTAAGTTTCATCTCTGTCTTCCATGTTCTCACCGCTCTTTTGATAATGTCATGTGCACAATGCTAGGTAAAAAAAAAAGACTATAAGCTTTGGTGAGCCACACAACCACCACTATGTGCGAAGCCTCTCATCACACGATGATTGTGGTAGGAGACCCAACACCATCACTAACAAATGGAAGTGGTCACAGCATTGTCAACACAACCTTGACCAAGCTCCGTGGGGAGAAATTATACTACCGTACATCAGGGCTGCAGCAATGGAGAAATGCAGGCAGAGAATTGTGTTGCAGCTTGGCCAGATTGTGCTGCTACAGGGGAAGGGTAAGGCTATGGTAGGGGAGGGATAGGGTTAGGCACTAGGAGGAGAGCTAGGCTACAGAATGGGAGGATTAGGCACTAGGGGGAGGGTTAGGCACCAGGGGAAGGGTGTGGCTACGGGAGGGGAGAGTTAGACACCAGGGGAAGGGTGTGCCTATGGGAGGGGAGGGCACCAGGGGAAGGGTGTGGCTATGGGAGGGAAGGGTTAGGCACCAGGGGAAAGGTTAGGCACTAGGCGAAGGGGAAGGCTATGGGAGAGGAGGGTTAGGCACTAGGGGAAGTGTAAGGCTATGGGATGAGAGGGTTAGGCTCTAGGGGAAGGGGAAGGCTATGGGAGGGGAGGTTTAGGCACTAAGGGAAGTGTAAGGCTATGGGATGAGAGGGTTAGGCACTAGGGGAAGGCTATGGGAGGGGAGGGTTAGGTATTGGCAGTGCCGGTGACAGGGGAGGGGCAAAGGGGACATCTGTACCAGGCCCCAAGGATCAGAGGGGCCCCGAGGATTTGCCACTTAATGCCCGGCAGGCATTTGAGCCATCTTGTTCAAATAGGGCAACGAGCTGTAGGTGGTGTGGGCGCAGTCTGAGAGTGACACGAGCCTCTCACACACAGTGACTGTGCGGCGAGAGTGTGCATGGCGTGGCGGGTGGCGTGGCATGGCGTGGTGTGGAGCAGGTGGGGGTGCTCTGTCTTCTGTATCTGAAAGGGGTGCTGCTAAGTCTGCCGTATCAGTCCTTGGGTGCTCTGAATGCACTATCTGAAAAAGGGGTGCTCTGTCTGCTGTATCTGAAAGAGGTGCTCTGTCTGCTGTATCTGAAAGAGGTGCTCTGTCTGCTGTATCTGAAAGGGGTGATCTGTCCATCAATCTAGGGGCTCTGCCCTAGGGTAAAATTAAAAAAGTAAAAGCTAAAAACAAAAAGCCTAAAATTATAATTATAAAAAATATATATATATTATTTTGTTTGTACTGTACCCCAGTGTACTATACACTTTTTATTTTGTTTTCATAAGCGGTTTGACACTGCCGGTCAAACCGCAGTATATTATTTCCTACCCATACACGTATTGTACGATGCTGTTGGTGAAAGTCAACAGCAGTGTTCGACTACCATTTCTGACTCATACACGTATTGTGCAACGCTGTTGGTAAAGCTAAATCACAGTGTGTAATAATATATATTTCTGACTCATTTGTGGACACTGTCGGTGAAGCAAAACAGCAGTGTGTAAAAATAAATATTTCTGACTCCTTTGTGCGACACTGTAACTGCCGGTGTGTGATATAAAAAATAATAATACATATTTCTGACTCATTTGTGCGACACTGTCTGTGAAGCTATACCGCAGTGTGTCAAAATATATAATTTTGACTCATTTGACCTTTAACAGCAATTACCTCCAAAAAGTACAGATTGTGGATTCCAGTGGGGATGAATGAATAGTCTGTGAAGAAGAGGATCTACTGTACACACTGATGGGGGTGAGGAATCAGATGCTGATGACGACATTGTGCCTATTTAAAGGGGTTCACTACGGCTGGCCGGCGGTCGGGCTCCCGGCGCCCAGCATACCGGCGCCGGGAGCCCGACCGCCGGCTGACCGACAGTGTGGCGAGCGCAAATGAGCCCCTTGCGGGCTCGCTGCGCTCGCCACGCTACGCTCGCCACGCTACGGGCACGGTGGCGTGCTACGCGCGCCACACTATTTTATTCTCCCTCTATGGGGGTCATGGACCCCCACGAGGGAAAATAAGTGTCGGTATGCCGGCGGTCGGGCTCCCGGCGCCGGTATACTGAGCGCCGGGAACCCGACCGCCGGTATACAGAAGACCACCCTATTTAAAGTACTAAAGTCAGTTTGTGCACTGCCCATTGCCAGCTTGTTTTGTGGGAGCCCAAATAAACCAATAATTTCAGCCACAAGTGACAGTCCCTGTTGCTGAAATGATTGGTTTGTAAAACTGTGCATGTCCTGTTTTAATATACAGTATACAACATAAAGGTGGGTAGGAGGGCCCAAGGACAATTCCATCTTGCACATCTTTTCTTTGCATTATGTGCTCTTTGGAGCATTTTTGGGTATAGTTTTTAAAACTTCCATCATGTCTGCCACTGCAGTGCCACTCCTAGATGTGCCACGTGTTTGTGTGCCACCCACTTCTGTCACTTAGCTTAGTCATCCAGCTACCTTGGTGCAACCTTTTGGCCTAAACTGGATGAAAACAATATTGTGAGCTGTTCAGAATAGACTGGAAATGAGTGAAAATGAATGTTATTGAGGTTAATAATACTGCAGGAACAAAAACACCCGCAAATTCTGTGATTTTAGCTGTTTTTACGTGGTTTTTAAAAATAAAATAAAAACCAGAAGCAAAACCAAAACCATACAAGTTCAAAACCTGAAACAGATCTAGATCAAAAACCAAAACCCAAAAAATGGCCCTGCGCCATACTTGCCTACTCTCCCGGAATGGCCGGGAGGCTCCCGAAAATCAGGTGACCCTCCCGGCCCCCCGAAAGAGCAGGCAAGTCTCCTGGAATCAGGGGTTCCCCTGCCTGTCCGCCCACTTAGTGTGCAAAATGGGCAGTCCGGGCAGTTGATGACGCGATTCTTGCTGAATCGCGTCATCATAGCCACGCCCCCTGCAGTGTAATGCCGGGGATCGCGGCATTACAGAGCGGGGGGGCGTGGCTTAAAGGATGTGCCAACGAAACTCTGCCCCCATCCCACCCCTGCTCCACCCCTGTCCCGCCTCCGGTCCACCTCCTCCCCATGTCACAGCCCTCCCCTGCCCCCTTGGTGAGCCGACCTGGCTGCTCTCTCCCGCAGAGACCAGCCAGAATGTCAGCAAGTATGTCCTGCGCTCACCCCTATAAAACACTATTTTTTTAACACAAAGTGATCTGTTGACAAAATGAGCTATAGTCACATGTTTAAGCAGCTAAGAAAATGCAGATAAATGGTGCACAAATGTGATTGCGTTCCCTAATGTCTGTTGTATGACGGGTTTCTCTACCACTGACTTCTCATTCAGAGGTTGACACTGTTCCTATTTGGCTGCAAATGACCGATGTTTTCTGTTCTGCTGCTCTAGGCAGAGCTTTATTGTCAGGCTGCAGGCATTTGGGGGCAGTGACAGGGAATATTACCTAAATGGAGACTCGTCATCTCTGGCATTAGTCATCTCTGTTTTGAGGGCATGCCAAAGCTAGCGACTGGCTTCTTGGGGTGTAGATTCACTAGCCTCGGCAGCTTAGTTGTGGTGGACAGTCGGTGAAACCTTATGGTTCCTCAGATGTACAGTGGCCCACGTGATATTCCCGATGTTGATCCGATCCAACTTCGGGCACATGCATTGGATCTGAGAAGAATGACGAGGACGTCTCATTACAAAAGACAGCACCAGGCAGTATCTTCAGAACTTCTCAGATCCATAGCTACCGAAGGCGCAGCACCGATCCTTCTTACGTCCAACCTCTGAATCAGACTCTTGGTTATTCAAAAATAGAGGCAACCCCATTCTAATTATTGTTTCCTATTGGCAAATTATTTACAAATGCTTCCTCCTGTGATAACAATGACCTACTTACAGTATCTACGCGGTTGGAATTTCCATTACAGTGAAGTGTGTACTGAAAGCTTACTGCCCACACAAGTGCGATCTGGCAGGTGTGAGATTGTTTTCATTTTACACCTTGAATTTCAAAAAAGCCGTACAACCACTAACCAACTCCTTTGTCTTTTAGAGTAAAATATATTTACAGTTGTTATATGTAAAGTTACCACATATTGGTGTAAATGTGACCGCTGCAACCATTATATGCATGAGTTCCAGCTTCAAGCTACTAGACATTCAGTCGGTCTTTAGAAAATGATTACCCACCCTTAACCAACTGTATGTAGCATATGTTAGCAAAGCGCTGATCAATAAACCTGTATATAACAGCTAGACACAACACAGGGTAACATAAATTGATCATTGACCAATAAGAGCAGTACATGCAACCAGTGGCGGTTCTTGCCACGGGCAAGCAGGACTTTTGCCCTGGGCGCCGCCTTCCGGAGGGCGCTGGCGCCTTCCGGAGGGCGCCGCACCGTGGCAAGATCCGCCACTGCCGCCCGCTGTGTCCCCCGTCCGCTGCCCGCTGCCGTCCCCTGTGAAGGGAACTAGACGCTATGCGTCTAGTTTCCCTTCGTGGAGAGTAACTGCTGAGCGGTGCGCGATGACGTCATCGCGCACCGCACAGCAAAGGTCCTCTCCACGAAGGGAACTAGACGCATAGCGTCTAGTTTCTCTTCGTGGAGAGGACCTTTTGCTGTGCGGTGCGCGATGACGTCATCGCGCACCGCTCAGCAGTCAAGCGGCGCTTTGAATGTACAGGGGGCGAGACTCACCACGCCCCCTGTATTAGGTCACGCCCCTTTCTCGCCCGGGGCGCTCTGCGCCCTGGAACCGGCCCTGCATGCAACCAGAAAAGACAGGCCGCACAGACCAGAAAAAAAACCAACAGTGCCCCTTGCAAGAGTCCGCACGCTCCTCCACCATAGATAATGTAATCTTCCGTACACTTGTGAAGGACTCTGGTGCATTGGGACTAGAGATGAGCGGGTTAGGTTCGTCGAGATCCGAACCCCCCCGAACTTCACGTGGTTTACACGGGTCCGAGGCAGCCTCAGTTCTTCCCGCCTTACTCGCAAAACCCGAACGAGGCAAAACGTCATCATCCCGCTGTCGGATTCTTGCGAGATTCGGATTCCATATAAAGAGCCGCGCGTCGCGCCATTTTCACTCGTGCATTGTAGATTCAGCGGAGAGGACGTGGCTATGTTCTCTGCCTGAATAGCTCAATATCAGCTAAATATCAGCTCAATATCTGTGCTCAGTATCAGTTCTGCATTGTGGTGACCAGTATATAGTAGTACAGTACAATAGTCCATTGCTGCATCTTACTGCTCCGTGTCAGTTCTAGTATCCTCATCAGTGCTCAATATCTGTGCTCAGTATCAGTGCTGCATTGTGGTGACCAGTATATAGTAGTACAGTACAGTAGCCCATTGCTGTATCTTGCTGCTCCGTGTCAGTTCTAGTATCCTCATCAGTGCTCAATATCTGTGCTCAGTATCAGTGCTGCATTGTGGTGACCAGTATATAGTAGTACAGTGCAGTAGTCCATTGCTGTATCTTGCTGCTCCTTGTCAGTTCTAGTATCCTCATCAGTGCTCAATATCTGTGCTCAGTATCAGTGCTGCATTTTGGTGACCAGTATATAGTAGTACAGTACAGAGCAGAGGTCCGGCACATACAGGATCGATGAAAGACCTTTGTAAGCGGCAATGCAGGCAGCGGCTGAAATGTTGCAAACGGGTAGTGCTACAACGGGTGACGTTGCAACTTTTCAGCTGCTTCCTGCATTGCCGCTTACAAAGGTCTTTCAAAGGGTTAGGGTTAGGGTGTATGTGCCGGACCTCTGACGCATCTAGTGTGCCGTCCATTGAGACCATAGGACACATTCACGACTGCGTTGTTCATCGTGATCCCCGGGCCGCGCTCGCTGCAGCGCAGGCCACCTGCTCTGGTCTCCGTGATTTCCATTCCTGTGCCTCCGTAACGCCGCCCGCCAACCGGAATCTGCAGAGGTACCCACTTGGACATTGATCCTTGCACTTGTGCTATAGTGTTGGAGTGGGATTTCGGTTCCAGAAAGGGGGTAACTATTATTAAGTTGTAAGGAGGACACATCCCGCACTGGGACGCCAGTGACGGGTTAATTAGCATTTTTTAATTGTAACAATATCAATTGTGATAATTTATGTGTCTTTTTTAGTAAATTGTTATATGGTAATCCAGTCTCTTGGTTTTTTGAGTGAAAACAAACATTCCATAATCATCACTGTGTACTGTATTCACTAAAGCGCACTTACATCTTTAGTGTTGTATAATTTGGTTTAGGCTCTTGCAAAGCCTTGGTTTGTGCAGGTAAGTGAATCCTGAACAGAAGTGAATCAAATCACTAATAATTGTGCCAGGAGTATTTGGTGTTTAAATACACCTATTGTTTCCTACCTGCATACCATCTCCTCCTTGCACACCATCTCCTCCCTGCACACCATCTCCTCCCTGCATACCATCTCCCCCCTGCACACCACCTCCTCCCTGCACACCATCTCCTCCCTGCACACCGTCTCCCCCCTGCACACCACCTCCTCCCTGCACACCATCTCCTCCCTGCACACCGTCTCCCCCCTGCACACCACCTCCTCCCTGCATACCATCTCCCCCCTGCACACCATCTCCTCCCTGCACACCGTCTCCCCCCTGCACATCACCTCCTCCCTGCACACCATCTCCTCCCTGCACACCATCTTCCCCCTGCCATCTCCTCCCTCCATAACACCTCTTCCCAGCAACCAAACTCCTCCCTGTATACCACCTCCTCCCTGCACACCACCTCCTCCCTGCATTTCTCTGACTAGCGATCCATGCTAAATTAGGGCTAATGACCGGCAAGTCGTTGTAAAATTTGGAAGAAAGAAAGAAAGAAAGAAAGAAAGAAAGAAAGAAAGAAAGAAAGAAAGAAAGAAAGAAAGAAAGAAAGAAAGAAAGAAAGAAAGAAAGAAAGAAAGAAATGGATGGGCAACTGTCTGCGGATGTTGAAGGCAATTCATTATCTGCTTATTTGCTTGACACAAGTACATCAAATGGACATGAAAAGTCACCCAGAGTTTGGCTAGGGATACATACGATATCCCGGCGGATGAGATGCCGGTGTCGATTATATGTCAAAGTAGTGAATCCTGACAGGGGACGGATAAGTATGTTTACCCTCCCCCTTACCCCCTAACCCTCCCTTCCTGTAGCCTAACCCTAAACCCCTCCCCTCACCCGCGCGGTCTAATCTTAACCCTCCCCAGTAGTGCCTAAACCTAACCCCCCTTTCTACAGCCTAAACCTAACTGTCCCTTCTCCGCAGCCTAAGGGTTATTACACATGCGGCGTCTTTTGGCGGCCGGGAAAAAGCCGGATGGTTTTTTCTCGTTCCGGTATTG